>NC_135564.1:10255390-10855390 GCF_964340395.1 Glandiceps talaboti | reverse complement strand
TGTATCACATCCTATACACTACATTCTACATCGCTAACATCCAAAATATCCGAGATGTACAACATACTGTACATTTTGTATCATTCTGTCTGGAGAAGCCACTTATTTGAGGTCCTTCACAATTGTACATACACACATGTACATACTACAGTATCTACATGTATGACATAATTTGTATTAGATATCACACTGACTTGAGTTCTCAGTTGACAATACAGTTATACAGTGAAAGAATTCCTGTTCATACACTAGTTACCATCTCCTTCACATACTTTGTCCTGCCCTCCATTGATAACAAAGTTTCTGTCTCACATTTCCGCCAAACCTGCACGTACACATATTGTTAGTTTCCAAGTCCTGCTTCCTACCAACACTTAAATCTTGTTAGTTTCCTAATCCTGGTTCCTACCAACACCTACATGTAAATCTCCTTGTTTCATCTCCCATATTGAAGTTTCCAAGTTCCATCTCTTCCTTACTCTAAGTATCTTTGTCCCACCTCCTCCCAATAACTATTAAAGTTATAAGTTTCCTTGTTCCCACCTCTAATCTCTACCCAATTTCCTTGTCCCATCTCCTCTCGACACCTAGATCTGTTTATTTTCACCTCCCCTAATAATCATGTTTCCCAATATATCATGGTCATAAGGACAAAGAAAAGAGACTTTACCTCTGGAATTGGCTGGCTCAGGGAGGCCTGTTCTGTATCAAGATGCCCTTCTTCATATCGATCAAAACTGCTTCCCTGTGAAGTAACAAACACACTGTATCAATATCTACTCACTGAACTCTTCAAGGTGTGGTTACATAGACAGTGATGGCAACCTACACCATGCATTAGTTTCAATCATGCCACCCCACACAAGCTACATAATTAGCTCAACTTGTAGTATGAAAATGGCACTTATTATTATTATTAATGCCATCCTTGTAAACAATGAATTAAAATTAAAATGTACATGGCCCTAGTTCGTGTAGTACATAGATGTAGAATCAACTGAAAACTGAGGCATCATGTACACTTGAATGGAGGCTGCCTGGATACAACGTCTTACTCCTATGGCATTTGACAGTATTTTTATGAATTACCAAACAACATAAAAAGAAGGTTGTCAGTGTTATTGCTCAAGCAATGACATCGACATCTACGAATGCATCATCCTGAAGCCTTCAAGGAAAACACAAACTTTGAAGGTTGGCGTTTTCATTTCATCATCGAACATTTTGCCAAAATACACGATGTACAAATGTACATCACATTAATTTATAAGTGGTCAATTTTTCCCCTTCATATTGGCTATCAGAACTGTTACTGAGTCTAGCCCTCCATGGTAGCTTTCTACTCTCAAACCAATTCAGAAGTGTTTACTTGATAAATTGTATGACGACATTTCCCTACTTTGTGGGTGGCAAAGGTCATGTCTGGGACCAAAGTACAATAGAATAAAAGTGTAAACGGTTAGCCTCCATTTGTGTTCAATGATGACAGGTTTTCAGTTTAAAAGTTTGAATTTTGTGAAGAGTTATAACACAGCTATATTTAAATTAATACTGTATCAATGTACTATTTCATTTGACATTTATTTCATACAAATGACATATCAATGCTAGCTATAAGATCTCACACACTGCCACTGTTTTATGTCAAATGAAATGGCAGGATAGGAATGCGTGGCCATCTTGTTTTTGAGGCCTGTCAGCAATTAATTTGAAAACGGCTCCCACATGTAAATATAACAGCCTGGTATCTGTGCAGTCCTATTAGAAACTACAGGTTTGGATATTGGAATGGATGTCAGACTACACATGCTGCATGTTCAAGTAATTAATAAGAAAGAATAGCTGACATTTATACATCATGTATCATTTGTGTCAATAAATATCAAGTGAAATAGCGAAGTACTAAGTCTGCTGTAGTACTAGTTGTGGTCTTTAATAGTTTAAACACTACATAAATGTATTAGTTTTATCAAAGCGGTACTTGACTAGATGCAATTTACCAACAGTTTGAACAGAGAGAAAGGAACTTGAAACAACAGAGAGCTAGTAAAGATCAGAAAATAACAATAGGGAGAGACAGGGTTACAGTTACAGGTACATATCAAGCTTTTTTTGACATGATTTCACTCGGTGCACATGGGATGATTTCATCTTTTTAAAAGCGTTATTGGTAAGTGTTTTCAGTAGTCATCTCAAGTGCATTCAGACTGCTATTACCCTTATATGAATTCGAGGTTGGGGTTGATCAACTCTGATCTCTGAAGATAGAATAGTTTTGTAAAATACATGTCATTTCATCCCGAGATATTTTCGTAATATAACACCCCAAACTGACTGCTCCAAATACCTCAACCTGTATACAATGCTTTGTTGAAATCTGATTGATGGATTGTAATACTTTTCTTTGACATTTAATGTTAGATGTACAATTTCAGATTATCTCATTCAACTCATTGTAATAAACAACATATTTGGTGTTGTTTATAGAGTAGGTGCATTCCACAAATTGTACTTTCCTAAAAAAAAAAGCCACCTTCATAATAAAAATTTCACCATTGTCATTATACATTGATTTATTGCTCCATAAACATACACTTCATAATGATCATTGAAGAAGCAATTATTCGTAATTGCAGTTGCCGTGGCCACTGATATGGATTTTGGTTGATATGGATTTTACTAAAATTTAGTAATGATCATGGAATGTTCATTTTCTGGGATACTAACTGGACAACTTCTTTCGGGCGAAAGCTTTGATTTCAAACACTCTGCTGGGTTAGGTCTAGGTCAATACATTACCTTAGTTCTTTTACACTACAGTGAAAAAGTATGAACTAATCTGTTTGCTTTTTACTGCCATTTATGAAAACATGTGCTTATTGACAATGCCATTAGTTTGCATGCTATAGTACTACTATATTAGACTAATAATAAATGTGAATGTATTAGTTGTGTTCATAAGCTGTGCATGCCTGCAGAACTGACCAACGTGCAGGGGAATCGTTACACGGCAGCCATTTTGTTTCTTGCAAGTCATATCTCATATCTGCTGTTCATGGCCACATCTGTTTGGCCAATTGTGGGCTAAACCACAAATATTTGGATTTTTGATTGCTGAATACATCTTGGATGCCAATCAAATATATTTTTAAAGTAAAACTCTTTTCTTTTCTTTTTTGGCGATATATTAGAATAATTCAAACTCAACATAGGAAAGATACATGCGAGTCTGACCAACCCTTTTGTCTACACATACATGTACTTTACTGCCGTGACACATCTGGCCAGATTCTACAGGCATAAATAACATGTTAATTAAGCAAATGCTGTTGAATGCATACATGTACTGTATACAAGTGCAGGATGATATGTTTTGTTATCATTTGGTGTCACACTGATAATGCTTTCACACTGTCAGGTCATAATACACTTGCACAACTCCAACATATGCCTGACCTGTACATGCACATGTCTGTTGATAACATGATATCAAATTTCCCTAGTGTGTTTACTCATTTAGTCCTCTGCTGAAAATAAGTCAGAAGCTGTTGATAAATGAAAAAAAAGATCACACAAGGAACTTTAGTTTATGAAGGTTTTCAATTACAGCACTAAAGTACTCTGAACTGACAGTATCAAAGATGTGTAACTTGTCAGTCTTAACATCACTCTAGTCAAGGTGACACACACACACACACACACACACACACACACACACGATATACACATACATACACTCATACAATGTGCATACATGCATACATACATTACATACACATTATGTATATTAGACAAGCAGCTGCAATAATAGCAAAAACACACACATTGATGTACACAAGGCAATTAAAACAGAGAAAATAAGAAAAATATTAAAACAATAACACTTTACTAGTAACACAAATAAAATGTCTCAGCTGAGAAAGCATTACTCCATTCTGCAGCTATCAACAGCTGGTGGAAAAGAAAAATATAGAATTTGATTTTGAATGTTATTTCATGTCATGATGATCTCATAAATCCAATATTAGTTTACTGTAGTAGTAGCAATATCTAATTCTGTTACAAACTTTATATCCAATTTCATTCTTGCATAGTACTTTAGATTCACACTTGAATGAAAATTGAAATCCAACAGATTTGAAGTCAACATAAATTACTCTTCTGTCACACGCAGTTCACACAATTACTCAGTTTTCCATTCTGCTATATGCCTCAAATACAAAGTGGGTATGCACAAATAGTTTCTTATGGTTGGATGTTTGTCTGTCCCTTTAGCTTTCCAAAGAAAGTGCAGTTAGTATATAGTTACAAGTATAAATCTACATTGATGTACGTGTATCGGTGGGCCACAAGGGGAAATCATAGATCTTGCAGCAGAACATAGAGTTTATGAAAATGCCTTTATTTCCTCCAGTTCCCCTTTACAATGTAAATGTAATGTCAGAACTAATTTTACAAAAGGCCCACAATGATTTTTCATTAGCGCTATCTCATCAGTGGAGCTATAAGGATCAGATAGGATCACTTCTTTGTTTAGGACTAACTTTTTATATAGCTCTCGCAGCCACACAATATGTTTTGCATCCTCATTTTAATCCTTATCCAAAACTGGCCTTTCAACTACAAAACCTACACAAGTACATAAAGATAGCCTTTATTGAAATCTGAAGAGGTTAGTTTCAAGATAAAGCATTTTGTATGAAGTAGAACGGCAAATACAATGTTACCGAACTCAGTGTTTGCAAATACAATGTTACCGAACTCAGTGTTTTTGCTAAGGGCATTAAACAGGTAAAATCTACCTGAGCCCCCATCCCCCAGGTCATTTTACCATGTTCCCAAACTGAGGTATGATAGATTCTATGGAAATATATGCCACTTCTCCCTTTTTTCTGTTACCATGGTTACTCTACCTGAACAAAAACATTATGTAACCAGCATATCAAACATTCATTCTCATTCCTGTTAATTTATATAATAAAGTAAACATTGGCACACAAAGCAAACACTCCATTTTATATGGTCATTTCTCTTGTACAAATACAATGTATATATCAGAAGTCTAACTTATTCCATTTATTTTGCAATATCAGATTACAGTAAATTCATTCTTTTTGGAATTTTTGTCATGTTTACATCCGACTGTCACTTTGCAATCTATGGATGACTGACTGTCTACTTTATCAAATCACTTTTTTCAGATTGCAAAAAGAACCCTTTTTACAGCCTACACTGGACCTTTCATTTTTTCATGTTCATTTTCCATAAATTTACAACCCATAACACCAAGTAAAGCGTTTTCTTATGTACCACAACCATTTATAACATCCATATCAAGTGTGAAACTATACTGTTTCATTTGCTAATTGACCACATCAGAAAGGCCACATGTTGGGCTTGTAAATAAACCAATTGAAACGGTATACTTTTACACTTGATATGAATGCTATAAATGAGTGTAGCACATAGAGAAAGTGATTCACTTCAGTGTTACTAGTAGTAAAATGAAATGGGAAAATTCCGTCCAAAAAAAATAAGAAATGCAAAACATACCATCATATTGAAAAAGTCAGACTAACATAGTGACATATAATATGCATGTACATGCCAATATGTACATATTATACCGGTATATTCTTAACTATTTTGAATTTCATGCAAATTGTCAGTCCCGCTCAATACAGAAACAGCAGCGTATAAAAATTTGACAGGTCACACACAATGCATGATTCCTTGAAAGACACTAATTGTACTTATTAGTATAACTAGTATATCACACACTTTAAAATGCATAAATACATCAACCCCATATATCACCATTATGGTTAACATAACAATTAACTAATTACATAAAAACAGAAGTCTATAGCAGATGTTTGGTTTGGCTAGTACATGTGAAAACAGTTATACAGTGCTGACAATGTGAAGCCATGCCACATAACACACACTCACAAAGAAAAGATGCATGGATAACGCTATATTTCAATAATAATAGACTCCTTCCTTTTTTCCTTTCATGTCTTTCTGATTACCCATCACTTCATTTCCAAATGTTATAACGGTTAAAGGCATTTCCATCTTTTTGAATTTTGAATGATTGGTAATCATGTACACAACCTCTGTGGCTTCAAGCTGGAGGCACCTCCAGAGGGTTGAGTATTCAGACACTGACAACTCAGCACTGATTACTCTGGAGTTTAGTGGCTGTTTTACATACATGTATCACCTTATACAATGTTGGCTGAATATGTTTGAAATACAAATTGTTACTGTTGCAGTTCAAATGACTGGTGAACATTTATGTGGCTTCAGTTTGAAGGCATCCTACAGGGCTGAATTGACAACTGATTACCCTGGGGTGCAGTGGCTGTTTAGATATTACCCTACCATGTTGACTCGTCAATTGAGTTGTTTTAAAATGTAAATTTTCTATTTATCAAGAGGGTTCTTAGAATTTTCAAGGGGGCTTATTACTCCTTTTACCTTGTTCAGAGAGAATATTGTAAAGGAAACAACGATAATAATCTGTGATAAATAATAAATGTCGCATTTCATGAGGATTCACCTGTAAACTTCCAGACACAAAAAAAACACAATCTAGCAATAGTCTAAGGCATATACACTAATGAACATATCTTGATTTAAAAATGTATAAGGTACCAATGGAAATCAATAGAAAATTGTAACTGAAACAGTTCACTTGGTTAATCTGACTAACATGCCCAAAAGTTGCATTAAATTTGAGTCCTGTACAGACTACATAAATAATGGATCAAAAAATGCATAAATTTATCTATAACTTAGGACTACAATATGTACGTGTACACTGGAAAATTATTGACCATCTTTGTTAATCACACCACAAAATATTTCACTATCGTTAATTAAAGATCCCTGCTCTCTTCAAATGGCATGTCTGTTTTTTCTTCTCTTACTTGTTTCAGATAATATTTTCAAACAGTGTGTAAAACATTCGTCCCTTACAACATGCATTTAGGTAAAATTAAATCACAGATGTCGAGTATATTATATATAAATGTCATCTCATGTTCCACTGATATATAAAATAACATGTATCATGCATATGCATTTCAATTTTACAGCCTTGAACTGTATGCATACATGTGTACATGTTTCTTGACACAATACCTTAAATTTATACACATCTGGACATTTCAAATTAGTCAAAAAAAAAACCCCACTATTTTAAAATCCTTGGCAACATATGCATGATTTTTTTTTTAAAGTTTACTTGTAACTGAAATACATCTACTAATATTCACAACACAGTAACTTTTAATTAATCTCAAATTTCGGAAAAATAGAATGATGGAAAGAGAAACTACTTATTACAGAATGTGATACTGCCAAGTGAAAATGAAGGAAATATCGTAATAAAATATGAAAAAATGCTGATTACTACATAGCAGAGTGACACTGACAGCAGTTTATCATAAAACCTCTCATCTATTAATATCCTGGACCTGTGTAACATCTGGGGACCATTCAGGGTGATTGCATACATTAGTCAGTAAATACAAATATACTGTACAGTTCTAGGGTTTTTTTTTTTACATACATGCATTTCTGTCAACTATATATATATGCATAGCATGTACTGGTAATAATCATTAGTAATTCTATATAAAATATATTGAAGGCTGTTGTCACCGATTATCATACCAATACTGTACATCTGAACAACACTGATCTTAACCCCTCATAATCATACCATCATAGATCTGAAAATTCTGAAATGTATTAAATTAGACAGCCCTGGTTAAACTTTTTCTTAATTTTCTACCTACTCACATATATCATATTTAGTGTTTTTAAAAAAATATTTCAGGTCAGTAAGCTACATATTTAGCCCTTTTTAAGAGACACAGAGAACACATTAACTTCTTGCCATTGCACTGCAAAAATATCCAATTTAATTGGAATAACAGTTTCATTTCTATGGCATAATGATTAATTGGTCACATGACTTGTGAACAAATGAAATAAAGTATTTTAACAGAAACAATTGCAAGTAAATATTTGGGAGAAATTATTCAAGTACAGTGTTTCGTACAAGTATTGGTAATAGTCTGTAGGAAACGTAATAAAGCAATGGCTGTTGGCATGGAAACGATACAGGTGATTTATCTGACTACCAACATGTACATATGTGATGTTCACTTTACATTTGATGTATCATGGAGGTATGCATAACATCAGTTCTTCATATCATAGCCTACACAATATATAATTCTCCAATAACAGTGCTCAATAAATTTCTAAAGCTGATAGCTTTAGACATAGTAGGTAAATAAATCATTGCATTTGACAAAGAAACGATATAATAGCCTCCAATAAAGCTACAAAATTCAGCATTGTACGTTTTTGTTCACAATATCGAACGACTTGACTGAAATGTGTGTGACGTTACAGTTACTCAATGTGAAGATTAATTAATTAAAGAAGCCATTGACATTTTACCTTCAACTTGCATTTTAGTACTGTAAAATTTCAACACAATGTCAAATATTTCGAACAGAAATGCTTTCGCTGTTCCCTTGTACAGTGTAAACTTGTTTTAATTAGCGCGGATAAATTACAAATATAAAATGGTTATACCCAAAGTGTTGACCGCCCACCACTGCACTGGACCTTGTCTTGCGTTTCTGTTGTCTGACCGTGTTGTAGCATACGTACGCTTGTACATTATTTGAAACTGTGCTAACAATGCAGTCTGTCTATATTTTGGAACAAAACGTGGTATTGTCGGACAGAGTGTGTCACTAAAAGTAGTACAAGTTCCCCGATTACTGTTTACGCTGTAAATTATTACTACAGGGTACATCATTTTGACCTACGAACTCAAGAAAAATCTACAGATCTATCGATCGTCGTTTTTTGTAAGGACCCCCGGCTTAGCATTACCGATCACTCACACCTTCACAACAACACATCCAGATATAAACAAGTTCCATTAAAATCAGCGCATACATATTTCAAAGAACACTTTTATCAACACAGTGACATCAAAAATCAAAGAAAATAGAAAACATGTATGGTGTATTTTACCTGGAAATCCCTGGCTTCATTGAAGCGGGCAAATATGCCAGCCATTTTGTCCGACTGCCAGGAAAGGAATTATCGTTTGTCGTTCGTTGTTGCACTTCTCCAATAAGGCGATAATCCATTTGGCGCACACCCAGACTTGATTAGCACCACCAACGACAACATTCGATTTGGGGTATATCTAATATCCAAGAAAATGTACAGAAATGCTTAGATTTCCATCTTAGATCTCAACTTAATTTGAATAAAAGAAAAATTAAAACCTTTTCGATGTTATTGTTTCCATATACATGAATGTATTGACTTTTGACTACTGCTATCAACTTAAAAATTATTTGGGTGATAAATAACACCTCAGTAACTTTAATATTCAACTGTGAAGTCTTGTAAAGATATCCTGTGCACCTGAGATGTGTTTGGCCATTTTGAAGATTTCCTACAAGGGTTTATGGGACAATCTCTAGTAATGACATCACACTTACAACACGACACTTTTGTATTTGTACGCGCGTGCGCACACACACACACACACGCACGCGCACGCACACACACACACACACACACACACACACACACACACACACACTTTCAACTGTACTAGGACTGGACAAGTGATAATTAGATATCATTCCCCAATGTTTTTCGTTGTTCAGCTTCATAAAATATGAGCGTCATGAGGAGCGATGTCACTATAAGGTGAGAAGTGACACACTCTTACGTTACGAGCATTTCCCAGGTAAATGAAGAAATACATCATATTTGAGAGTAATATAATCATACCTGTGCAAGCTTAATTTAAGAAAACTTGGGGAAAATATTCATAATTCTGAACACCTTGACTTATATATCAAGTAGAACCAAATGATGTGAACAACGAGGGAATAAATTGCATATTTTCTGTCGGAACATGCACAACTTGGCTTGCTCTTGGTATAACACTCATTACTGATTACAATAAATGTAATATCATGTAATAATGTACAGTACTACTATAATGATAATTATCAATACTATTATTTATTATTTTTTACATTATTTAAAATTCAAGTAAATCAACAAATACAATCCTACTGTTGGAAGAATTCCATTTACAAACTATATTAGTATAAACCAGTTATAAATAGCTCCTCCTCTCCTGTCCAGGTAAAATTATACAGAAAACAAAATTAAATAGTATGCAACTGATATGTCACACTTTTTGAAAAACATGCCCAGTTTGAAATAATCAGAATTGAACTTCGTAACAAATCTTCATAGAAAATTTAATCCAACACAGTATTTTGGAAAATGTACAGAAACCCACATCATCATGAAACTGAAAAAGAAAATGCTTTAAAAAAAAAATCTCTGAAAACTATACCCATTTCTCAGTACCTGCTGTAGTGTTTCATTTCATGCTAGAAGGTCAAAATAGAACAAGAAGGTAGATTTATTTTCACATGTGCCTATAGTAGCGTGTGGAGCTGAGGTAATGGTGTCAACCAACCAACAAATCAAATGATCATATAACAGAACCCCATGACGCACAAGTGCAAGTGTGGCATACTTAGGGTATTTCCGTGAGTGCTTGCAGTATGTTTTCTCTGTGGCAGTAATTTCACGTGCGTAGCAAGCAGAAAACACTACAAGCACAAGTGCAAATATCCCCCACCCCCACCCCCACTTGCACTTGGCAGCATGGGGTTGTTATTATTACAATCATATGTTTATCCGAGACAATAAATTTCCACAAAAATGACACTATGCAATCATGTGCTTTTGTGTACAACAAATGATTACGTCCTCATTTGCATATCATTTGCATGCAGGTGTAATGTTTTCGTGCAGTGCAAATACCACTACCAGTAGTATGCACGCACACAGGTGCAAGTAATCTCTGGCACATATGCATATAAATTTATCACTTGTCCAGGTGGTAAAATACTATTGCAAGAATCAAAAATGACAGATAATTGTAATTAAACTTCATCATAGCAAAGGTAAGAAATCAACAAAGAAAACTTCGCCTAACAAGGTACTGTGGAAGAAGCGAGTACTTAATATACACATCTGCTTCATTAGTCTATGTCTCTTTTAACTTGTCTTCATTATTTGACATTGAAAGGCTTAGGATAGTAGTCTGTGAGACACGACCTTCATGCCATGCTATCAGCCAGCACTCACAAAGCTTGATAGGGCTGAACAACTTGGCAATGGAATTCAAATAAACTCAAAGGACATGAGATGAGTTAATAAGTTTTTAGTAGGATTAGTAGTCTAATTACTGAAACATATTCAATCATCATTTGCTATTGACAAAACTCAAACTTGGTACTTAGGAATAAATGTTTCAATGACATCATTTATTATACATATAATAAAATGTTGAGGAAATCGCTATTATACTACCAACAGTGTCATCGAAGGCTGCGACATACTAATATTATAGTTTAGGTATGGTTTTATGTAAGTATTTTCACTCAAGTCAATTAACTTACAAGCTCAGCTTGTGCCACTTTAAGTAACATACAAGTTCTACATTTTAGTTTGTGTCTATGATTAGCAAGGAAAAGATAAGTACTGTCATTTGATCAATGTAAATAGTCAGATGTAATGCATGGACAGAATGACAGACCAAGTTCATGCCAAAAGATCCTGTTGATGGTCATTACTAATCTATCTAGAAAAATATGTAAATTTCAAAGGCACACAACTACAACTTGGCTATGTACAATATTGCATTTATTGATTACTAGTGTTAATATTTTACAGATCGAGAGGCCAGTGAAGAGATGAGCAGTTTCTAGACATATCAAGGACTCATATGCCTCTGGTCAATCTTAGGGACTTGACTTCATTAGTTTCCTGCATAATATCAGAAAGTGAAATCCATTCCCTTTAGGGGAGGGGTTTCCAGCTCGATTCATTTACTGAAACTTACTAGCTGATCACATTCTGTTTCTGATGATGAGAAGAATTTAAAATACCAAACACACATGCACATGTGTTCCCAAAGTGCTAACCCTTTTTTTACTTGGAGATCAAAAAACTCTTTTGCATATAGAATTGGTGATCAAAAACGGAATTCAAATAAACTCAAAACAAGGAACCGATTTTAAAGCAACATGGTAGAAAAAATATTAAAGAGAAAAAAACAACTGTATTTTTGATTGATTGCAGTGCTGTTTGTGTCTGTGAGGCAGTTTTTGTGATTTTATTGACTGTGCTGTGTTATGTAGTGATGGACAGTGTTATGATAAACTATGTTAGGTTTGGATCAACTGTGTGGTCCGTGAGTTTGTATATTGCTTTCTCTTGATAACTAATGTCAATTTCTACAATGTCCATTGTGTAACTGTATATGGTTCATGTTGGAAAAGGACGAGGTAGATTCAATCTATACTTTAAGAAAGATCTACGAGTTTAGGCAACAATTACCTCAGATACATGCAGTCCTTTTCTAGAATAATGTTCTGTCCTTGCACAACATAATAAATCTCTCTTGATATTCACAGTGAGGTAGATTCTTGTTGTAGTGTACATGTATGCATCACTGCATGTGCATCGTACAATGACAGGGCTTTAAATTAACTTTTTTCTTTGGTAGTCCCAGTGGGCTACCAGTTTCAGAAATTGGTAAGTCAAAGGATGGTGGCCGATTGTCTCATATTGAAAACAGAGTTCTCCTATTGGAAATGTATTCATTATTAAAATTCTTTTATTTCTGTAAATCTAAATCGGTGTTGTCTTGAAACTGCAGAATTCATGGTGATGGGATCTCAATGGTGTAGTCTTGAAACTGCAGAATTCATGGTGATGGGTTCTCAACCATGTAGTTTTGAAAATGCAGAATTCATGGTGATGGGTTCTCAATGGTGTAGTCTTGAAACTGCAGAATTCATGGTGATGGGTTCTCAACCATGTAGTTTTGAAAGTGCAGAATTCATGGTGATGGGTTCTCAACAGTGTAGTCTTGAAACTGCAGATTTCATGGTGATGGGTTCTCAATGGTGTAGTCTTGAAACTGCAGATTTCATGGTGATGGGTTCTCAATGGTGTAGTCTTGAAAGTGCAGAATTCATGGTGATGGGTTCTCAACGGTGTAGTCTTGAAACTGCAGAATTCATGGCGATGGGTTCTCAACACTGTAGTCTTGAAAGTGCAGAATTCATGGTGATGGGTTCTCAACGGTGTTGTCTTGAAACTGCAGATTTCATGGTGATGGGTTCTCAACACTGTAGTCTTGAAACTGCAATTATTGCAATAAACTTATTTCTAGCATTCATGAATCCAACACAGCAGACCATTACCGACTTCAATGGAAATGTCACTTGTGAAATAGGTAATCCTTCAGTGCTCTTGGAAGAGGTAAATTCTTGATTTTGTAAAGTCGATGGTAACTGAAGAGTTTACGGATCGTTATTCGGCACAGTGATTTCAAAGTTCTTGGGATATCTGTTAGAGGAAAAGAATATAAAATCACGTAAAACAATTAATTCTTTCATACTAGTTTTTACTCTTAGCTTTGATTCCTCAAGTTTCACAAAATGTTATATTTCTCAAGTCTTGCTAACTACCAGTACAAAAAAATTTGAAAGCTACTCAATTGCAGAATAGTCTTGCAAAGTACAAATCACCATGCCTTGGAACTATGAACCAAATATCTCTTGAACAAACTCACTCTGAAAATAAAAAGTTCATTATCATAAGATAGAGACTGGTTATTTTGAAATTAGGCCAAAATTCCAAATATTTCATTTCTTCTGTGGATACCCCAGGATGACATTGTAAGTTATGCTAAAACACCTGAACACTACATATTGGTATTTTTGTATTAGTTCTGAAGTCAAGAGTGTAAGTACTTTACATAGTATATTATGGCTATATCAATCAGACTTCTTCAGCCTTTATTCTATATACAATTCAATGATGTAGACTTGTAGATTTCAGGTAACTAATTTGCACTCTGACTTTATTTATTTATTGAATAACCAACGGGAGCAGGTCCCATTTATAGGCTCATTTGGTTCAGTGTTAGTGCAGGAGGAAACCGAAGTACCTGGGGAAAACCTGCAAACTGAACAACACTCTTCTTACTTACGTCGTGGTAAATTTTAATCAAACCCATGCTGGTACCTGGTGGGTTTGAACCCAGGCTGCAGAGGTAAGAGGCGTACGAGCTAACCGCTCGAGCACTGATAACCCGAGCGGTTACCATTGACACCGACTTTGAACTAATACAGTATATGACTCCAGATAAAGGAAACAACAGTTTTGGTTGCACATACTGGTAGTTCAGTGTATTGACCAATGACCAAATAGTATTCATTATACTAAACCCAAGTACAATATGAACCAACTGCATTCATTGGTCTGCGAGCGATAGACTGAAGATCAGCCATAATGTGCACTCTTATAATCACCTCTTTCTACAAATGGGGAAGGGATGATAAGAATGCTCCCAGGAATGTACTTTATGGCCTACTAGTAGAAAAGAGACTGGGTGATGAATTTTAATTCAAGCAATACTTACGAATTGTTGAAAAGAGAAATTCCATAAACTCTTTATCGTTGTCATGGGGATTCTGCAGTCTTCTGAGATTGTCATCGTTAAGATCTAGAAAAGCATCGAAGTCAACTAAGAGTTGTATCCATGATTGTTCTCTTCTCCTGACAGCAGCATTAAACAGAGATGGTGAAATGATGGTAGGATGAGTACCACTAGAACTGATACCATAGTTAGGATCTGCTCCTGAACACAGCAACCACTTAAAGCAGTCCATGTGTTGGTATGTAAAACTGATATATAATGCAGTACTGTTGAATGAACCTGCTAGAATTTGTGCGGAGTTGATGTCAGCACCATAATCTAACAATTCCTGTATACACAGTAGTGAACCACGCATAGCAGCAATATACAGTGGTGTACACAAATGACCTGCGTCACCATTCGGATTTGCACCCACTTTCAACAAAGTTCTGACACATTCAATGTGATTATTCTGTACTGCCATATACAATGCAGTTTGAGCTTTCATATCTGCTATATCCACTTTACAACCATACTTCAATAAACATTCAAGACATGCTTTGTTTCCTTTGGTTGCTGCAAGTCGTAATGGTGTACAACCCAGACGATTTTTACTGTCAATCATTCTCAGATTCTTCTTGTCTCTAAGACATTCTTGCAGTTTTCCTAGATGGCCTATGTAAGCTGCCTGATGAAGAAATGAATCTCTGGGGTGAATGGGCCATTGACATTCATCTTCGTAGACTGTCTGCTCTTCTGCCATTATCATTGCATCACCATAGTCTTGTAAATGGCCTGTTGTAAGTAAAACAAGCAAATGGTTTAAAACTAAAACTGGTCATCAAATTTATCACCTTGGACTCAGAGTCATAATGATGGAGGTTACAGTAGCCCCGTCTACACGGCACTAAAAATCCTACCTGAGGTAGGATTCAGGATAGTTTGAAGCGCGTGTAGACGCAAACGCATCCTGAACCTGTCCTGAAACCGTCCTGACTTAGGACACCTTTGAGAGGTTTCCTGAAACCCTCCTTACTTCGTCCTATAGTACTGTCAGGACGGAACGCACGACATCTACGCTGTAACCTTCCTATGTGTAGACACAAATCTATCCTACCTCAGGTAGGACTTGGGACTGCCTCAGGTAGGACGACCTACGTGTAGATAGGGCTAGTGGCCTGCTTGGAATCTACAAGTTGTTGGTTTGAGATAAACCATGCAGACAAAGTCCTTGGACAATTCTTGGTACCTGCAATAACATTTTACCTCATGCTAGAGGGTCAAAATAGAACAAGAGGGTCGACCTATTCTCACGTGCACCAATGCATGTATGTGGAGCATGTGGAGCGGAAGTTATGGTGTAACCCAAGATATCAAAGTTTTTATTTTTATGACAAAGCTAGGTGGGCTAGGCTATTGAAGGTACTGACTTAAATGCACTGTGATTGTACCCCAGCCCAACCCAGCTATATATGTGTGTAATATTGGGGCCTGGTAGGATCACAGGACTATGTCTGTGCTTTTAATCCTATATGCATACAGAGGCTGTAATCAATCGTATGCTTCCCTGGGTGGGTGTTGAGGAATTCATATAGGGCTGCTGTGCCATTATAGGTCTGTGCCAGATGTAATACTGTGAAATACTACATTTTCACTTGAAATTTATGCTTCTGCTAGTGTGGTTTTTCTACTCTAAGTAAATGGTGTCCGATGCAATTTCACATCTATGGGTCAAGTACACCCTAAAAAGCTAAATCGGACAAATTAAAACCTTGAAGTTGAAAAGCAGAAAAAAAAGTACCTCAATGGGTATTCTACAATGGTTCATTAGGGTGACATTTCAATGTCTATTGTAGCGCAAATTTGGTTGTGTAAACCTACGAAAACAATGGTTTGAAACAATGATCATCCATGAATGGAGGTCAAGTACATATATTATACGTACGGTACAACAATCGAGTCAGCAAGTTCTAGCGGCCCGGCCTCTGAGCTAAAACTGTATGCACCATACGAAAACGACAACTAAAAGACGTCACTCAATGTGTTGCCTTCTGACAGATAGATGACTCCTTTTGGTAAAACTTACCTTGGTCATGGAACATGTGGAAGGGAAGCTCGTTGTGCGAGAGACGAGGTCGGCTGCAGGCTGCCAGACAGTAGAAATTAGAATGCTCACCCGACAGTGAACGACCTTACCGGTTACCCTTTAACCTTTGAACTTCCTATGCGACCGACCGGTCTCGTGCTGAAACTTGAAAGATATCACATTGTTCCTTCCTCTCACATGACAACAACGGATAATTGACAACATACATTCGTTTAAGTGTGTTAACGAATCTTGGACATGGAATACGATAAAATTAGCAATGGCAATGCGAAACATCGAGGCTACATATTCGATGAAAGTTACAGCCGAAGCTACGATGACGAAAGGACACCGCTCTTGGCAAACGGCTCACCCGGCTCACCTATCAACGTTGTTTACGAACAAAGGGGTGGACAAGGTGTTTATAAACGCAGATGGTATATTTTACTATTATTTTCATTCACCGCATTCACTCAAGGCTTAACATGGAATACATGGGGCCCGATTGCTGATACAGCGAAAGTAGTCCTACCAGGTTGGGAAAACTCAGACATCGCCTTATTGACGAATTGGGGACCAATTACGTACATTATCACAGCTTTTGTGTTTTCATGGTTAATGGATGTAAGAGGTATGTTATATAATATCTTTATTTTATTCTTTTGATAAGCGAAGGTCATATTCATATTGTGGACAATACATCAGTGGTTACAGGTTGCAGGTTAAATCCCACCTTTATCCCATCAACATCTGATATCTGTACTGCATAGTTATACATATGTAATTAATTTATACATTTATGATTTATAGATATATCTGCGTTGTTTATAACTGAAAGAGTTAAGCTGAATCCTGTATATACTTATTTCATTGATATTTAATAATTTTTTTTTTTTTTTTTTCAGGTTTGAGAGTGTCAGTTGTGATAACCCATTTTCTGTTAATGATTGGAACAGGAATACGCTGTATACCATTGCCAGTGCATCTCATTAAATGGTAATAAATGATAATTATGATAACAGTATTTATTTGCCAGAATTTAGTGAAAAAAATTGATACACATACATACATACATACATACATACATACATACATACATACATACATACATACATACATACATACATACATACATACATACATACATACATACATGTACATACATATTTACATTAATTTCCGTCCATCCACCTATATATATATATATTATTATATATATAGATGTGTTAAGCACTGTTTACTCAAGCATATACATTTTACCTACACTGAGTATATACATATACATATAACATATACATATATATATATATATATATATATATATATATATATATATATATATATATATATATATATATATATATATATGTATATATATATGTATATATATATATATATATATATATATATATATATATATATACATACATATAACATATACATATACATATACATATACATATACATATACTAGTACTTTTACATGGATGTAGATATAAATTGTAGGAACGATTCATAGAATAAACATATACATATTAGTAAATTAAGGAATGATTGATAAAAATCAAATTATCAGTATAAATAATTTAGCAATAAGCAAGACAAACAATTAGTTGAAGTCAATTTCTATGTCTTTTAACATGGTATATTTTATAAATGAAAAAACTTTCAAGATCTGTAAAGCATTATATGCCAAGAATTGTGGTCTGAAGTTTGCAGCAATGACTAGGCACAAGACAGTAGACACTATAGATTTATTACTATTACCACTACTACATTACATTATTACACTACTACCAACAACCTGCCATTCATCAGACTTACACCAATCCACTGTTATCCAGTTACTCATCGCACTTTCATTATTGTAAAACCTCTGTACAACACTGTCTTGTTTTGTCATTGAGAAAATATGCTCAGAGTGGCTTGGGAGAAAGTGCACTAGAAATACTACCAAACCAATATCACTACATTTCATCTATATGTACAAACTAATACTGATTAGCAGGACCTGAGATTACAGTTAGTTTCATTGTAGATATTAGATATATAACCATTCCATCTTAACTTACACAGGACAATGCATACTGGGCAGATTTTCATTGGTTTAGCTGGTCCTGTTGCCATGGCTGCACCCACTCTCATTTCTGCGACATGGTTCCCACTTCATGAAAGGACCACAGCTACGGCTATCTCAACTGTTTTTAGTTACTTTGGTGTAGCTGCATCGTTTCTTATTGGTCCTCTGATAGTTAAAGACCTGCCCGATGGCAACAACACAGGGTATGTAATCAACTGTGATCTGTAATTAGTCAAATTATTAATCAGAAAAGCAAGACATTAACAGCATAGATGAAGTGTTATGTAGCTGATTATATTATTCCCCAATATTTTTCTTCACTCAGCTGGAAAATACTCGTGACCTAAGGGTTTGTCACAACTCATCTAGCAATTGAACTCATAGTGACAAGTCCCCTTAGGTCACTCGTATTTTCCTTGGTTGAATCATGGAAGTAATACTTCCATGGTTGAATCATGTTTGGGTATGATACCTAATTATTATGCGTGTGCACTGTGGTATATTCCCTCAAGTGTTCTGATCATGATTTTGACTGCATTTATAAATTATGATAACAAATCTTGACATTTATTTATATATAACATGAACAATGTCAACACTTAAGTTGATAGATCACTTCAACAAGGAGCTAAGAGTAGTACTATGTATATATACTTTTCTTTCTTCAGCCAGTGAAAATATTGTGTAGTGAGTGTGTGTCTCGCTGAACTGAAGTTGAGAAATACATCACCCAATTAGTCACAAGTATTTTTTGACTGATTTAAGGAAGGGAAATTTATGATTATACCTGTGCAAACATAAGTGATGAAAATTTTGTAAAGTGACTTGGAATGTTTTGACTCATTTTGAGCTCTACAGAATCATGAGTTATGTAGACACAGTGACATGTTATGATATAGAACGTCCAGGGTGTCAATCACATATTTTTTGTTCAAACTCATTTGACTTTGCTTGTGTATAGTAGCAAATAAATGATATATTGCTAAGGGTGTTGAAATTGTGTATTGGATGAAGATTTGTGAATAGTTGTTTACTTATTGGGCAGACTTTGTGACAAAACATTTAGATGTGTAAACACTGATATGATTGTCTTGTACATTCTGTGACAGCCAAGACATTGTTGTCCACACTCTGTGTGACAGCCAGTGCTCTGTTTTCTACACTGTGTGTTACAGCTGAATGCAAGAGAACTCGGCCAGTAGGAGAACTCGGCCAACTCTCATTACTGAATAGTATCAATTGAATAGTACTGTGAAGTATCCCAAATTTATCTACTTAGCTAATGACCATGCCAATGTCTTGGGTCAACCTCTATCTTGTCTCTGCCAACATATTGATATGTATCAATTTGACATTCTGAGTATGTGCATGCAATTCTAGTACCATCAATATACCACATAATAGAAACAGTAAAATATATACCAGTAACCTTGCCTTCAAAACTTTGCTCGTGAAACTATTATGTGTACAGTATTAGTTTCGTTACTGGCTGAGTTCTTTTGGCTGAATTCTCATACTGGTCGAGTTCTTCTGGCTGAGACTAACTTCTCATACTGGTCGAGTTCTTCTGGCTGACTTCTCATATACTGGCCAACTTCCCTAGATACATTGTTGTCTACACTGTGTGTAACAGACAAGTCAAGTCATGGAAAGTAAAGTGTCATCAGAATAGCTTAGCTATGATTTACATGTCTTGTTGTCACTGGAGTTATTAAACAACAAAAGTACACTTACACAATGTTTTTTCTTTATGGCTGAATTAAATCTCAAATCTGGTGTATAGAATTGTAATAATACGTTCTTGTACCACGACCAAGGGTTCTTGTTACTTACGAATACATCATTATTTCTATGTTTTACCATGGATCTAATATTGAGTCTCAATAATAGATTTGTGGGTTTACTGACCTGATGAACGTGTTTAAGGATAGTGTATAGAATGTTTGAATAAAAACATTAAAGACATTGAAATGGCTTTAATCATGATATTTTTCAGAGTTATGGAAATCCCTTTCAAGTCTGTGCAACTACTACACAATACATTAATTTTGTTTCATTCTTGTACTCGACTGTAAGATACATCATGGTGTCAATTCAACCCTAATCACTAATCAGTCTTCTATTGGTGTGATGGCTGACAGGCATGGCGCAACATGTCATATCTTGCAAATTATCTTGTTACCTGAAATAGAATTTTCCACCTAGTTGCATTATAAAAATAACGATCATTCGATATCTTGATCAATATGACATCAGCTTTACTCATTACACATGTATTACTGTGGGTGCACATGACTTATTGCTCGTACCAAGAATTCAGGCTTGATAGCATTGAAATGGATACTACAGTTACTTATTTACAATAATTCCCATACATTGTCAGAGCAATAGAACTTTTATTTGATTCAAAAAATTTTATGAGAAACAGAAAGTAAATCGTATTATTACAAAAGGCCAAAAACAACCCATCTAAATGTCATATTTCTTGATTTTGTTTATTTTTTCAGAAATGCTACCACAGGACACATCCATTCTGCAGGTAGGAAGAATAAACCATCCAATTCATAATCTTGACATCATATAGTCTGCTGCCATCATTTTTGTTGTCAAACTGTCGTCTGTGAATATTTGTTTGGAAATTCTCAAACTTTTAAACTTAAAGGAAATCTGAAAAATCCAGTCAGACTTATTTCTGTCTTTAGTACACTTGTATTGATTGTTATCAACTCTAACATATGATTTTTGGTGATAAAGTAACGTCTTGGTAACTTAGTAACTTGTAAGAAATCTCTACTGCACTTGATATGTGTTAGCAGCCAATTTGGGGACTTCCTAGTCTAGTTCCTGACAGGGACAGTATTCTATTACTACAATGTACTTCATCACTATCCCAGTCTAGTCAAGGCCCTGACGATCTACACAGATTTCTGTGCTCCTTCCTACAGCGTTCTTATAAACATGATTATGTTGTTGCGTCACCACATGATTTTAGTTTAAACGACTGGAGGTGGATATCCTTGTTGGACATTGGACATCGTCAAAACAGCGGTACCAAATGAATATTAATGAGTGGTGACGACAGCCTGTCAATTTGTGATGGATTACTATTGACATGTGCTGTTTGCGCTTCACTCACCATGGGGGTGGACCATAATTAACACCTTTCGTCAGGGCCTTGACTAGACTGGGATAGTGATGAAGTGCATTGTAGTACGGAATATGGTCCCTATCAGGAACTAGACTAGGGACTTCCTGGAATGGGAAATCCTCTGGTGATGACATCAAGAATGCCATAATCTCTGTGATTCAAGTTATTTTAGGACTGAATTCCTACTGAGAACCTTGACCTAGACACCCTTTGTATTTGTTTTGTCAGTCTCTGCATTCTTATCACACATACAAATATCTGTAATATTTCATGTAAAGTTTATTTTCCTGTACACAACTGTAATTTTGTAGGTATTGATAATCCCATACACCATGAAGAAATTAACCAGATTTGGCATTTACTATATATAGGTAAGTAAGAGGAGATTTATTTAAGAAGTCTTTTAATTCTTACAAATAAATATCAACTTTTTAATGCACCAAAATGCTCAAAACACCTTCCAAACTAATTTTGGAAATTACACTGGCATCTGGAAATTGTCAGTATTTTGTCACTTCAAGAAATGTGAAGAGCTTTATATAGAAAGCATACCTAATAACATCAATAAATCTTTATTTTTTCAAATTTTGTTGCTTTAAGTCCTAGCTTTCAACCCTGGGTATTCTCCAAGAATGTTAGTTCACAATGTTTATGCATGTGTAACATCTATCACCTATACAGATGAGTCCTCATCCATTCATTCTCCATATATTACACAGTGGACAATTTTTTTGAAAAAAAAAGGGTGCATGCTAACTAACTATGAACAAGTATGGAAACTGGCAATTGTCTGCAAAATATGATCACATAACTTTGACACCTGCCATAGTTTTGAAAAATGTTGATCTGACAATCAGTATACTAATAACCAGGAGTCTGGAGGGTTATTCATCATGCCCCCCCCCCCCCACACACACACACACACAAACACAAACACACACAAATGTGAGTTAGATTGGGTCTTGTCCTCACATGTAGCTTAACCTGGTTGGTTTTGATCAGAATCAATGGTTGCAGTAACATACACATATGAGCTTGGATCAATAGAATCAAAGTAATTGGTTTCAAACTAAATCAGCAAAACATTGTGGGGACTGGCAGAATCAATTCAATATACTGTTGAAGTATGACTTGCATAGATTATACATGGATGTGCTTTGGAGGTCATTTTCTGCTGTCAAATTATATACAGGGACTGGTCTAATGTTTATTTGCTGGTTTTTATTTCAGAATGTGCATGGGAGGGGTTGTTGTTCTTGATGACCATCATATATTTCCCTGCAAAACCTCCTTTACCTCCAAGTATATCAGCTGGTTTACAAAGAATGGAATATAAAACAGGAATTTTTCAGCTGACCAAGTAAGATTATCATGTTTTCATTTTTTCCCCCTTTTCCTTCCTAAAATGTTGTCAATGCTGTTTAAAGGGCATATCATATCAAATCCTACCGTATATCATTTATCAAATCACATCATATATATCAAATCAACATCACCATATCATATTGTATATCATATCATATCATATATCATATCATATCATATCAAATCATATCGTATATCATTTATCAAATCATATATATATCAAATCAGCATCACCATATCATATCATATCATATCATATCATATCATATCATATCATATCATATCATATCACATCATATCAATTCATATCATATCATATATCATATCATATCATTAATAACAGTTAGGAAAGGCTATGATCAAGAATCAAATACCAAAAAAATGGATCAGACAAATGTTCAATAGAATTAGCATGCACAGTACATATCTACTAAATAAAATTACTACTACAGTACAGTTTTTAGTAACCATAATGTAGGTATAGTACAGTCCATACTAAGTCCGTAGTTAAGTCCCGAGTCAAACATGAAAGACTCAAATCGTAACTGCTGTTGTCAGAAATCCATTTAGAAGGTCATGAAACAGCTGTGTTATATTTTTGTGTCAGGCATCTATTCTGAATAGAATAATGAAGGTGTCTAAAATAGGAAGCCATTTTATGCACAGAGTTCACCCATTCATATGAATAGCACTTTGGAAAGGGGTGCTAAAAGCACTTATTTGTATCTCAGACCCCCTATTGTTTTTGATGGTCTGAGCTTGTATGAATGTATTGAGATGACATAACCTGAACAAAGACATGACCAGTGCAGCATATCTTTGGAAATGCATAAAAGCCTCCAAGCTAAAATACTCTTACATAATGTAAATGAAGTACCAACTGACAATGTAATTCCCATATGCAAATCATATCAATTCAAATATGATACATATTAGCATCCATATCCTATGAGGACACCTTCACTATATTCTCTTTTTTTCATTAGAGATACCTCTGAATGGCTAGGCTTGGTCAGTTTTGTTTCAAAACTATTTTCAGGTCTCTCGCCCACACCATTAAATTTTCATATGATACATTTATTGTCCACTTTTCAAATAGCTAATTTTCTTTCTTTCTTTCTTTTGGGAAATAACTTTAAATTCAATTCAATTCTGTGAAATCACCTTCACTGTTATATTGAACACATATTGCCTGGCCATGAGGGCTATAGCACCCGTTTATAACACCCGAGGGACTGTGAGTTACCAGAACTTGCAGTGTCAGATGATATCGTCAGAAGCTGCCATTTTGACCTGCTGTGAACTCGCGGTGGTCACGTGACCATGTAATAGTTTATGGAACTATTCCCCTAGGGAAACAGTCATTCTATTTTCCTATCACGTGACTGATTCTAGCGAATCATGGCACAGCGTTATCACTAGGTATATTATTATTTCACATATGTGCCTCCAGTGACACCTTCACAGGAGGCACAGATTTTTAGTTCCATCACTGATTACCCCTACCTTCCTCATCATCAACATGATTACCTTGAATGCAAAGTGATGTTTTCTCTTTTCATAAGCAATCCTTGAGTGTAGGTATATCTTTTTTTAAATTTATTTTTCAGAAAATGGGCATTTTTGTGTTTAGGATTAGCGTATGGAATTAGCTGTGGTGTTTATTCAGGCTGGGGATCTGTTGTAGATATTATCCTTAAACCACATGGTGTGTCACAGGTAGGTATAGTGTCTATTTGTCTCTATCCAATAGGCCATTGCAGACTGCAAACAGGAAATTGAGAATACAGCTCCCTCGCTCAAATTTTGGGTATCATCATTTCATAGTACTGTTTCTTACATGTAAGAGCTTTGTTCCTTGTATTCTGTAGAAGTGTAAATCAGGGATGTTTTTCGTATTGTTTAGACATCGAGGAAAGCAGCACTACTCTATGATTAATCAAGTAACCTATACCATGTATATCCCCAAGGTACACACAGACAGGAAGTAGAGTGCCACCATGGCAAATTTGGGAAAGGCCTATTCATATGTTGAATTTCCCTCATTGCAAATTTTAACAATGAGAAAGAAAAGTGAAAATTAAAGATGTCTTCTGAGTGAAAAATTGGAAAAATTAAACTGTAATTCTACATTTTTAGTGTAGTCTGGAAGTCACAGTGGTATCAAATCATTTCTAACCCCGTAAAGAAAGCTCTTTAGATTCAATGAAGGATAGTACTAGACTATTTTAGTGTTGTCTTTTAATCTCACTATGTGCCTATTATGACAGATATCAAGCCAGTCTCAAGTATTATACTAGGCTGAGAGCATGATTCTTGCATTGGTGTACATGCATACTAGTCCTGCAGTGTAATCACACATACATTTGTCTGGATGCCAACTCTGGTCTAACCACAGTCTGGTCAAACTCCCTCGATCAGCACAGAAAGTTATTCATCAAATCAGTGAACCCCCAGCTGCTATAGTGACATAAACAGTGTATAAGTAGCATCCTGAGCTGACAAATATACCGTATTATAAATACGTAAATACTTGTGACCTAAGGGTCTGTCATGACTCATTGAGTGACTGTAGTGATAAGACTCCTTAGGTCACTCATATTTTCCTTGGCTGACCGAAGAAAAATAATGGTGAATAATATCAAATTACCTTGGTATACACATAATATATATTATCCTAGTATACATATGATAATTGTAATGTTCTAATTTTTTTTTAAATTACAGTCAGAAGCTGGGTGGATAGGGTTTTGGAGCAATATTGTTGGGGCAGGTGGTGGATTAGGTATTGCCAGGTAAGTATTGTAAATGGCCATTATATAGCCATCAACAATTCCTGAAAATTATTGAGTTTGCAAATTACCCTTACATTACGGTTAAAAGCTACATAATCAAGCTTTATGGGACACATGCACTCTGTTAATATCAATGTATATCCAAAAGTACATGAAATTTGAAGCTTGCACCAATTTTTTTTAATACAAATACCTCATTAATATTCATATGGCATTTATCAAAACCTAATCAGTTCTAGCCATTACCCTAAAGAGTATGTGTACCAAATTTCGTTTGAATTAAGCCGGCAATATTTGAGACAGTGTGTGACCCAATCAGTCAACACACACACACACACACACACACACACACACACACACACACACACACACACACACACACACACACACACACACACACACACACACACACACACACACACACACACACACACACACATGCATGCATGCATGGCAGACAGACAGACAACAGACAGACACACACACACACACGCGTGCACATACACATACACACACACACACACACACACACACACACACACAGACTGACTGACTGACAGACTGACATGACTAAAACATAACCATCCCTTACGGAAAGAATGTAAGTAATAAATGCTTGACTGATTGATTGACTGACTGACCAACAAGATTTAAGTATTGCATAACATACAATTTAGAATAGAGGGAATCACTATTTACAAAGAAAGTAACTTGATTATCAACCAAACAAAATACTTAAATTTATCAGTGAAATGAAATCTATCTTTTATTACAGAATTGTTGATTGTTGTCTTGGAAAGCACATAAAAAAGGTTTTGTTATTGTTGTACGTTGGAGGTGTTCTAGCCTTTGGATGGTACCTGTTATTGTGTTATGAAATCATTGAATCTAATACAGGTAAGTACCAAGCTGACCTTTGACCTTATATAACCATAGTTATTTTTAGATTGGTTGATCATTTGAGTTGTTATGCAACACAGGAGAGAGAATAGAGCTACTATTACAGTATCCTATAGCAATAGGGAACTTGCAAACCCGCCATGTTGAATGCTGCATCATGGGAAATGTGATAATAAATACTAATCAATTAGTATTGTAAACAATATTGTTATATTGTTTGTAACCACAAATGATCAATTCATAGTCACCCTGACCATTGTGGGCGGTTTATTTTATCAGTAGCTCCAGATTAGGTATTACGATAACCACAGATAATCCCATAGTCCTTCGTGTCTGAGCATGCTCAGTCTGGATTGCAAGTTCCCTATTGAAACAGACTGAGAAAACTTTCACTCTTGATATGATCAATGCTCTCAACAAATAGCACACAGTGAAATAACTTTACTTGGCTATTATGGATTGTAAATGGCCTATACTGTTATCTACCAAAACACCTTAGATCTCCTATGAAAACTTTTTTGTACGTAACATAAACACACATGTACAAATTATGTGTATTTATAAGTTATGAAGTTATTACTTGCATGAGTTCATTGTTTTTAAAACATATTGATCATTTCTGTTGTTTTTCAGCTAGTCTATATGTTTCCATAATAATCGTTGGTTTTGTCATCAATGGTGCAATACCACTGTTTTACGAGGCTGCAGTTGAGTCTACCTATCCAATAGCAGAAGGTATCACCACAATCACAATGACATGGCTGAATAATCTGTTTGGGTTAATATTCTTTGCTATACTGATGATACCCAGTACTGGTGAGTATTCTTACTTCTCTCCAAACAGATACACAGACATTATTTTATTTGCAGACTGATTTAACTCCCAAATTAACATCTACAGGTAGTGTAAGCTAATAGGGTGATCTCTTTTTTTCACACTCTGAAATTATGTATTGGTCAGGTGGTCATGTGTTTGTATTGCTTTCGATTCCTAATCACAATTTTAGCAATTGCCTTACAAATAGTCAGAAGGATATGCTGAACCAGTCGATTTATTAAAAGTCCCGAATTTCCACTATAAACATTCATTATCAGCCAGATACGTGCCTACATAGTTGTTTTTTTCTGATTTGGACAGAGATGGTGCTACTCTTTATAAACAATATGTCAAGGTCAAAAGATATTGTCAATCAAATATGAGAAACAGAAAGAACAAGGCCATGTACCTTTTCAGATTATTAAATGTGGAGTCAGGGGGTGCGCATCCTATCCAACTATTATAACTCACAACATTGCTTTGGAACTGTAGAAATCAGGAGGTGTGCATCCTATTCAATATTTACAAGTGACATTGCTTACTCCAAGAGATTTTCTGTTTCAGGCACATCCTGGATGAACTGGTGCATGATGGGAGCTATTGGTATTTCATTTCCATTATTGTTACTATTTCGTGAGAAGTATAATCGTCTTTCTGTTGATCTGGTGCCAGAAGTTAAACATGATACAGAAAAGTAGTAACCAAAGCTTCTAGTAGCTTCCTAGACTATCTTCATTCCATTGGAAATGTTTTCAACAACCTGTTGTGTAAAATGCATGGAAAATGCCTTCCATCAATGATTTATTGTCCAGTATGAGAAATCTGACATGCATGCAAAGTTTCTAGAATTTTACTAGTTGATATTTGTAAAAGTGAAAATATGTATTTCTAATATGTCAAAAAATCATGTTTAACTGCCCAGTTCAAATTAGGATTAATAGTTATTTGTGAAAACTGATGTCTGGTCGATGTATAGATAAGTGTTATATTTGAATCCAAAGTTCTCACATCAGGGCTGCCAATTACCAGTGACTGCCACAAGGATTAAATAGACTATCCTTCAGTTCTAGACTAACATTTTCTATGGCTCTGCCAGACACTGTTTTCACACCCTAACTTTTAATCCAAATCTGAATTAGGCCTTCAACAACAGAGTTGGTAGTTATTCTGTAGGTGAGGACCATCTTTTTCTAAAGGTCTGCCAAAGAACTGGTTTTGACATCCCAAATTCAAATCCTAATCCAACTTGGGCCTTTAATGTATTTGCTGTAGATTCCATGAATTTTTGAAATTGAGGAAAGATTCCTCAAAGTGTACCAAGAGAGTCTTCCTCATACAACATTAAATAATATATATGTGACTTCATTACAATGAAATAAGTGTGTCTTCCTGACATACATGCAAACATCAACAAAGTTTTAAAATATAAATATATAGACATTTACTACAGCTACCGTGCAAAATTAAAGTTATACGATTCCTTGATGTGACATTTACATGTATTTCTAGAAAATAGGTAGAAATAGGTAGAAAACACCTCAGGGACCAATTTTCCCTGAAATCAAAGTTCTTCTAATCTTTCCAAACTTTGCCATATGAAAGGGTTTGTTCCCAGTCCAGAAATTTGGGGTTCACCATTTTGTTTTCAAGGAAATCAATAATATTGTATTCTTTCATAGAGTTAATGCAGTATTTGGTGGCCATATTGGATTCTATTTTTGCCCCCGAGAGTTAATGCAGTATTTGGTGGCCATATTGGATTCTATTTTTGCCCCCGAGAGTTAATGCAGTATTTGGTGGCCATATTGGATTCTATTTTTGCCCCCGAGAGTTAATGCAGTATTTGGTGGCCATATTGGATTCTATTTTTGCCCCCGAGAGTTAATGCAGTATTTGGTGGCCATATTGGATTCTATTTAGCATGTAGAATATATTCAATGTTAGTTTTAGTTGCCCATGCAAAATTCTGATTATAGATTCAAATATATTACATAAGTCTGTAGAATAAGCAACTGTGCCACAATCATTCTTGCAAATCAGAGCTGATATGTCTTCCGTGATACTTTAAAATATAACAGTGAGTATATAGACGGTGCCGTAAAAGAGACTTTGGTTCACAATGATGTGCCACAGTTAGTCATCACATCTGTGATATTACAGGGTACTGAAAGACTAGTGACATCCTACTAATAGGCCATTTCAGACGGCAAACTGGAAATTGAGAATACAACGCCCTCGCTCAAATTGAGGGTATCATCACCTCATAGTACTGTTTCTTAAGAGCTTTGTCCCTTGGTATTCTGTAGAATTGTAAATCGGATATTTTTCATATTGTTCAGACATCGAGGAAAGCAGCAGTGCTGTCTGATTAACCGAGTAACCTCTACCATGTATACCTCCAAGGTACACACAGACAGGAAGTATAGCGCCATCATGGCAAATTTTGGAAAGGCCAATTTACATACTTTGATATTCATTTTCATTATATATGGTAAACTGATGATTGATGCTATGTGAACATAGCAAAAATTTGTCAGAATTTTTAGAAAATTTAAAGTGGGGTTTTGTTTGAGAAATCTGGTTTTCCTTTTTGTTAATAATTTGTATTAATATAATAATGAGTATATGGAAATACATTTGACATACTTGCAATAATAATGCCATCATGAACTAAATTTCTTTTAAGAAGAAAATAATTTGTCTTTCATTGCTTCATATCATCTACACATAGAACTCATATTTGAGCCTTTGGTTATGGACTGAATATCATTTCACTATTGTACAATCGTAAATTTACCAAATAGGTTGGAATATATTACCCCTTGAGTTACAGCTCAAGTAATCAGGTATGATTTACTCACATTGAACACACTAGTGCTATGCATTGCGAGGCCTGGAACAGACTGAACTGACTAGCAAAATGCCTTGGCAATTCCTCAGGGATGCTATCATGGTTATGGCAAACATACAACATAGCCCTGTCATGTAGTCCAGTACAATAAAGTGTGTATTTGTGTATATCGCTGTATAAAAAAAGTCACTGTGAGGACTTCCAAGCACACTTTTTTTTCAAATAATAAAGAAAGAAAGAGTTTACCAAATTGGATTCAACACTTCAGGATGAACAATTCTAAGAGTAGTTTGGTTATGATATGTATATGTGAGTGTGAAAAAAATGTCTCCAAAGTTCTCTAGTTTTGCATTTTTTTATTTTTTAACTTTACATTTTGTAGACCTCATTTTTGTTTTAACCGCAACTCTCATCTCTTCCTTTTATTTATGATTACTTTAAAAATCATAAAATTTGCTTTTCTGATATTAAATTTGTAAAGTGTGTACTATGCATTGACATGTGTATATTGCCTCACTCTGTATTTTATCTCTATGCTATTTGTCAAATACATCTTTTAATTCAATAAACTACATATTTTTAGGAAAATACAACACTTTGTTAATGTGTTGTTAGTTATCAAGTGTACTTGTATATGCTTTCAATTTATTGATGTCGTGTCTCCACAAACAACACACTCAACTGTATTGTCAGTCACTCAAAGCTGACCATGTTTGATCACAGCTGACCATTTTATGAGTCATGCCAAACGGTTCAGTTCAGTGCCATAGTTCTTAGATCTTTCAGCTTCATTTTGGTTACTTCCTTGACGCCATTAGACCCCCCTCATCCTTGAATGTCCTCTCTCTCAACCATTCCTTCCATTATTGCACATTCCAAGGTCTTGTTTTCACCCCATTTCCTTTCCCTCAAGGAATAACTGACTTGCTGACTTTGTACAAAGTGTATTTGAATATCGTAAGATTGCAACCAGACAAAAGCCGATGAACATTAAGCTTCTATTGTAAAGCACATAGTAGTGAAAACAGGCTACTGAACCTTACAGCAATCATCAACAAATCATTGGTTCATTTGTCACTTGGGATTAGTCAGCTGTATGACATTAGCATTTCATATTAACTCAAAGAAATATGACTTGTCAACATTTTATTACTGAATAAAAATTTCATATCTATCTTATTCATAAAAAAACATGAACTCACAAAAGGTTGAAGATAGGCACTTCGGTACTGAAGTTTAATAGTTGAAAATAAACACACAATTACAACTCAATGATCATAATTTGTCAACTGGTATATTAGAGTAAACTCATCTGAAATAAATCATCCATGTATAAACATGTCAGTTTTTCAAGAATTTCCTGAGTCACAAAAATGGTGAATAGATATAGTATTGATAATTTATGAATATTCCACATTTTATAATTCCAGTCATATCACTTTAGACATTTACTTAATCAGCATTGTTAAAGTCCTGAATTTCAATCCCAAGGTTCTTGATTGACAGTTGTGTAATCATCAATAACAAAGTTTTTCTAGCATGTTCAAAGAAATGTTAGTCAAATTTCAATTATTTTCGATAATACACTCAGTGATTCTTTACGTCATATCTTCATTATGATCTCATCATGAACTGGTAGATAATTATGGTCAGAAAATATGCAAAATGTCTGTTTAGCGAGAGAATTCTCTGTGTTGTCACTTCTTCAGTGTAAGCCAGCAGAATGACAGAGTTCACATCTTTTTAAGAGCAGACCAGGGCTTTAATATTACACAATGTATCCTGTTGTCTTTAGCTAGCTTCAGATGTGTCTTTTCCAACTTTATTTTTCTCAATGGTTTTCTTCAGTAAAGCCTCAGCTTCCTTCTTCTTGCTTAGTTTATTGGCCTTTCCCTGATATTTGCCATTTTTGCCAGCTCCCTTTCCATCAAGGATCTCTGCCACCCTGGTGAAAGTAGGAAACAGGAAGTTACCCACACACTACATACTTTGTAAGATCCATTATACCACATGTATGCCAAAAATATGAGATTTACACTGTGGTCATTCTACGTCACAACAACAAAAACCAAGCATCTACATCATTGGTCCTGCTATACTTAAATTTTGAGCCAAAAGTTCAAAATTCCAGACTTTTTGTGTAAATGATGATTTTTTAGGTACACTCATCTCATTCCCAAATTGTTTTTCTTCATTCAGCCAAAAAATACTCTACGGGTTTTTGTAACTACAAGTCAAAAGATGAGTAGTAACCCTTAGGTCACTCATATTTTCAGTAGCTAAATGAAGAAAAATATTACTGAATATTTAATTATTTACCCATACAATAACAAAGGAAGTAATTATGATACATTACTATTGATAACAACACACAAATAGTAGTAACTGTCCAATGTCCAGTGACACACATTACATTCATTCATTCGTAACAAGCAATCAACATGTTCTATTATTGTGGTAACACTATGAAGCAAACATGCTGAACACAAATTTCTTGTGTCATTTTTTTCCCATTTTGCCTTCAGATATGCTCCCCTCCCAACAAAAAATTTAAAAAAATCTCACTATTACTAATGATGTACGTCAAATGAAGTAATAAACCATGCATAAGTACCGCATTTATAACATGTGCTCATCATCTCACAATTTTCAAGTACACTACATATCAATATCATGAAAACTAGGGAAAGTGATTTAACTTACTTTGGAGCTACTTCAGAGATTAAATCAGCTGGACCTGAGAGAACAAAGAGTCCAGCTCCTTTGTCATTACCAACCGTTGCAAACACAACCCCATTCTGCAAGGCAAAATATATATAGTATTCTTATTGTGTCATAGCTACAGGGATGTGTATTTTTCTACCATAGAGGGCGCAATACACAAAGCAGACTTTTTGGCGAACTCAATACCTACATTCAATATTGCAAGGTACTGCAGTGATATACCTACATGCAAATGATATGCAAATGATGGCACAATCATTCCTTGTACACAAAATTGTGGGATTGCACAGTATGATTTTTATGGAAATTTGCCATTTTGGAAAATCGTAAGCCATAATAAGAAAACCCCATGTGATGTGAGTATCAGTATGTGAACTTAGGGGTATCTGCACTCGTGTTTGCAGTGTTTTCTGCCTTTCACTCACTAGGCTCAGGAAAGTACAGTCTCAGAGAACACTGCAAGCACTCATGCAAATACCCCGAGTACTTGCACTCATGTACAATGGAGTTACACACCTCCTGTCCTACATCATTAGCAATGATATTCATATATTCATTGTCACCATCTTTTCTGTGAATACTCAGTATATCTTCTCTGTTGGGGTTATTCTTGTACTTCTCAGCTTCATATTTGGCAACCTCTCTCAGAAGCACTGTCTTTGACTGAAATAAACAACATCAGTAGTTATCTTAATAACTTTCTCTAACTTGTCATATATTGTTTGTGCTTTGATGCCATTGGCACTATTTCTAATCTTGTCAATTAATGTGTTCTGTACTTCCACTGAAATTATCTATAACCTTGTCATTTTCCTGCTTCAATACCACTGCCACCATATCTTCAGATCTGTTCCTTGGACAATATTTCTTATCTTACATCTCATTACTTATTTTTGTGTTTTCGTACTATTGGCATAAACACAAACATTTTCTGGTTCGGTGCAATTGGAAATATTTCTCATCTTGCCTTAAAGTTAGTGCCATTGGTTATTACTAGTATTTCTTATCCTATCTAATGACTTATCATTTGTGCTTCAACGCCATTGACATTATTTCTATTATTGCCACAAATGTTTCTACATACATATGTGCCACAGGCATTATATATAGCTCATATTTTTAACTTCATTGCCATTGGCACTGTTTCTAATCTTACCACTTACTTTTAGTGCTTCTCTCACAGACTTTTGTATTTTATTGGCCATGTCAACATGTTCTTCAGGACCACATCTGTTATGTCAGATAAGAAATTATTGATAATTGAGTTGACCAGGACATATCAAAAGCTGAACTGTGTGTGTGTTATAACCACTGGGGCTACTCCCCTTATTTATATGTGCTGACATTTGGGGTCTGTTTTCTAGCTATTTGGTCTAAAATGGGGTCTGTTTTTTTTTCGAGCTAAAGAGTCTAAAACGTGGTCCATTTAGCTTTATTTTCGATTTTGCTTGGTCTAAAATGTGGTTCATTGTCATTTACCAAATCATGACTGCCATCAATTGCCCCAAAATGTTGCCTCCTAAGGAAAATGTAAACTTTCATCTTTTAAAAACCTGTAATGGTCTAAAATTATGGTCAAACTGGGTCTAAAATGGGATCTGGGGTTTCCAGCACTGGCCACACACCTATACCAGAGCTGGCCACTGGTACCGCCCCCGGGGTTATAACCTCTGTAATTCATTGATCTAGTAAGCTGATGAAAACATTTGGTCAATGGTTAGTTTGTAAATTACTGTAGATACAATTTTACATATTATAGACTTACTTCAAAGCTGTACACAGAGCTTTCTCGGTGTTGTAGCATTTGCCGAGGTAATTCAAAACTCTATTACCAGTCACATAGATTACGTTGGTTTTATTCTTTTTGCCTTTCTCCACCCCAAGTATCTTGATCATCTGTTATGAAATAGGAATTTCATAATATTACACTGTCTGACATGTATTTAAGATATGTATGTCTGAGACTGCAAACACACGTTAGACACTCACACAGTACATACACTGTTATTCACAATCTCACATACCTGCCACATGGCCACACACATATAAATAAACATATATGACCCTGCCAGTCAACCACATGGTACACAGACGCATGCACGCACACATGGATGCACGCACGCACATATGCACGCACATACATACAAATGTACGCACGCACACACACACACTGGGTAAACATATAAATATAACAACAATGTACACTGACCTGTAGTTGACTAAGGTTGTAGACATGTGTTCCACAACACATATTAGTATCTATACCCTCTATGGTAATGACACGTACTTGACCAACCACATCATCAGGAAGTCCCCTGGTACGTATCTGAAAATATTAACATAAGACTTGCCAATCATGGTGTTTACCAGTAGAATGACAACATGTCATAGTAAGTGGGATAGTGTGTGTGTGTGTGTGTGTGTGTGTGTGTGTGTGTGTGTGTGTGTGTGTGTGTGTGTGCGTGTGTGTGTGTGTGTGTGTGTGTGTGCGTGTGTGTGTGTATTTGTTTATAGTATGATAATACAAATATAATAGTAAATCATACATTGTGAGTACTAACTACTACTTTGACAGTAACTACATAAAAAATCAACACAGTTTCATATCAGTGTTTATATATACTTACACTCTTAAGTTCTTCATCATCTTGTTCGTAACATTTCGGTGTAACTGGTGTACATTTCCTAATAGCTTCATTACATTTGGCTTCTATTATATCCATCTGTTCTGGCGTTATGTTTGGGGTGTCCATTTCAATCAAGCATTTCTCTTTGCTGAAAGCCCTGCAAATCATAAAGATACACAGAATCTGTGATGTTTGATGATCAAGCATGTTATATGAAAGGTTACAAATGACATGAAATCAAGAAATAGACTGTGTATATCTGTGTACTTTTCTACTTTTTAGGAATTGTATTGTCTATAACTTTTGCATCCATATAGTACGTTACATGAACAATTAAATGCTGTACTGGATCACTGGATCCGGATTAGGATGTTGGCCCATATCTTCAATTTTAAGATAAAATTTGCACATGGTTATTTTTGTCACGATAGTTTACCCACAACGTAGCAAAGGAATTCCAGTTCCAGTATTCCATTTACTAAAAAGACAAAAGATTGTATAGTTTGGCCACTAGGAGTGCTGTTTTTTGTTTATTTGTTTGTTCGTTTTGTCTTTTGGTTTTTATTTTTGGGGGTTTTTTTGGGTTGTTTTTTTTTTTTTTTTTGGGGGGGGGGGGGGGGGGCAGCTTATGGACCAGAAGGGAAGTGATGGACATGATCATCGATAGTTGAATTCCATAGTCCCCTTTGAAAAAAAGTTTCCAGTGTTTCAAGGCAAGAGTTGATTGCACTTCAGTCAGTCAAAAAAAATCAGCCAACTTTGTTTCAGATCACATCATTTCAAGAAATCAGAGAGTTGTTTTTAATAGCCACTTTGTTGACTATGCTTGGTAATTTTAGCCACGGAATTAGGCCTCATTTTTCATGAGGGGTGCCCTCTTGTGACACTTCTAGATCTTTTAAGAGCAAGATGGTAACCATAATATGGTATATATTTTTTATCAGTTATGTAATATTCAAAAGAAATAAAGATACAAAGTATCCTTCTACTCATTATACTTCCATTCAGAGGATATCCATGACTACCTTTCAGTTAAGGCATTGGTGGTTATTTTTACAAGCCCTCCTTAAGCTGAATATGCATGAAAAAAATTAGCTATTGTCCTCTGTTTGTGCTTGTCGCTAATACGGTTCTCTGATTGGCAGTTATTTATATCCCTGAACTGCAGAGATGACATTTGCTAGACCTCGGATGTTCCATCCTCGATAGAGATGTTCGGTCGTGTGTCATATTGTATCGGAAGAACATCTGAGGTCTAGCAGTTAGACTAAGGATATCCATGACTACACCTACCAAGAAGTTGTCTTGAAACCAAACATATTGTCAGCTATTGCGGTGATAAGGTGTTGGCCTATAAAATAAACAAGGATGAAAATCAAATAAGTTGTACATCAAAAGGGACTGAAACTTGCAACAAAATACTAATAGAAATCTTTATGGACTGCTGGATATGGGGTTTGTCAGACCGACATTGTACAGAGTTAGAGCCCAACCTTGGGAGGGCTTGTAAGCCATACTACTGAGGTACACAAAACCCATATCCAGTCTGTGTAGGTTTATTCTTTTATGCTATCAAGCATTCAAATACATTATAAAACACTAATTTGCTTATATTTGGAGAAAATAATGGTTCAACAATTTGTGCAAATGACATTATTTGGGCAAATCGTGCCTGCATGGGCACAATATGGCAAATTATTGGACCAGTGTGAGGGCGCTGTTCCTCACTGAACTACAAGGTCAACAAAACAGATGCGACTGTCTATGTTTTATTTTCATGTACTTTTTTAAAAGTAAACCTTAGGTTAAATTCATACATGGATAGTGTTCAGGAATAAAGTATGATTTAGATGTGAACAAAATTGTTTTGAATGAGCTCAAAAATAACTATTAATTTCCGTTGTGTCAGTAGAAAAATTGTACTCTGGTCTGTGAGAATGTTACACAAGTAACTTACAAACATAATTACCTCCCAACACACACACACACACACACACACACACACATTCATACACACACACCGTCACACATGTGACCAAAACCATGTTTTAAATTAACTCAAAAATAGTTCTAGATTGATGTGAGTCAATACCTGAGTGTTGTTGCATGTTATCAAATCTTCTAACCCAGTCTACTTTTTCATGTACTTCTAGTCCTACGTCCAATGGACTTTGTACAAAATGTACGGCATCTCCACCACGTCTGGTAACTCGGAGTACGTCTATATCATTGATCTAATAAAAATACCAAAGTAGATGATGATAAATACATTGACATATATTCCTGGACCTCCTGAATTTTATCTTAGCCCTCTCAAATATCATCTTGGCCTTTCTGAATATCATCTTGGCCCTATCGAATATTATCTGGGCCCTCTCGAATGTTATCTTGGCCCTCAAAATATTATCTTAGCCCCCTTGAATATTATCTTGGGCCTCTCGAACATTATCTTTAGTTCCCTTGAATATTATCTTGGCCCCTTGAATAATATCTGAGCCCTCTCAAATATTATCTTGACCCCCTTGAATATTATCTTAGCCCTCCCAAATATTAGACCACACAGTTTGTACATTTACGTCTGATGACCTGAAATTATATTTGGTATACTTAACCTCAATTTACATACGATGAATCAGACAATCTTGGTGTGAAAACATTTTGATCAGCCCTATTAAACATTCACCAACTTTACATCCCCACAAATAATGGAACAATCAACCTGACAGCTATCTACTCAGTTTATATTTGTTTACCAATGGATACCTCTAAGAATATCAATAACAATCCACTAAAAGTCTTGAGCATGTGACTTTTGTCTAAATTAAAAAAAAAATAATTCTCTACCCTTAATGTGATTTGTTTGCATAGAACTATGTCAAATTAGACATCAAAGAGAACATATTGTCAAAATATCAAGGTTATAGGTCCAAAGTAGTTTTCACATACAAACACAGATACTCCTCCCTCACACACACATACCACAACAGTGATAAACACACACACACACACACACACACACACACACACACACACACACACACACACACAGACAGACACACACACACACACACACACACACACACACAAAACATACACCCCCATATACACATACACAGCTGCACACTCATATATAAAGTGTGTAAACACACACACATACAGCCCGACAGAAATTTTGCCATGCTAATAGCACGGCTGAACTTTAAGGTCATGCTAACAAAAATGATTTATTTGTTTTACAAATGATTAGCAATATAATGTAATACTATTATACAATGTATATTATAAGTCAGACCACTTGAAATCTCACTAAAATATCACCCCTTTGGTATAACTGGGTGCAAAGTACATGAAGTAGTCAGCTAAAATCTAGTTAATAATACTATAGTATACTATATCACAAACTAAATACCATACTGGTGATATAAAACTATAAACAATTTAACCACAACACTGTTTCCTTGCTGTGCAAGCAGGTCAGAACATGTCTTTTAGTAGTTATTTAGTTATCAGATAATGAAACTTGAGGACTAGTGTACATGAGGGGGATATCTCTCTCAATGGTTGAGAACTACTCCGATATCATAATTCTCCACCTGTATTTTGCATTAGTTCCAAACATACATGTGACAATGACACTGACTTCTCATACGACTACAGGAGGGCATTGTATACTCTCAGCATTTCCATCCCCACTTCTCTGTTTAACTGACAATAGCGGTTGAAGAAGACTTAGCAGATTTTGCCAAAAACATACTATTTTTTACTAGGTAACTTTTTACACTCTGGTAAATTAATTTATTGTAAATGCAAAATTGCAAAAATAAATGAAATATTTACATCAAAATTCTATATACTTCCTTGAAATTATCAAAACATTAACATCTTTTGATGCACCTACATTTACAAAATTGTTGTTTTTTAATCAAGAAATTCACTACATCTATGATGTATTTATGAATTTGTTTCATTTAAAATTAATATAAGCAATGTAGCATACATAAATGTTTTAAAATCCTAAACATCTGTTGGTATATGAGTACTTGTGAACCGAGATATTTTCCCCATGTGAAAATTTTGCATTTTTACATTCTTCAACTAGTTCACAAAGATTAAATGTTTACACATTTCTAAACCTGGTGCCTTTATATGCTTATATACAAGAAGGCATTTTAGTCACTACTTACGTTCATGTTTTTGTTTTCCAGCAAAATAAGCAAAAATAAGTCTTTTAGTGAAAATTCCAAGGCTTATTGTATATAATACACAGTTTACAGTAATTGTTAGTTTAAGAAAGAAAATGCAATACTTACTGTTCCCCTATCATCTGGCTGATTTATGATACACAAAACAGTCGGAATTTAAAGAAAAGAAGAAGTAGAATGGAATGTGAGTTGTTACATGTGTAATGGCAATATACATAGAGTTGTAATAACAAATAATTTAAAACATGTCATCATACAACATACTAAAGAATAGGGAACTTGCAATCCAGACTGAACATGCTCAGACGCAAAGGACTATGGGATTATCTGTGGTTATTGTAATACCTAATCAGGAGCTACCGATAAAATCAACCTCCCACAATGGTCAGGGCAAATATGAATTGATCATTTGTGGTTAAAAACAATGTATCAACATTGTTTACAATACTATTTGATTAGTATTTATTATCACACTTCCCATGATGCAACATTAAACATCGCGGGTTTGCAAGTTCCATATTCACCTGTACTCAGAGTAAATATTGGAAATATTTAGAAGATCTAAAAATTTGCGAGAGAGAAAAAAAAGACAATTGAGAATTATCAAAAGAAGCTCGTTGATAAATGTAGAAAGTAGGTGGTTAATTTATCGATACTCTTAGTATGACATATTAAAAGTTTAGTGGTCACCTGCTATTCATTTCTGAATAAATTAAGTTCTTTTTGTTTGTGTTCATAAACATGATGCAAAGGGTCAAGATCACAAACTTCCACCATCACATTAAATATTTGCATAACAATTGGGTTCTCTCTGGGTAAGTCTCGCATGTATAAAGGTAGTCTCAGATTCAAGCCTTTCAAGTTTTGTATTTGTACATGTTCTGACCATACATATGTACACAGGACTTTTTTTGCTGACTTCTTTGGATTCTTGCCAAGATACATTATTGGAAATGTGTGTTAACCAACAAACATATACTACTCCAGTTACAGCTGGTGCAGCTTTAAAATGATGTATTATTTGAGGTATAGTTTCACTGGTCTTAGTAACCATTTTCAGAGACACAGAATTCTGTATCAAGTGTTTAGTACAACTTACCTGTCCCCCACCTTCTGGAAATAAGACAGTATCTTCAAGGATGACTTCATAGCCTGATAATTTCTCTTTCTTGCCACCATTCAATGTTTCCAACTCAGCTGGCTTACAGGAAACCACCTTGGTATCAAACTGAAATGTAAACAAACACACATATGTATACACAAACAAACAAACAAACAAACAAACAAACAAACAAAAAACATGTATAAAAACAAGCAAGAAAAAATGATGATGGAAGTAAAGCATACATATATCAAGAAGTGCAAATGATTTTCACCATTTCTGCAAAGTTATGTTACAAGTTTTCTTTCATTTACTAAAATATTTTTTTTTGTATGACTTTTTTCTTTGTGGTCATCTAGGCCATATAGTCAAAAATTACTTTTCAATTCCCTCGCATGATATAAATCTTTATGCTCTTAATTTCTCATTTCTCATCATATTTTTTTCTTTATATTTTTCATTTGTATATAATCTCCATTATCAACAAAAACAGGCAACTTTCAGATAGTAAAAATTGAATCCCAATAGACTGGTTTACTTTATTATTCCCTAAATTATGCTAGTATTTCATTGGAAAAGGTCACACAAAAAAGAAATTATGAGATGAGTAACATCTTTTTAATTGAAATTTCACATGGAAATCAACTAACTTACAAATGTACTGGTCATTTCTTTCTAAGAAAATGTGTTTATTGGATATCAGCTCGGTTTGATAAATTTAGTTTTTTCTATATTTATATACTGTAGTTTTCACACACACACACACACACACACACACACACACACACACACACACAAATATATACTTTTATTGACAATGTAATCCAGTTTTTTATTTTGATAAGATTTCACAATATAAAAATGTTTAGAGAATTTAAAACTATATCCTTATTGCTCGTTTGCATTTATTTTCCCTTTTCTCTTTAATTTAATTTCAAAAGATAATAATCAAATACTGCAAAATATAATAATGACTAACTGAATCAAATTTGGCTAATATGTTTTTAAAAAGTCATAAATCTGTGTTATAAATAACATACCTCGGTTTTAAAGCTGTCCCTTTGGCATTCGAATACCATGATAACTTTTCAGGGAAATTGCGATAACACTCAATGTATACGGTATTATGTTTCTGATGATCTTAGGACCCGGAAGAGATGTCCCCGGAACAGATATTGTTCTTTCTCAACCCGGGTGATCGATGATCGATCTGGGATCAAGTCGATTTTTCTGTATGTTCTTGTGTAAATGCACAACAGCTTACGCCGTCAAACATTCCATGCAGTGGAGTATCAATTAAGTTTGCTCTAATATACGACCATACTGTACTGGGGGTACTGAAACAGTGAAAGCATGCACATACAGCACATCACAGCTGATGAAGTTTCAACTTACGAACTCTCGCAATGTCGCGTTGGATTGAAAGATCGCCTAACGCGAGATGCCATTGGTCAGAGAAAGTGCATTGTGGGTAAACTCCCCTCATTTGCATATTTTTTATTTTTCAGCTCAAAATTTTGAGAAATTCAAGTGGTTTTTGCAAAGAATTTAGAGCCCAGGAGATGCTAGCCGCGGACAGATGGTTAAAAATGGAATCAAAGGTATTTATACATATATATAAGGGGATATTTAGCCCTAATCTAGGCACTAGGAAGGTGGGACGGTAGACGGGTTCATGATGTAGTTTTCTGTCTTTTCGTGGGGCCTGGCACTAGTGGCAGACACAACTTCAGCCATGCCATATTGTGGCCATTTCTTTGCCCTTGTTTGCAGTAAATTAACGAATTTAGCACTCTCGTAACGAAGCTTAGTGCTTCTTTATATTGTTAAAAATATCAGAAGGCTCAGAAATCGATGTATTTGTTTTCTTCAGAGAGCTATGTATGACACGTTTTAGAATTTCCAGTCGTTTGACTCGTGAGAATGTTAGATGTGCAGTACACACACACACACACCAAGATGATCTTTTTTCTGTCTGTCACAAATTCAATATTCTATGCGACCCACTATTTCCTCTTCATCTCTAGAAACACACAGAGAAATTTATTTTAATGTGATATCTATATTATGGTGGTTCGTCAGAAATATAGCTGTTCTGATGTATTCAGGAAGCAATGTTTTGATTTACGAAAGGGGTCTCCGCTACACACAAATGTATCGTAGCGTACTTGTGTTTACATCATGTATTTCAGCTCGTAACGAACGTTGCTTGTGCAATGTACGACCTGTGCACCGCCTAAATATGTAGTTACCGAGAGTGGTTCTATTTTATCGATGTATAAAATATACGGTATAATTTTTTATTGAAATAATTCTTTCTTCTTCAATTTTCCAACTTACACACAGGAATCTCAAAAATAAGGCACATAATTTTGAAAAATGAAATTATAATATGTAAAATCCGTAAAATATAACAGTATTCATATGTCAAAATTTATGACAGCCCTGATTGAAAGCTATTATGCTCCAGTGTCAGAGTCTGTTTCTTTAGAAATTATCATTGTTATTAAGTTGAAAAGTATAAATGCTGTTACTGTTACAGTGTTATTCCCGAACAAATGTAATTGTTGTCATGTACATTGTACAAGGGTGGTAATTATTAATTTTTACTGTAATTTAACCTTCATATTTTCAACCATATCTCACCACATTTATGGTATGTAAAAATTAATATACAAGAGAATTTTAATAATTCACGTCACACATTTATATTTTTTGAAGAGGGGTATATCTTTTATGAACAAGTATTGAAATCAGGTCTCTTGCATTCCTTATGTGATTTAAATTGGAAATTAATTATTCATGAAGCCAATTTTGTCTTGTGTTTTTGCTCAGTCTTTACCAGCATGTGAAACTCAGCAAGTGTTGATTGGCTAGATCTGGTGTTGAAATTGTGATATTGAATGTTGTGTTTACAACTTTGGAGAATTCTATCTGCTTTATTACGGAAAACATATAGTATTGACCAATGATGTGAACACTGTATGTTCAGGGACAATTTTGGGTCATCAGAATTTAAGAAAACAAGTTTATTCAAACAGGGAGATAGTTCTTAACAACTGATACAAATGAATGACAGAGAGGGAATACACGCAATACTCACACATGCTTTTATGCAAATAAAATTATTAGATATGTTAAAAACTTGAAAAATAGATTGTACCTTCTTCACCAAACTTCTTGTTCTAATAGGGAACAGCTACATGTACATTTGTATCATCACAGACCTGTCCCCATTGTTTGCTTTTTCAGCAATGCTAACTGCAGAGTCCTCCCATCTTTTTAGCTCAGTCACTTGGCGAATGGTATATATATTATTTTGTAACCTTTCACCCATCAGCACTGCTCAGAGAAGAGTCAGTCTTTATTTTATATTTTGCACTCCAAGGAACACCTCTAATAATGACACAATATAAAGGATGGCATTGCTGTTGTCATGGTTATGTGCATATAGGAATATGTTCTTTTATCCAGACATGCTCTAAGCAAACAATTTATGACTACCAGCTGATCACTAGTCTACTGAATGATGCCACATAACAATTCACAAAAACTTAAGAAATAAGATGAAAAAAGAAATCTGTGAACAAAGACAAACAAAATTTCGCTACCAACCCAATTTTTTTATGATCTATGGTAAAACTGAAGTGAAAGTAAAAAAATTGAAAAATTACATAGAAAAATGGGTGTGACCACAACCACAAACAATATGTAAAGAGAAAATATGGAAAAATTGTCATTTCCGATTCCATAATGATATATTTGAAATGTCACACAACATTTTTACTGAGTCAAAACTGAAATGATGAAAGTAAAGCCCAGGAAAATAATTGGATTTCTCAGTTTATCTTTGTGAGAATTAGGTATAAAACCCTAGATGAACATCATGATATGCAGATAGGGTTTAAATGTCACAAATGATAGGGCTATAGTAATTACTAGAAATATTCATATTCACTGAGAGGATTGTTCTAGGCCAAATCAGGTAAAAAAAATGCAAATAATGTAAGTTGGAGGCTTGTTTTAGGCAAAATCAGAGCAAGTTAGGTAGGTACTTTGATGATTGTTCTCGGTAAAATGAGATCAGTAAAATGCAAATTGAGTACATTGGAAGTTTGTTCTCAGCATAATTTGATCAGTAATATGCAAATTAAGTAAGTTGGAGGCTTGTATGATTGTTCTAGGCACAATCTGATCAATAATATGCAAATACGATAAATTAGAGGCTTCCCCTAGGCAAAATCAGATCAGTAAAATGCAAATTAGATAAGTTGGAAGCTTGTCAAAGGCAAAATCAGTATGCAAATTAGGTAAATCAGAGGATTGTTCTTGGCGAAATGTGATCAGAACTATAAAGAAAGAAAAATTAGAGAGATTGTTCTTGGTAAAATCAGATCAGTAAAATGCAAATTGGATCAGTTGGAGGCTTGTTCCAGGTAAAATCAGAACAGTATCATTAATATGCAAAGTAGGTAAGTTAGAGGATTGTTCTTGCAGATCAGTAAAATGTAAATTAGATAAGTTGGAGGCTTGTTGTAGGCAAAATGTGATCAGAACTATAAAGTTAGATAACTTTGAGATTGTTCTGGGCCAAATCAAATCAGTAATTAGCCAGTTTACTGTGCTAACGGTAACCAGGATATATACACATGTACTGTCTAATATCTCATACCCCGCTTGTGACTAGAATTGGACAAGTTTCTGTATGTGTAAAGGGGTCAAGGTTCAATCAAAGGTAGTTCTTCCAATTTCTGCCATCTGCGTTCCATTTTGGGTCCCATTTCCCTACAAACACAATGTTGTCTCTCTTCCTTTCACCACATTGACCAGGAACCACTAAAAGGTAATATTTACAGTGTATTTTCAGTGATGTAAGTACGTCAAGACTGACCTGCATTATTTTTTCGTTAATTAATGTTCACCTGTGTGTCCGTCTCAGCAGCATGGACTGTTCATCTCTGTATCCCTTCACATGAATAATCATATGCGACACCCCTATAGGGCCCTTTAGCTGACGAGCAACCTGATTGGGCAATTATGCATGGAGATTTTCAAACCATATTACCAGTGGTGTGCAATTCTAGTCACAAGAGAGGTATGAGAGATTACAAGGAATATACTGCTAGCACTGCTAAATGGACTGTAGTAATCAGTAATAATGCAAGTTAGGTAAACAGTGTAGTGTTTGGTCTCAATTACAGTAAAACTACAAGACTACCAGAAATATTCCTAAGGGGGTGTCTAGATGGAAATTTCTGTCATGCAAGATAAAATTATGTGACTGCAAATTCAGGTTAAAAAATATTTGAATCTAAAGCAGGTCTAAATATAAAAATGTCTTGGCTGATTTCGAGGTATATCATTTTTCTACACATGAAGGAGAAGTTGACTGGATATGTTGTAAGATACTAATAATTTTTCAAGATACCTAAAGTGATAAGATCAATATAACAAATTAATTATGCCATGGTGATTGATAAGTGGCTAAAAAACTTGAGGTTGAACTTTCTGATATTTGGGATGTTCCTTGTGATGTGGAGATAAAAATGTGTTCAACACAACAGAGTTCATAATTAATGGTAGTCTAGTGTCCACAGACTACCCATACCCATATGCTGACCTGCTGAAACGGTAATTTTACACCATACAAAATCGGCAATTGATTGCCGATAATCGATTGCCCACATACCCGCATATTTTTTTACATGTTCAAGATTTCATCATGGAAGGCTGAACTAAAAGTTTCATTCTCATAAACCTCTTCAGGGACCACTAATATTTGACAACATATGAACTCGAAAATAACTGCCTTGACTTGATTTACAAAAATGTATACACCGTTTTCCCCATATGCTGGCCACTGACTGGACTGGTTAACCGGTTTTCAAGGTGAATCTCCTGCCATGTATGATTTTCTATATACTGGGCATGCACAGACTTGACGTGAAGAGGGATTTGTGTACCATTACCAGCTAGAATATAATAAAGATCTGGATCTACATCTATATTAAAAAGATATTCAAATACGTGTACAAGTGTGTACAAGATGTTATTCCCCAATATTATTTTTTTTCGTTCAGCCGAGGAAAATACGAGTCACCTTTGTGACCTTTGTTACTACTCGTCTCGACTTGTAGTGACAACCCATACATGTAGGTCTTGAGTATTTTTCGGCTGAATGAAGAAAAGTATTGGAGAATGACATAATTATAACAGCACCAGTAATATCAAAGAGAAATCGGGGGGGGGGGGGGGGGGGGGGGGGGGGGAATAATGGCAATTTTGAACATTTTGAGTCATATTTCAAACACAGCAGAACCAGTGACGTACACATGTAGACATGCATTGTCATGACATAGACATGTGTTGTCGTGATGTAGAATGATCAGAGTATATATTCCATATTTTTGGCTTATGCACCATTCTATAATGAGATATACATGTAACAGTAAGGTTGAGTTGTAAATGCGTGTACGTGTAGTAGGCAAAATCAGTAATATTTAAAACGTTATCACGTCACTCAAGAATATTGCCTGTTGTGAAAAGATTGGGATGCAAGCATTGTTGAAGGCATATTCTGAGCAAAGTATTCACTGATGTCACTATAAGGGTGGGTGGGAAACTCAAAAATGTCCCTTATGCTTGGTGTCCTTGATCGAGTGACTGACCATACACATTTACAGAGTACAACATGTATGTCATGTGTAGATATTGCTCTTTACATGTAGCTCACTGCGCTGTCAGCCCTTACTGTGCAAGGAATGACAACGGGTCTTTTATTGCCCTGCTTTTACACTTTATAAGTTCATAAATATTTATGATTTAACATCTGATTGGTATTGTTTGCGTGATTGGGCTGTGGATATACCTGCCCATTATAGTACACCCCATGCAATACAAAGGAGACTTCAGCAACAATATTGGATTCACTTCAAAAAAATGTATCGAATGTGTGAATAAGGATTTTCATATGATACAATGTACCTGAGATGTGTTACTTGTCTTCCACCCCACCCCACCCCACCATATTATAGTACCATTAGTAGATAAAGCAACCAGAGCAAGTTTTACCAGACCTATCTTCATCATTCACCTCTGTTACTGAGGTACCTGACTTTAGGAAGAATCCTAAAAGCTTTGTTTCTGATTGTACATGTATGATGTAATTTTCCTTGAATATTAATTTTCAAGGTCAAAGGTCAAAATCAAGTAAAAGACACTAAATTAAATAGTAAATTATTGGTGATACAAAAGTATGCATTTATGACTTGATTGTGTCAAATTTACCAAAATGTGGATCACTTGAGTAGCCTGGTCTTGTGTTGCATGTTGGACACAGTTCAGATTTTGAAGCATCATTTTACCGTTATCATTTCCTGTCCTTAATTTCAAGTATTATTGTAGCCACACCTCCAAAGACTCCTCATAGCGTATCCATTAGACTGTCAAGACAACCGTTCTAACCCACCGGACTTTCATTTTTATGAATTGTTGATGAGCGTCCTCGTTTATTTGCATAACACTACATGTAGTTTATATTTTTTGTGTTCGAATCCTCAGTGAGTGAGTAGTATACACATTGTGCATGCTGACTGTTAGATTGTATTATAGGTTATGTATTTGCACACAATTAATATTTAAATAAAACATATTTCAGAAGTTTTTTTAGGAATACTACAAATATAATCTGCGTCTGAATACAGACTAAGTTAGTATCCATATGTACATGTACATGTATATGTAGGAATCTGTAGGGAAATAAACGAAAAATTGCTTCTTTTTTTTTAGTCAGACAGACTATTTTTTGGACCCCTCAGGTAACATTTCATTTGCATACTTGGTGCATACTTGCCATCTTATTATTGCTCAATTACTCAATAATGTTTGGAGCTTAGGAATAAATTCAATAATTGAATACCACATTTATACTATTTACATGTACATGTATATATAGTTTTACACAAAAGATATTTATAAGGTATGTTTATGAAACTGAAAAAAAAGCATATGAAAGTGAGAACAGTAAAAATTTAACCCAAAGGATATGTAAGATAAATGTAGTTATAGTGGAGAGTCTGAGCTTGAGGACCACTGACTGTTATCTACTAAACAAGAAAAGTCTCTTTTTATGCACATATAACAAAGGTTACTCAGTAACTGTTACTGCTTGCAGTGCGACGAGACAGATACACGGGGCAATTCATCACATAGTGTAGGAAGCAACTTGTGACAAATTGCAGAAAGTCCAACATGTCAGATTCCTTGCAACATAACTAGTAACATCACGGTCCGGCAATAATGTGCGTACATGAAGCAATTTTATCACATGCGACAAATTGCTTAGTGCTTTCCTCATCGAGTTGCCTTGTGTCACTGGGCCTTAACACTAATGTTAGAATTGAATCATGAAAGTAATCAGATTGTTTGTTGATAAGAATTTCTATGTTGATAGTTATATGTATTTTTAATTATATTATTTAAATTATAGACTTAAAAAGGGGTGATTCTGTCAGATTTCAGCAATTATTATGTGAATACAACAATGAACATATATATCTGGTTTACAAGTTAATGTACATATGATCATTTATTATTAGAAAATTTGAGAGGAAAATTTTTTTCAGACCTAAAAGATATATCAATTAAAATTCATATTTTACATGTATGTAATGGTCCATAGAGGTATAAAAGCAAATGGGAAAATACAAAAGGAATTATCTGAGTTTGATCACTGCAATCTGATTAAAATCTGATGTGGTGAAAGTGGCTAGATGTCTTTATTTATAATATGTACCTCTATTTCCATTGTTTGTTTTGTTTCGAGTGATTGCCGCCGTCCCACATCTAACCCCACGTACTAGAAATTCTTGTTCAAATCTCGCACTTTTGAGAGGTTTCTTCAACGAATCAGCACACTTCTTTTTTGTGGTCACTCGTGACACAGATTTGATGAGACTGAAACTTGGTGAGATGTTTCTAGAAATGCTATTCTGCAGACTTTCTTCAAAACATTTTGACACAATTGGCCCTAGCAACCATGACCATGCCCTTAGCAACAACTAAATTGCAGTATATTTTGGTCAAATAACAACATCTGGTAGGCAAGTGAGTAAACATTCAAAAAATATATGCAAATATCCCTTGCAACTATGACCATGCCCATAGTAACAGCCAAATGATGGTGTATTTCACAAAGATAACAGAAACATTCAAAAATGTATGCAAATGTGCCTAGCAACAAGACCACGCCTATAGCAACAGCCAAATGATCTCGTATATTGCAAAGATATAATAACAGGAATTAATAGACAAATGAATAAATATTCAAAAAATGTATGTAAATGTGCCTAGCAACAAGACCATGCCCATAGCAACAGCCAAATGATCACATATATTGCAAAGATAACATCAGGGTTCATAGACAAGTGAATGAACATTCAAAAATGTATGCAAATATGTCTAGCAACCCTAGCAACAGCCAAATAATTGCGTGCATTGCAAAGGTAACAACAAGGTTGGATATGATAGGCAACTAGATAGTTATTCAGCAAATGAACACCTATACCTAGCATTGATCAGCATGTGGATAAACATTTTTAAAAAGTGTACAGTTGTGCTATAATGCCATTGGCGCTATTAATGTCCTGTTCGGATATGATGGTGGGGGGGGGGGGGGGGGGGAGAGTTACATTTCAAAGGAAACGGTCCAAATTGTTACAAACACTATGGTCATTGCCTGTTACATTTTCTTTTCTGTATAGCTGGCCTTTCTATGTAAATATCATTATTGTAATACGAGACATTTTGTTATTACAGTGGGAGAAAAGTGATGGTTCTCTTTAACTCTTGGCTCTATATACATGTACAAAACATACTGTACGTCCTGATTGCTTTACTGCTATGACAATGCTTCTATACAATCACAATGTTCATTGCAGTGCATCAGCTATTTGGCATGCACAAAAACAAATTACTTGTAATGTGTACTCTAGCCTGAGTAATGTTTTGCTTGCCCCAAGTACAATACTTAGTTTGCCCTTCAAGAAAAAAGTCGGTCCTTATAAAATATTTCTTTCAAAGATATTTCATGTGTAGTAACAGAATTATCTCATGTTTTCCAGTTTGTAACTGTGATACTCCTATACCCAATTCATGAATCAACTTTGTTTTTGTTGTCTTTTGTAAATTGTAGTTTGGACTATTACAGTAGGCTCTGTCCATCTATCTATGCATCTGTAATATGTCATTTCTCAGGCATGCAATATCTGATTCTATTCAAACTTGTTACAAATGTGCCTTTAAATGGGACATACATACATGCATGCATGTCACTTTTCTTCATACCATATGCAAATTTGAAGGAATGGTGGCCATATTTGTGGTCAAAATAAATATTTTACTGCATAACTCAAAAACTGTAATACATGTACATAGAGACCAGTGTGCCCTCTAAGCCAATTTGACATGCCACTGACATACACAATTTCTAGTGAAGCACCAAAATTTGGTGTTCCCTTATCTCTTACTATGTGGTGACTCACATGAAATGCCAAGTTTTTCTCATTTTGACTCATGACAACAAAATTTGGCTATCATTAGAGGGCACACTGATAGAGACTCCATTTAAATGTCTGTCTTACATATACTGGCCACAAAAAGAAAGTGCATTATAATAATTTTTTACCCATGAGCTCAAAACTGTCTACATGTATATAGTATACATTAAGATTTTTAGGAAGTCCAGTGTTACTGCCAAGTACTCGGTTGACAGTAGCGCATTACATGTAATGCTAATGTTTGCGTCTCATCCACGGGGTCAAAGTTTATGCTGCAAATTTGAAAGTCACAAGATTAACAATGGGTATGTCCACATTTTGTATTGATCACTGTAGTGTCATCGGCGCCTCATTGATGAAATCAAATGGGCTTGGAACCCTTGTGATATGTCATTCTACAAAGTTAGAGATTCCTGGTCAATTCTAAAATGTCAGACGTGTGTGTTGAAAACATTAGATACAACGTTGCATTTCATCTCATGTGCACTGTATCAGTGACAAATCTGGGGAATTTGCTGGCCACAGAAGGACATCAATGTCATTCTCATTGAAAAACTGCTGAACGAAAAAAAGTTGATGTATCCAACATTTGCCACATCCATAGAATTGTTCATAAAGCCGAGGTGACAAGACGGCTGAGTCCATATGATGAGTAATCAACTCTAGAAGTGTACAATTTCATCAAAAAATCATAGAATTATAAGGAAAATAAACTGTGTTTTTTATGAGGGCGGTAAGCAGATAAAATCCCAGTATTTTGTCCAGGGTTCCCAAACAAAGTTGTGGTAGATTGCAAGTTGAAGTTACATGTATGTCACTCTTTTACCCCATTCCCCCTTGCTGTAATAGGGTTCCCCAACCTTAGCAAAAACATTGATAAACTGCAGGCTCATGACAGTTTATGGCTATGATGTACATGTATGGGGATGTGTACATAAACATTTAGAAATGGCCATGTTAAATGAAAGGTGTAGTATGGAGGTTACATGTATATACAATATAATTATCCTTGATTCAACTTCAAGATGATACACAATCTGTAATATTTTAGACCCCCATAGGCACTGCCTGAGGGACAGAGCTACATATGTAAGTATAGGTTCCATCCATCCATCCATGCACAGCGAAATGTCTGCTGTGCAATGGCTGATTTCATCCAAACCTGATACAAAGGGCATACATTGTAGAGTGTGTCCTTTAAGCCAGTTTGAGATGTCACTAATACACATCACATTTTGACCCACCAAAATTTGGTGTTCCCCCAATCCCTTGTTATGTAGGGACTCATAAATTTGTCTTATATTAAAGGGCGCACTGTTCAGGAACCATCCTTCAACTGGTATCGTTATATTTGACCTTGACCTCGATCAATAAGTTGAAGGGATATTTGTCATAAACGTTAAACTTTAAACAGTAGTCTCAGCCTTCTCCAGTTGCCTTGTATCCAGTGTCTGTAAATCCATTTTTCCCCTTACCATACAGTAATTTTCTTTCCGTTCACTTTTGCACCTCAAGATCTGCTTGCAGAGATTAGGCACCTATAGATCTTTATAATTATTATTTATTATAGAAATCGATAGAATACATGTAATAAACATTCACTAAATTGAAGTGTTAACCCTATATGTATGTTACCAGGAGGATGTTAAGACCTATACCTTTGACCTTAACCTTGAAGGTCATTACCAAAACCAAATCATATTTCAACCATTTTATGGTATGTAAGTGTAACCATTTGTTTTTAAATCTTGTGCAAAGATATTACAGAAAAGAGGCTATATACACGTGCATTATTTTGATGCTTATACCACTGTTTACAGCATGACACCCACATTTATTGTAAATATCAACTATTTGTACTGAAGCTCCTGAACCAAAAGTTCCATGTACTTACTTACATACTTCAGATGTCTACCATGGCAAGGTCAGATAATTACCATTGTGTTATTAGACACAGCGTTTCTATTTATATCATTATATTTGACACATTCATGTTATCACATACAATAAAACAAAGGAAATGGGGTCTGTGTATTCTATGGAGCCTTGTAGGTATAGATTTTCTATCATACTAATTACTTTGTGATAAAACTTTACATAAGATGCATTTGGCAAAATATGTTTGGGTACCGTTAGATATTCCAAGCTCTCTATATCTCATTCTCATATTTGATATTGTACATACTCTTAATAGTGTATGTTTTACCATGACTCATGTGCTATTTATAGAATTCTGTATATCATTTTACGCCACCATATTATTCATACTTTGAAGGTGTAGCATGTCTGTCTGCTACTGTGTCAGAAATGAACCTTTCAATGTCATTTTTTGCATATCTGTGATGTTTTAAAGACAATCTGTAGCTAATACCAATATATTTACATTCAAAAAAATAATTATGATATTCAATTTTCATAGTCATAATCTTACGAAAGACCCACCCCACCCCAAAAAAGAGAAAGAAAAGAAGACATTACATGATGTAGAAGTACTTCTCTTTTTTCCTTTTGGATATGACAACTTGCGTTATTGTACACTTCATAGCAATTTTGCGAATAGTGATAGTAAACTGATCAAGTTTCTTGTAATAACTGATACAAGAATACCTTTAGTAATTAAATGCATGTACTAGACAGTATCATCTGCTCTAAATTGTAATTGGAACAGCTGCCCAAATATTTGAACAATAGTGGTGTGTACATTGGTGGTATGGTGCAAGGGAGGTTTTATTTTGATATGTACATAAATGTGGGTGAGTGTGAATGTCTGGGTGAATACATTTATGCACATGTTTGTATGCATGTACAATGTATTTTATGTATGTATGTATGTATGTATGTATGTATGTATGTATGTATGTATGTATGTATGTATGTATGTATGTATGTATGTATGTATGTATGTATGTATGTATGTATGTATGTATGTATGTATGTATGTATGTATGTATGTATGTATGTATGTATGTATGTATGTATGTATGTATGTATGTATGTATGTATGTATGTATGTATGTATGTATGTATGTATGTATGTATGTATGTATGTATGTATGTATGTATGTATACGTATGTATGTAGTACATGTATGTATGTATGTATGGATGGATGGATGGATGGATGGATGGATGTATGTACGTACGTACGTACGTACGTATGTATGTATGTATGTATGTATGTATGTATGTATGTATGTATGTATGTATGTATGTATGTATGTATGTATGTATGTATGTACATGTATGTATGTATGTATGTATGTATGTATGTATGTATGTATGTATGTACATGTACATGTACATTGTGTATCTAATAATCTGTCAAATGTCTGGCCTGGATTAGGATTAAAATTTAGAAATGAAAAACAGTTGTCTGGCACACTTATAGAAAAGATGGTGTGGAACAAAACAATGACACCACCATTGATATGATAACACTAATACAAGAACCTGGAATTGAAACTTTGGCCTTTTTAAAAAAAAAAAAGATCTAGTTCAGAGTTAGATTAAAATTCAGCTATGAATAATAGTTGTCTCATAGAAAGTGTTAGTCCAGTACAAACCTACATGTGTACATGTACATTTTGTACGCAATATTAATGGTACCACTGAAACGAGAACATGAGACTGAAACTCTGGTCTTTAAATTAAAGGTCCAGTTCAGTTCAGATTAGGATTAAGATATGAATGACAGTCTGGTATACATGTAGTTGTAGAAAATGTTAGTCCAGTATAAAACAATGATCCTTATGATTCCACTGACATGATAACCCTAATGTGAGAACCTAGGATTGAATCTATGGCCCTTAAAGTTAAAGTGTTACTTCTATACAATGTACTTGTACGGGTATAGCCTAGGATAGTGTAATTTCTCAAATTGTAATTAGTTTAACTAATTTAGCAATTTAGTTTCCACGATGAAGAATTTGATCAAAATTGCTTATAAAGTAAACATGCAAAAAAAATCAATTTTATTGAAATCCAAATAGATTTGAAAGAACATATAATAATGTTAATAATGATAATAATAATGTTGATTTTTATACAGCAGCTTTCCCCAGTCTGGGTGCTCAAAGCGCTTTACGCTTATTATTACCCCTGGCATGGATCTATAGTGGCACAGTGGTCTTTATACTTCCTCAACTCCCTGGGGAGCATACAATCCATTGCAGCCTTTACAAACACAAATGATTTAAGCGTTCACACAACCTCTATTTTACCAGGTCCCCAATTATACAGCTGGGTTGACATATAATTATATCAAAAAAACTTTACCCTACAAAGGAATGGAATGGCCTAAGTGATGCCACAATGTCCCACTTTTCCAGTATAGCTGCAGTGTACATTGTAATTTGTAGGTAGTCTTGCAACAAATTACACACTTCCTCCACATATACAGAATTGAACATATTCTGTAGACAATACATTTGTACATAGAAGATGAAAATTACACATACATTTAAAAAACTATAATAATATCATTATTTGTGGCATTGCCTCAAATAATAACATTAGTTTGGATTTCATTGCACCATTATGCTAATTCAACAACCAGGGATATATCTATATCTATATCTATATATATGTACACACACACACACACACACACACACACACACACACACACACACACACACACACACACACACACACACACACACACACACACACACAAGGTCACCTTGTGAGGTTCTGTTATCCGAAGATAATAAGTATAAATGTACATGTATGGTATGGTAACAGTACATTTATATACCCTAGTTGTGGTTGTAATGGCAAGGAGCGAACAGTCTTTTAGTTGTCTGTATGTTTGTGTACATGTACATGTATGTACACATACATTTGTATGTGTATGTGTATGTGTATGTGTATGTGTATGTGTGTGTATGTGTATGTGTATGTGTACATTGTATGTGTATGTGTATTCCCAATAAGTATTATATCATATGTGTAGTGGTAAAAATTCTTCTTGAAAGAGTTGTGGTATTTTATACCACTGCCATTGAACCAAGAATTTTAAATGTCAGAATTCAAGTTGAAGATGGAGATGACCTTTTGTAGAAACAGAGATACCTAAATGAAAATCAGGGGTCATACACAGAGATCACTACATGTATATGTTAGTGACCTATTTCCACTATGTAAATTACACACTGGCAATAACAGTTTAATGGAACCTTATTGAAACCTGAATAAAAACTATATTTAATGAACAGCTATGTGAATGATTGGTGGTGTATGAGTAGAGCTAGAAACAACCATTATTTCAAATTTGTGAATATACTTTAATGTAATTAGACAATTACGATACCATTTAAAGACAAACATTGTTAGTTCAAATTGTATCATGATATGTAGGCCTGCAGCAACTTTCTTTCAATTATATGACAGAACCCCGTGCCACGTGAGCGCCAGTGTGGGTACTCGGGGGTATTTGCACTCTTGCTTGCAGTGTTCTCTGCAGCAGTACTTTCACCAGCATAATGAGTGAAAGTGCAGCATAACACACTGCAAGCACAAGTGCAAATATCCCAGATTACCCACACTGGAACTCACGTGACATGGGGTTCTGTTATTATTACACATGTAGCAATACATGTAATATTAATGTAGTTAGAGCTAGAGAGTGATTTCCCCATACTGGTATTCACGTACATTTTGTATAAGACTTAGACACAACAGCCCTTTATACTTTCTCAACTTCCTGGGGAGTATGTAATCCTGTTGCTGTCTCTGTTAGCGCTTAGGTTTAGATCAATTACGAAGCAGCCTATCCTATCAGGTCCCAAACTAGATACATGTAGTCAGGTTGACTGAAGCAAAGTTGTAGTTCAAGACTTGCCCAAGGACTTACACCATTTTGAAACAAGTGATAATAGCAAGCCTGGAATCAGCAACTTGCCAATTCCTAGCTGGCCACTGTTGCCATTGATCTATCATAACCCTGAGTCTACATACATGTACATATAGACTGTTGACTCTAGATGTGGCTTGAAACTCCTCATGAAACCCCTCATTGTATAAAATGGTTTGATTTTGGTACCTAGTCAAAGTTCAACTCTTAATCTTGAGTATATTTTCTATATCTTTTACAGATTACTGGTGAGAAGATTTATACGACTATGATGGGTGATTAAATGAATGCCAAGCAAACTGTTAACTCCCTGGTTTAGGACAAACACAGACAGTACTGTCTTATCAGACAATGATACTTCTTTGTCAAACCCATGTCATGGTGATATCTACTGATATGAATTGACATTTGGAAAAACAATGTAAAGCCACTGTAGCAGTGACTTGTATCTGAAGATTGCTGACTTTTGAAGTAATCTCATATCAGTATGAATTTCAACCAAGAAATTCCTTTGGTAAATAAAGGAAAGACAGATGACAACAATTGGAATGGTGAGAAAGAGACTATTGAACATCAAAATGATGTCAACAAGACGGGTACTGAGTTTGTGAAAGTACCCTTTGGATGGCAGAGGCTGTTACAGAATGGCTGTGTGGTCTATATAAGGTAACAGGACAGTATTATTTATGAGAGAAATCTACTTAGAACTCTTAGTCAATTAGGCATTGGAACTTGATGTTTAGACTATAACTGTTGAAGGTCAACATAAATACAACTGTGGGAATAAATGTTAATGAATTCTAGATTCTTAGTCAATCATTTGCAGAAAATGAATCCCAAAGTTTCACCAATGTCTAACCTCATCTTATCATCCCAGCTAGCTGTAGTAGACAATAGTGATGAGGGGTTCATCAAACATTTTTTGTTAGGTTGCAAACATTATAGATACAATTACAAGTGAACATTTCTACTGGCCGAGTAAAAAAAAAATTGGAAGTGATACTCCATCCCCACTCCCACCCAAAAATTGTGTTGACTTTGAGTAGAAACTTTCTCATGACCAGAGGTTTTATGAACATTCATTCCCACACGACATACATACATGTATTAGATTTAATATACAATGTCAGATAATGATAAAGAATACATGATCCGAGCTGAATATTATCAGTATTCATTTAATAGTCCTCAAAGGATACATAGTTCACAGCTCACAACAGAACAAATAAAAACAATATACTCTGTTTACACAAAAACCCTGAAAAAGATGAGTAAAAAGAAAGGGAAACTAAACAAATGCAACTTAGCATCGATTTAACAATCTGACAGTTGACGGGACAAAACTTTTTTTGTATCAAACTTTGGAGCATTTAGGACAACGTGTATGAATATTGGGGTATGGAATTTGAAAATTGAGTTTCCTGTGACATAGAGATATACATGTAAAGATGAAGCTGTATTAGGCAGGGTTGAGTTTACATAGAAAACGAAGACATACAGATATCTCTTTATGTTACATCTTGGGAAAATTTGTTGATTTGAGTTCCAAAGTATATGGTATCATGATAGTATTTCTTAGTATCTGGATATTACTTAGGCGATTAAAGGCATCAGTTTGATCGTATCACTTGCTGGGAAACCATATCAGAACGAAATATTGTGAAAAAAGAGAACCCTGTATTGAACACTGTGACTAAAATTTTGCTAATGAATTCTATTTTTCTCGTTCACTTGTAGTCCCAATCAGAGCCTATTGACATGTTTAGAAAACATCAAAGAATACCTACAGACTGAAGGTACATGCAAGTGTGGACTAGAGTGCCCCCTAGAGTTGGATAAAGTCTTTAATTTTGATGTCCATATACTTTCCAAGCAAAGGACCACAGAAGACCTGAAGCAAGATGGTGCTCTTACAAACTTGTGTAATCATAAACGAAAGATTATTGCCATGGCAACATTGCAAAGCAGTGTTGAGGAGCCACCTATTAAGACTGGTACAACTCTTCCGAATGCACATGTTGAAGAACGCCGGCCTACAAAGACCAAAACAGGTGGGTGTTGATCCAAAAAAATACCAGCATAGTGATAAAAGTAAACTACTGTCAAGAACTATAAACCTGGAAAGTTTGCTTAAGACTTGTTTTTGTTTGCTGGAAAACAAAAATGCAAAAATAAGCACTGACTAAAATACTTCTTGTACATAAAGACAATGTGCCAGTCTGGTAATTAGTGAAAATAAGTCTTTGAGAACTAGCTGAATACTATAAAATCGATAAATTTTCTAGTGGTGAAAATATCTAGGTTTACAGTATGTCTTCTTGTTGTTTTGGTCACTCTTTACTGAAAGTGGTATCTGATAGGGTGGAAGAACACTTTGTATCTTTACAAATTATTGATAAATCTGATGTGTACCTAAATTTATGTTGTGCAACCATCACACCAACATTGTTAACATAGATTAAGCAATAAACCACCCCCTGGGAATGGTATACCAAGAGGTTTTGACCAGTCAACGAAATATATGCACGAGCGATAGCGAGTGCATATATTGAGTTCACTGGTCAAAACCGAGTGGTACCATTCCTAGGGATGGTTTATCGCTATTATATTATACCAGTATATTGAAAATATCAGAAACAAGATAAGACGCAATGTTTTCTGGTTTCATTTGTGCCCCCATCCCTGCACAGACTACAACGTTCTAGACGTACAGTGAACATCAAAATTTGGATATGTGCCAACTGTGCATTACCGCTCATTTTAGATGCACTAGTTCGATGTCTAGACCAATCAGATCTCTCGATTCACGCCATCAATATACTGGTATAATATAATGTTAGATATTTGAAACTTCACTCTCTTTAAAGATTCTAAAGATTCCATCATACCAAAAGTATAACAGAGTATCTATTGAATAAAAAGTCTAATTAAATATGTGAACAGCTTTAAAAACAACTATGTCGACTAGTCAGATTTTGTGTGTCGCAGTTCCTAGGGGCTACACAGCTGGATGAATACCATAGGAAAATAATAGAATGCTTGGTAGCCAAAGAGGTGCTATAAATGTGATTATGTGGTTGTTATTGTGGTGATGTTGATGGTGGTGGTGTTATGAAAAATTAAAAGGCTGGGGCAGAGAAATAAAAAGTTATCTTCTCTCTGGCATAGCTGGTAGACCCTTGAACAGTTCTGCTAACTTTAAAAGTGACACCAGGTCGCGTAGCACTGAAGTCACTCACTTTGCCAAGGTACTGTCATCCTTGGCTTTTGTTCAGCAACCTTCTGAATGCAGATCTGAGATCTTACTACAAGAATATCTTCTCTCCTAACTGACAGACATTTACATCTGAAATACATCACCACATCTTACACATACCGGTACATCTTACAGCTCAAATGTCAATGTCATGCTGTCTTCTGTAGTCACAAAATAATCATCTCTGTAATTTTCCAATCATCAAATAACTTCATATCAGGATATCGTTACTATGTATTTGTATAACTTTGTAGCATGTATGAGTTCTCTAAGTCTGATGTGCTAAACATTTCAAATCATGGTCCTGTGAAGGTAGAGGATTACTGACTGTTGAAAGCATTATGTATGTCTTAACTGTTGCATGTACATGTATGATCACATACATAGTCAAATAAACTGATCTAGATTGTTCTCTTCTTTATGTTCTAGGGGCGACAAGGTCGACAACTTCAAGAGCACGTTCAAGGACACGTCCAAGGAAGAAGGCATCAACTAATACGAATGCTGTGTACCATGCATACCCAAACATGTCAGTTTATGAACTATTAGCCAGGAGGGGAGAAAGACCTCCATCAATAACCAATTTACATCCATCATTACCCAATATACCGTTTGATCATCATCTGCAACAGCACAGCATTCAGGTGCAGCAGCTTCAGATACAACAACAACTCCAGATGATCCAGCAGAAACAACACCAATACCAACATATGCAGGGTTGCCTAGATCAACAAAATCCCAAAATGGGTGCAATGAACTTTGACCAGAGAAGCATGTCTCCGGCATCAGCAAAATCGCCTATGAGATCACCACTTCATTCACCGCTCAGGTCACCATCAACAAAATCACCGATAAGAAACCCATTTGAGTTTATGAGAGCTGATATCAATCCAGATTGTGCCATAGATTCAATGCAGAGAAATATCTCCAATCCGTTTGCAAGGACATCACCTATGAGGAAAAGTCCAGTTTGTTCTGGTTTTCCTCCTAATCCAAATTTAAGGCAAACTCCCAGTCCAGCCGTGTCTTTACCAAGTCCTGCAGTATCGGTGAGACAACAGCAACGTAGTCCTGCATCCAGTGAACCAAGCAATCCTAGTCCTCTACAAAGTCCCAGAGACACAAATACAAATGCACTCAATAATCTGGGTACGGCTGGAAGCAAATCGACCGTTGGTGACGCTACTGGGAATTCTTCAGGGAGTGGAAATGGAAATGTGCCCACAATTATCCCATTGCCTAGTAATTTAATGCTTCCAGCTACCAGACAACAACCTGGAAATAAGTCAAGTGGTAGAACTCTAACATCAGACACAAGTTGTGTAACATCAAGTCCAACTGACGTGTCTGTAACCACAGCAACGGCAAGTCAAGACAATCAGACATTGATTTCGAGTGTGCTCACTAAACTGCTTCCATCAGCTCCAATTTCTAGTACTACAGAACAGATACTTTCCACTATGAACCCAGCAACTTCATCACAGCAAGGGAAAAACAACACTGTCGTGATTGAGGACAAATTGAAAACTTTCATTCAACAACAAAATGACCTCACTAAATCACTGTTAAATAGTTATGTACAACAAGCAAATGAAACCAAAACCAAATCTCAGCCTGGTCTAGCAGGAGTTACTCTGCAGCAGATTTTCAGTCAAAATCCAGTTGCATTTCCAGCTAGTAGTCTTCTGTCTGCCGCAGCAAAAGCACAGATGGCAAGTCAGGCCTCACAGTCTAATACCACAACTCTAGCATCAAATCCAACAGACACTCGGAGTTCCAGGACTTCTGTGATGTCTGGAATGGGAATTGATATTCCAAGTACCGTTGGAACAAGTGGGGATGTGAATTCCACTACGGTAACTCTAACCAACGTGTTGCCAACCAGCACTGGTGTACAGTTCACACAGACATTCAGAAAGGATGATACGTTACTGTCAACCAGTTCACATGTAAGTCAACCCCCTGACCAGGATAAATTAACATGGTCCACAAAAATGAACAATGTTGCAAAATGTGGAAATTCGCCAAACGTGATGTTCAGCTCTATGAAAGTAAGTTCTGATACATTTGTGCCACCTGGACAGTTGACAGAAATGCCTTCAATAATGGGAAATATAAACACTGCCATGTTGGGGACAAAAGGTGGACAAAAACTCATTCCTGGAAATATTCCTGATAAGTCTCCTATTGAATGCCTGGAGAGTACAGTCAAAAGTATAGAGTCTTACAAAGAACCAGATGTTGTGATCAACTGTACAGCAGACTCAGGGTTGGTGCCCTCAGAGATCTCACAAATGAAATCTGATTCTGTGCTTATACACGAAGCTGAAAGCTCTGGTCCGAGTGTCATGAAAGTAGGTATGCCGAAAACAGGAAGGCCTCTCAGTCATGAAATGATGATTGAAGGTCAACCGCATAGAGAACAAATGAACGTATCACCAAGGCGAGATTTTTATGGACCAGCTCACACTGTTAGTAGTGCTATGAATATGCCTGTTGACAATCAAGGGTTAAAATCTATGAACATGTTAGGCAATACTTTGCTGAACAGAGATGATGCCATTCACATGAGTATCAGTGCATCTACAGGAATGCAAGTGAACAGGACAATGCCAGGAAATGTGCAAACAAGTTACCCATTACAATACATGCAAATGAATCCACCAAGTGGTGCTATGGCCTTCCAGGGCAACTTCAATGAACTGAACTCACAGCAAGTCAACATGATGCTTCAACAACAAACTTTATTGCAGAAACAACAACAACAGCAGCAGCAGCAGCAGCAACAACAACAACAACAACAACAACAACAACAACAAATGCAGCAACAGCAGCAACTACAGGTCCATAATAATGCATTTTTCAGTAAATCTATGCAAGTACCTTGCAGTGGAGGAATGCCAATAATGACAAATGCTGGAGAACAAATGAATATGAATGTTGCTATGTTGATGAATCCTGCAAATAGGAATATTCACATTTCAGATGATAGAAATATCCAACACTTTAACCAAGGTTTTCTCAGTCATGGCAACCAACCACAACAACAACAACAACAGCAACAGCAGCAGCAACAGCAACAGTGGTCTCCTCAACAACTGCAACAGCTTCAACAACAGCAGCAGTTGCAACAATTACAGCAGCAAGTGCACCAGTCACCGACATCCATTGTAAGCAACTCCTTGAACCCATGTGACAATTTTGTCCCCATTGTGTCAGCATCAAAGAAACAGTTGAGACAACAGAGTAGTAATTTGTCTTTCAGTATGGCAGCTATGAACCAACCAAACAATCCGATGTTTTGCCAATTCCCACAAAGTAATAATAATAGTAATCCAGGGAATCTTCCATTGCCAAGAGTGAACATGATGAAAAACTTTCCTCAGTGTTCCCCAGTGAACAAACAAATGTTTCCAACTATGCAGCAGCAGCAACAACAACAGATGATGGGAGAAACCGTGCCACTGCAGGGTAAGCCAAGTCCAGTGCATACACAGTGTGTAGATCAAAATGTCATTCAACAACAAGTTATGTATCATAACTTCCAAATTAACCCCAGTCCTAAAAACACTTGTATGGTAGACCCAGCAAACAGTGGACATCAACTTCAAAATAGTAATCATCAACAAATTAAAACTGCACAACAGCCAAGCAGGACAGCAAATGTACCATCAGGGAAAACATCACCCAGAGCAGGTGTTGGGAATTCTGGACACTCGCATTCCAAACCACGAAGCCAAAGGAAAGGGAAAGATAACCCTTTAATTAAAAAACCAAAGAGTGTTAGTAATCCCTCAGCTTGTAATGCTGAAATTGATGCCATATACAAAGCAGTCGTTGATGCTGCAAACTCAGGAGTAAGGGTTGTTATCACAGGAGGAAAGAATAAACAGGCTTCAAAGGGGAACTCCTCAAAAGTAAATGCAGAGACTACTGTCACGGAAACAACATCAGTAGTACAAGCTTCATCTGCATCTTCGTCACCACCATCATTGTCATCCACATCCTCGCTATCGTCAGCAGACAATAATTCTGAGAGTGCCTTGATCACACCAATACCTGAATCTAGCAGAACTTGTTCAGCCGAGAATACCTCCAGTTTAGTTTCTGGAACCAAACCGTCACCACTACCTAATAAACATACTGACAATGATGACTTGTGTGATTCAAACCTGAAAAACTGTGAAAACGGACAAAGTAGATTAAAGGAAGCAGAGAGTGTTAACAACGGAAAGCATGTTGATTTAAGTCCAACTGACAAGCAAAACAAAATTGAGAACATCAGGCATTCTGAAAACAATTGTGATAATACCGTCCATGAAAATGATTCCACCGGGCAGATATGCAGCTTGCAGGATGCAAGACATGACATGTTGTCTGTTGGACATTGCAGTCAACAAACTCGTGTAGCGATAAGTACTAATTCAAGCAGCAAAACTACTTATACAGCAAACAGTGTTGCCACAACTCCAGGAGTTGTGACTGTTACTGAAGGTTGTGAATTCAATGACAAGGAGGCAAAAGACATTGCCAATGATAGAAATACAATAGTCATCAGACAAACTGAATATCATTCAGGTTTCTCAAATTTACATCGGTTTAAGGAAATGGCAGGACATGTAGTACAGAATGATGCACATTTCACAACAGATGGAGGAATGGATGGGTATGAAGACGGTGATGATGATGACGATATTTACGATGAAGAGGAGGAGGATGAGGAAGAGATGATAGTAAGGCAAGATGGAGGTAATTATAGATAATATTACAAATGTACATGTATGTAATTGTATGATGTGTATGTATGTATGTATGTATTTATATATGTATGTATGTATGTATGTATGTATGTATGTATGTATTTATATATGTATGTATGTATGTATGTACATGTATGTATGTATGTATGTATGTATGTATATACATACGTACGTATGTACGTGTGTGTGTGTGCGTGCATGCGTGCGTGCATTTGTGTGTGTGTATGTGTGTATTACATACAGCAAAAAGATGAAAAATAATCATGCCAAGCAGCCTAAAAACAGTCCATAGCTAGACTGAAAAATTCATCATTGAGTAAACTCATACAACCCCATGATACAACCTAGTAATGTTCATGTACAGGTTAACAAGAGCACCAACAGTGGTGAATCTTCAGTCTATGCATCATTTTATTCATAACAATGATTTGAGAGATTTGAATAAGTTTGATTTTCAGGCAAATTGGCTGCCGTACATGTACATTATATATCTGTACTTAAAAATATTGATTTCTAAGTTTAAGTTGCACTAGTTATTGGAATACTAATTTTTTGATCAGACAACCTACAAACTGTTAAAATGCATTGTGCATGTTATGTAGAGCTCATTTTTATCCATAACTAGTACAGTAACAGGTGGTTCAATACTGTTCAGGGTGTATGATATTATGAGTAACTTATTATATCTAACAGAACAGTTTCAAAAAAATTTCAGTTTTTGCTCCTCTTAGACATCTCCTTAGTTACATAAATTACATAATCAAATGATATTCTCTAATATAATCTTTTATTTATTTTTTGTGTGAGAAGTTGACAACCCTGACTCACCTGATTTCATGGACTCCACCATACCAAGGACTTTTGATCTTGGTGATTTGGTTTGGGGTCAGATCCAGGGTTTCCCATCATGGCCTGGGAAGATTGTACCAGAACATGATGTCAAACTCAAGTTGGAGGATTTAGAATCAGAGGAAGGAAAGGTTGGTATTTTCAATCCATCAAAATGTGTGTGATAGTGAAAGAAAGTGACAGGTGATATTTCCTGTATCAAATAAGGATCATGTGTGATAGTTGTATAATTTTGACATGCTAGATGTTTACTTGTGCATATTACTATTCATGATATAGTTTTTGAATATTAAGTAGATATATGACCAGTGTGCCCACAATTTACAGCCAAATTTTGTTGTTGTTGTTGTTGTTGTTGTTGTTGTGAGTGAAAATGAGAAAAACCAGGCATTCTTGTGAGTCACCATATAATAAGAGATACAGGAATACTAAATGTTGGTGCATCACTAGAAATTGTGTGCATCAGTGGTGCGTCAAATTGGCTTACAGGGCACACAGTATATGACTCCTTGACAAGTAACTTAGCCTTTGACTTGGCAATAAAGTAGCTGTGTTTAGTAGAGTACCCTGTGACTGTGATTGTCTTTCCTTACCCATCATGCCAAACACTAGTCAACCCACACACCAAGACACCAAGACCATGATCAGAACCTGATTGTGTTACATTGGTGGCAGTGGTGGGATTTTAACCCATATCATCTAAATGATTGGTCTAGAACTCACAATTCAAGTAACTGAGGTCAAGATACAGACTCATAACAGTAATGGTAGCAGTGCTTTGTAGGGTACTCTGGTTGTCTTTCCTTATCCATCATGCCAAACAGTCAGTCAATCTTCTACTGGGAACACAAGACCATGATCAGAACCCAAATGTGTTTAATACATTGGTGGCAGTGGTGGGATCTGAACTCATGACTAGTGGGGGAGGGGTACACAACTTGAGTCACTTTAGTCCTATGGACTTATAGTAATAATGTTACAATGTTTTGTAATGTTCTTTGTGACTATGTTTATCTTTCTTTATCCATCATGCCAAAAATCTGTCAACCTACTACCAAGAAGGTATTACTATTTCTTGTGTATTGCCTGAATATCCTCACAATTTATGGTTGGTTTTTCTCATCGTAGGTGTGGGTGATGTGGTTTGGTGACCATACATATACCCAGGTGGAACCTGAAAAATTGAAAACTTTATCAGAAGGTCTAGAAACGCATTACAGGGCAAGAAAACGAAACAGGAGGTAATACAATCTACTATCATTTCCTTAGCTTTTGGAGTGAAATCTTTCTGATATGATAAAAGAAACACAAGATACAGAGTATCCTAAAAAGGAATAAAGGCAAATTTTAAATCTGTAAATGCACAAGATAAATAACACAAAGAATCTTTACAATGTACTTAATAAGTATATATGTATTCCTCAGCTAAAAATTTGAAACAAAGAGAAAGTATTTGATAGCGGACATCCCTCAACTGGGTCTTCACTGACATGAATATGGATTAGATGAACATTGAATAGTCATGACTCCCAAGTACTTATTACCATCAGATTAATGTGATGTTACTCTCTAGTAACAGAATCAAAAACATTGGGATGTCATGTATATGTGACTATTTTCCTGAAAAATGTGAATACTTAGACCTTTCAGAAGAGAGGGAAAAGAGCATGAATGTCATAAAATACTATCCTAACCAGTCATTTCATTAGTCTAGATTCTGGGCAGGGAGATAACTTCCATTTCTAATACAAATACATAGTGCCATCTCTAGTAATTTGTAGCATAACTGAACCATTTATCAAACCTTTCCAAAATACTTGCATAGTATTCAGTTGTGTTTCAGTGCCATTGGCACCAAATTATTAAGACTTTGGTAGGTGAATATAGTACTCAGTGATCATTACATATGGTAAACACATTGCTGCTGTACCAAGTGTGTCTAAACATTGTTTTCACTGTGTCTATTTCACACATATTTGTGTAGCCACTACCTCTAAATTCTCATTGTGAGTTTGGATTGTTTGTACCCACAGGGGTAGAAAAATGAACAGCCACCTTGAAGCTGCCATTCAGGAAGCTATGATGGAATTGGATGACAAGGTAAGGCATTTGGTGTTAAGTTCATGTACTTCGTCTTTTCAGGGAGGTGTACATAATGAAGTCTTTCATTAATCATGTAAATTTCTGCTCAGAAGCAAAATTTTGTTTGAGCATCTTTTGTTACTGTCTAGGTTTTCATAGTCTGAATGCCAACATGGTTTCTGATTGTAACGATACATGTATAGGAACTAGACTAAGTTTTTCATAGTGTGGGCCCTGTGTAAATAGAATAACTGCTGCGCTTTGAACTTTTCAAACACATGTATGAATTGAATACTTGCAATTGACAGTTGTGTGTGTGTGTGTGTGTGTGTGTGTGTGTGTGTGTGTGTGTGTGTGTGTGTGTGTGCCTGTGTGTGTATGTTAATGTTTGTATCACCTTTATGTAAGGAGCAAGAAAGTTTTCTAGTAGATTTATTTAAAACTAACTCTAATTTCATTTATTTTCAGCCATTTGATTCCAAATCAAGGAGGATGTTCTATAAATCTAGACCCAAAATAAAGAGAAGGAAATTGCGATAATGATTGTAATGGTGTGTCAGTGTTATGGGGAGTCTTAGATGATGGTTTTTAGAAGTGAATGACACTTCAAACAAGTATTGGAAATAGTGAGTCTGACGCCAAGTGTGAAAACAGGAAAAGGAAACGGCAATAACGATTGTGGGTATATAAAGATGTTGGAGTTGTTTTCATCATGCCGGAGTAGTACCAGTAGTTAGGAGAAGTTTGTGACCAGATGGACACCAAACAATCCTTCTACAACCAATCTGATGGTGTGGTAATTCGCCTCGTACAACTAATGGATTAGTTGAACCTGTAATAAGGAGTTAGCAGAGTTGTACCCAAATACAGATTATTTATTGAACATATACACAAAATGGTCACATGCTACCCAAAATACTGTATACCGGTTTTTTTAAAAATGTGAATCATTTATTTTTGCAAGTTTGAAAAAAAAAATCATGACAACTCTAATAAGGAATGACATTATTTTACATAGTTGAATCATGCACGTAGAGTATCAAAAACATATTCACAAACAAGAGCAAATAAGTCCAATTTGCAACATATTTATTATTTATTTACAAAATTGATAAAGCATAAGTTTAAGTTTGCGCAGACGTACCAGTAGAATATCTGTTGATAAAAGGAGTAATGTGCACTCTAAAAGCAGTGAATTTGGTAAGGGATGATAAGCAAGTAAAAGCTACCTGAGATTTCCTTGCCAGAGTTTCCCACCAAAATAATGATACCATGTATGGAAGTGTAGCCAACTCATTCTAGATTCCCTATCTCTGTTACCATGGCTCCCAAAACTTTACCAAAAACACTGACACAAAATGTTGCGACTGTAGAAAGTTAGAGCTGTATGTGCCGAAGTAGGAATCAAATCAATTCATGGTGTTTTACACGCAAGGATACAGAGTGTTGAAAAGTATGTGTAGTGCCAATGAAAATCATGGTTTTACAGTTATTTTTATTGCTGATCTTACAATAAATAAACTGTAAAACACATCATGCTGTTCAGTCCTAAGACCTAAAAAAAAAAATTGCTTGGTTCCGGTTACCAGACCCCACCTAATTTTTTACGCCAACCGTAAACTTTTAAAAAAATATTTGGGGGAAAAATAATAAAATCGCGAAAATTGTGAAGTCTCGCAAGAAATAGTGGATGCAGAAACTGACACCAACTTTAAAAAACAATACGAAAGTGTTCTTTCAATCTGTAATGGCTGTACATCTGATGAGAAGAAACCAATAATACTGATACCATATGGAAAACAATGGAAAACGTAACTACCTGAAGTAGACATTCACATATGAAAAAAAAAATATTTAAAAAAATAAAATCAAAAATCATCCTACCCCACCTATTCTAAAATTGAGCGTAATTGGAACCATAGAATTTTTTTTATTAGGCCTAATTAGGTCTGATAGGCATGGCACGACATGTCATTATGTTTTACATACAGTGATGAAGACAGCATTGCAAAATGATGCCAGTGAAAATCATAGTTTCAAAATATATTTTACAGCCTATCTTGCCAGTAAATTAAAAAGAAATGTTCATACCATGTATGTATGAACCATTTTTTGCTGGAGAATGTATTGCTCATGCAATTAATAGGACGGTAAACTATAATTACTTTAGTATGGTAATTACTTTAGTAAGTTGGAAACGAATGCAACATTTTGTTCCATCTACATCTACTATGGACCTTGGTCACACAAATGATTCAATGTCTTTCTCCATATCAAAATATCTTATGTGTTTCCAATTTACTGTTCAAAAGTAATTATTTTTCACTCTTTTTCTCTGTCTTGGAAGCATATTTGTTCTTTGATTCGATAGAAATCGATTGTGCAAAGTCTAATTCTTACTCGCTAATGATAATCTTTGTTATACAATTCTCAGTACCTGCAATAGTATTTTTACCTCATGCTATGGGATCAAAATAGAACAAGAAAGTCGACTTATTTTCACATGTGCCTATAGTAATGCATGTAAAGCACATGGAGTGGAAGTTACGGTGTCAACAATGAAATTAAATATTTATTATTTTTATGATGCATGTCTACACAGTAATATTCTATTTCAGGTACCGAGAATTTATTATGGTAGAAATCTGTAAATACATGTAACATGTAAGGAATACATATATATTCATTGCACTCTGTGTACAAATGTCAAATTTCAAACAAGTTAGACAGCTTGCTAATTACAAAATGGCGTAATAAGAATGATTCATCAATAGAAACGGTGTACAGTAGATTTCCGGGCCAGTACAGTAGGTAGACCCATGGATTTCTATGGCGCAAAAATTAATGACCATGTTTTTTGTGAAATATTCAGAGAGACTGTTAAAAATATTCATTTTGTAACTTTTCTGTTCAAACATTATTTATGAGACAACATGGTGAACCTGTTACTAGCAACTTTTGAATTATTTTCATTTATGTTGTCAGTTTTTATAGTAGTCGGTGCCTGGTGTACTGACAAAATATTATATTGTTCAGCATATGAAATATGTCTGTAGAACTGATGCAGTACTTGGTTTAGACTTCACAAGTAGGAATTTTGAAAATTAAGTCTTTTGCGAGTTGTTTTAAATTAATAGAATGGTCTTAGTACTTCATTTTTTTGTCAGTTTTTCATTTGTAATATGCAACACTGCATAGCATACAACAGGGTATTCGACACAGCTTGATGGGTCAGTTTTGATTTCACTTTCACAAAAGAGCACTTGAATTTTTATATTTTTAATGATTTCTTTGTTATATAAGGAATGCGAATGTGCTCATGCAGACTTATAAATGTAGAAAATTGATAAATGAAAAATTACCTGAAATTTCCTACTTGTATTACCATATCTGTTGATGTTATCATTATTAGGATATTAGCTGGATCATTATTATGAAGACTTTTCGCAAACCAACTTGTCTTTTTCAGTTGCTTTTTATATCTAGTATAATATTTCCATGATACTAGTATTTTAGAGTGGTTACTTAGTATGTTTGAAATAATCTGTCATGGCATTCTAAATTCTGAATGTGGATAGTATCATTAACACACTAGAAAGTGATCTGTTGCCATCAAATATCAGATTTGGTCCATAGCAATGAGACTTTGTCCATAGCAATGGTATTACCAATTAAAGATCAGACTTTGTCCATAGCAATGGTATTACCAATTAAATATCAGATTTGGTCCATAGCAATGAGACTTTGTCCATAGCAATTGTATTACCAATTAAAGATCACACTTGGTCCAAAGCAATGGTTTTACTTATTTAAGATCACACTTTGTCCATAGCAGTTAGACTTGGTCCATAGCAATGGTATAGATATTACCAATGGTATTAGCAATCAAAGATCAGATTTGGTCCATAGCAATGGTTTTACCAATTAAAGATCAGGCTTGGTCCATAGCAGTATTTTTACCCATTATGTGTAATCTTGTGCTATGCGATAGTTGGTGACTGACTACATATCAGTTAACCAAGTGGAATTTAAAATAATGATTGGTCCATTGCGATAGTCCCCGTCAAAAATCTCACTTGGTCCATCCTATTATTAGTGGATTGGACATCAGTGATTTCACTTTCACATAGCAATGTTATTACCCATCAAATATCTTTTGCCACAGATTAAATGAGATCATGGATGACTAATAGGATAGACATAATCCAAGGGGGGTATGGGTGCCAAGATCTTTTTCTTGGTCAATTGTGCAAGTACTGTTAGTTCATTGGCCATCAACAATCCACTTAATCAATAGCAGTGTTTTATACTAGCCAGTAATGGTCTCACTTAGTTCATGACAATTTTCTTTGAATGTAATAGAGAGAGAGTTAATAACATACAAGTATATATGTATCATGTCTGCTTTGTGACATGTTAAACATGAACACATTATTTATTATAAGTACCAAATATAATTTGAAATGAGAATGGCCAAACACACTGGAGCTGAATATAAACACACACAACTTATTACAGTGTTGAGAAGTTTATTGACTGTGAGAAGTTCACTTGAGCTGGATACAGTCAGGTATAGAAATGATTTAGAGCTATAAACTAGGTACTGTGTCCTTAACTCCTGAACTAGAAGTCATGGATGTGCTGCAGGAATGCTGACATAATTAGGCAATACCTACCAGTATATAATATTTTTTTTCAGATTTATGCACATCCACGTTAGATGCTTTCCAAATGGACATCAAGCTATCCAAAGAGAATTTGAATATTTCAACTCCTTTTAACACAGAGAGGATTTCCTGCTTGGGGAGGGGGAGGGGGATGAAGAGATATTTGAAATATTAAGAATAGAAAGATGTGAGAGAGTAGTTGCGTTTTCACAAGCATCATATCATACCTCCATGGTTGACATAGAGGTTGAAAACACAGTAAATTATCTGATGCGTGAAACACTAGTATGTAGGAAAGAACAAATGAATGATAATGTATACATACCACAAATGTATATGGCAAAAAAATGATGATTGCGAGGTGAGAAATGAATTTAGCCGCATGAAGGGATGTGTCTTTTGTGTATGTATGTAGTAGTGACTACCATAGCCTTTATTAAAGTTTTCAGATACACTGAAATACATCTATAGTATAGCCATGTTGTCTTTTTAAAGGAAAGTTGATATTATTATTATTGTTTTCAGAGTTTAGTACAAATGTAAAGCCGTATTTTATTTATTTGCCATCACTTATTGCAAATTTGGCATGTGTACAGACTATACTGCATGAAATGTATCTTTTTTTTTGCTGACATAAATGACTTTTTGTGTCACTCTATAGATCAGCTGAACATGAAAGAATATACTTTTTTGTTTTGTTAATTTTTTTATAAAATTGGGGTTCTACCAATGTGTAGAAATGTACGAATAGGGATTCACTGATTCAAACAGTAAAAATATGTAATTACTATAGTAGACATCTGTGTGCAATGGAAATGTTTTCTTCATTTTATTCGACAAATTTGAAAGAAGTATTTAGAAATATTTAGGGTTATGAGAAAATACTTGGCTTTTTATAGTGTATCTGCATATATTGTATTGATTCCTGAGGTGAAGTCGTTGCATTCTTTGTAACCTTTTTGAATTCATCACAAAGTGTAATATTTTCATATTATTCCAATGATAGAAATAATACTCTTCCAGTTGAAATGGTGTGCTTGTGTCTGATTTCACCCACACTCCCCTTCTTTCACCTATAACTCTTGACTCCAGAGTCTGTCTATTCCTCAGCTCATGATGGTATTGTAATTGAATCGCGTGAAGATAAAAGGTATTTCAGTTCTCTTGTTAGTATGATTTTCAAGGTAATGTTTTAAACACATCTTGGAAAGGTTCGATAATTCTGTCAATTTTTCCTCTCAGAATCGTTGATCCAAGTCTTAAAATTGAGTAGATACAAAAACGGTATTGATAGATTAACTGATTTTTAAAAATGTCTGACCAGAATGTGTTTTTTATAGCCCAGTGATATTATCGCTACCTCGATATAATGATCACCAAGATAACCATCGAATTCAAAGTTTCAAATGCTGTGTTTTCAATTTTTTTTAACCGGAATCTGTTTTGAAAACCTCGCTCAAAGAAAGAGACTCTGATGTGAAATTATTATCATGAAATTTAAGAAATTTCATCATTTATTGTGATTTAGATATTTGGGTCCAGACCAATGTTTGTCATTCATAGAGTTACCCCAGAATTTTTGACAAATTAAACAAAATTGCCCATTGGAGAGAAAAAAATAAAGACAGGCACGGAAAGACAAAACCTTAACAGTTGTGAAATTATTTTGACAGTCATTTTAAGGGAGGGGTCGTTTTAGTCGTTCATCAGCTAATCTGAATGAACACAAAACATTCCAGATGAAATCCCAACCACTTCGTATGAATGAAACCTTGGACATGCGCGCGCATGCTATTTACACCCATTTTGCAGGGAATCCTGGGACAGCAAATTTTCGTGTCCGCCATGTTGAATTGTACGAATTTGAAAAAATTTGAAATTTTGACTCTTTTAGTGTAAAGCACAGGTAGCTTCACAAGTTAAAACCTATATGGAAGCCAACTAGGGAAAGCTAAAAAGTACCGCGGATACCAACTTTGGGTCTACGACCTCGTTAAGAGGTGTCGTGAAGGGATCGTAAGTTAGTTATTGTGTCAAGATCATCATGAGTAAGTTGTCGTTCCGGGCACGGGCATTGGATGCCAGCAAACCAATGCCAGTGTACCGCAGTGAGGAATTACCAGACTTGCCGGATTATTCGGCAATCAACAGGGCAGTACCCCAAATGCCCACTGGAATGGAAAAAGAGGAGGAATCGGTGAGTGTCTTTTCATCTGATTCTGCGCAATGTCATTGGGCAGCCATTGATGAGCAAAGAAATGGCGGGTAGTATCAAAGAACATGCATCGGGATGGGCGAGACAAAGCTATGCATGGTGCATTGTTCTTGTTGGAGGTTTTGTCACGAAATATAACGATTTGCCGAAAAGTTTTGCATGCCAATGTCGCAAAGTCTTTTATTTTTCAACCCAGTGAAAGTGCTAAAGTCACGTGACCATGTGCATGCTGTCCGCCATATTGAATATTGGTATGAATTAATTAACTGTCGATACAAAGATATATATAAAAGGAACCGTCTTTAAATTATAGGTAAACACTCCAACAGCAAAATTAACAGTATTATGCATAATTGTTGACTGTTTAGGTGTGATCACTCATCACCATAGTATGAATATTGACGAAAATGTAATTTAATTATGGCCGTCATGAATAATTAATTGTGACCCAGGAAATGAAAATGCAGTGCGACTAATGTGATTGTTGTGGTCACCCTTGCTGTGAAGGGAGGCTAGGTGCCAGATTGGAGCAAGAGATATGGTGTCAGCTAAAATCAATTTATATGAGAGATACAAATACCATGAGCATTTTGAAACATAGATATTGCCCAGTGTGAATGTAACTGATTATAATTTGACATATCCAAAACTTTTGTTTTGCTGTGGGGGTCTATTCACTTTATTTTGAGTTTTTTTAAATAAAACTTCTACACCTCTGACCTCTTCAAAGTTGAGATTTCAGTAAAAATATTTTTACAATTTATTAGTAAATTTATAAACATGCATCAGGATATGAATAAACATAATATTCAATAAGATTACAATAGATTTTTTGTAATATCATACTTTAAATGTTATCAATATTATTTCTGTCAAAAGGCATAGCCTAACATTTATTAGAAAAATTGAAGTATAAGTTACAGATATTAAAGTTCATCATTTAACTAAAAAAATATACAAAAGTTTTGAAGATGATTGATGATTTGTCAGAGTAGTTTGATGTTTATGTGTGTGACCATAATGTCAAGGCAAATTCAACTTGTCAAAATGTGAATTACAAATTCAGTGGCAGAAAATTATCAAAATTTTAACAGGTTCTTGAAAACAAATTAGTTTTGACACCTCAAAGCATTTATAAAGTTACTTATGCACACACACAAAAATGTTTGTTTCTGATAACATGACTTCTGAAATTAAGGTAGGTAGGTTGAAGTTTTATTATTAATTTTATTATTGGGAGTGTGGGGGAAGGAGAAATTGCTTTAACTGAAAGACGAGATACTAATTGGTCACAATACTTCTGTGATAGTTTGATGAGGTGTAAAAGGATAAGAAAGACAAGTATGTGTGAAGTAGATGAACATAATGTACAGCCAGTACAGTGTACATGTAATTTCAATTAGCACTCAGTGTTTCAGGAATGGGATTTTTAAAAAGAATTCTTGACCCAAAGACACTTTGACAGAAAATTTACACAGAAATAGAGAAAATTCTCACTAGTTTTTGGATGTAAAAATGTTTAGGGGCAGCATTTGAAACTACTACTAGAGCTGGTAGCGTTATCAGAAACCTACAATTTTTTTCATTTGGCTATATGAAGATAATTGCTAACAGAGTGACAATAGGTTAATGACATTAAGTTGTCAAAACTCAATTAAAAAAATTAAATTATAGCTATCTGTTGTTGAGAATAATCAAATGAGAATGTCATGGTACGTAATGATTATACTGATAGCATTGGATGGAAGAGAGGTTTAGCTGCTCTGACCTGTTTAGTTTGTCAGTTTATGTTTGAGGATTCATGTGTGTGGGTTTATGTTCACACATAAAATATCTGCAGTAAACTACTTCTAAAATGTAATTGGTGGTGATGTTACCAGTCCTGGACTTTCTCATAATCTTCTTTATTCCCAGAAATATATATATACATATACATATATAACAATTCTACAATATATGAAGTATTCAACTTGGGAAAGGGAGACGAAAAATAGTTGTCTTTGCAACTAGTCGAGTCCGTCCCCTTTTACAATCTTAGGGATTAGGAATTACTAATTACTGGGGCTGCTGGTCAAATTGAGTATATTGCAATATTGACAGAATAGAAAAAAATCATAAAGGATTTACAAAATACATTGTATAGATATAGGTGGACAACAACAACAACAACAACAACCAAACAAGCAAATACAAAGAAACAACAAAAGACCTACTTAAATATACATGTAGGGAGGGAGGGGGATAATAATTAGATTTTCCATCTGACAAGTGACAGTTATAATTCTTTGGAGGTTTGCAGTGTCATGGAGTGTCAAAATGAAGAAGAAAAATGTTCATTATATGTTCACCTTATGAAAGTCATTTTATATGCAAATTAATCCTGAAATTAAATAGTCCAATAAACAATAACTACATGAAAAGAGTTGGGTCTGGACGGTGGGTGCATTTTATTGTAGTATGCACCTCAGAAATAAAAGTGTTTCTTAAACTTTTACTGTTACTTCCTATGTTCAAGAAAACTCAAACTCAGTTAAAATCAACAACAAGAATCATGTGACCCAGTGTGCCCTCTAAGCCAATTTGACGCGCCACTGACGCATGCAATTTGTAGTGACGCACCAAAATTTAGTGTTTCCCTATCTCTTACTATGTGGTGACTCAGTTTTTCTCATTTTTGACCCACAACAAATTTTGGTTATCATTAGAGGGTGTCATTGTATAAATTGGAAAATAGAGATGAAAATGAAATCAAAATTGATCCATTTTAGAATTGAATATGTCCTCCAAATACTATCTCCAAACTCTATGAAAATAAAAAATTGTCAATTTTCTTGAAAACATAACAATGAACCCTAGATTTCTTTTATTATAATAAGAAAGACCAGGAACATTACAAGTGTTCATCATATAATGGCAGTCAGTGAAATTAATTGACTTTTCAGGGAAGTGGTCCCCAAGGCACATTGTACTTTCATTTACATGCAAAGAGGAAGCCATTAGCAAAAATTTGTGCTCAAGTAATAATTATGCAAATATAATGCATACTCCAAATTGCTTCTCATACTGGTATTCTAAACCTTGATATTTGACACCCAGAAAAATTTGCATTTTTACAGTCTTCAGTTAGGTCTCAAAGATAAATTTTGACAAATGACCAGACTGGTGCATTGTGTTTATATACAAGAAGACTTTAGTGATAGTTACTACTTAGTTTTAACATTTGTTCAAATTTCCAAGTTTACGGTACATTGAAGTGTTAAAATAGAAATGCTACATTGGTATATTTTATGACATGATATTAATGTTATACTACTGGTGTATTAGTTAAAATTTTAGTACTCATATTAATTTTGTTCATGCATATCTAAATACACAATGACTTGAATGTATTAGTTTAATTGCATTTTGATAAATTACTACATGCAATACAATCATGAATGACATGTTTTTTAAATGTATCTTCCAAAATATCACTGGTGTATTTTTCCACAAAAATATAATTTTGATTGATGTTATCCATAAAGTCCCTATTAATTTAGATTAGAATGGGAGAGAGTCGCAACTAATTTCTTAGTTTTATTTATTTAATGTTATTTAAATTATCAGGGTGGGGGGAGGGCTACTTATCTTACGGTGTCCATGCATCAATAATTCCAGATATTGAACAGAACAAAAATAGGTAGCACATCAGCCTCAGTGGCCCAGTTTGCATTAGAAATAATAGAATAACCCTACATGTATGTAATCCTTATGTCTCTACTGATAAGATAACACTAATGTGAGAACCCTGTATTGAAACCCTTGCCTGTAGTATTCACTGAGTCTTTGACTTATAGAGTTTACTTCAGAAGTATGATCCAGCCCCTAACAAATGGAAAGTTTTCTTTCAAACTAATTTCTTGACTTGCTTGCCTCTTGTACAGGAACGCCATCTTCAAGAAGCGATGACTGCACAACAAGTCTATGGAACTACAAGTAATTTAGTTATACCCACTCCAGAGTTTATTGGTGGTGTCCCTCATTATGACAGATTGTATGATCTTACATATAGACAGAACAAGCAATATATCCATGTACAACGTAAGTACTTCAAAACTTGCAGAAAATAAAAAGAGTGGAATTTTGGAAAGTTTTTTGGAAATGTGATAGAGGTAGATCTTTCACCTGATGCGTCTTATGATGCAAGACAGCTCAAACCTGCTTTCTGACTCTGTGACAATGTACAATGTAGCTCAGTGCTAACACCAAGTTGGCACCACCGCCTCACCTGCAAATATTTTCAAATGAAATTCAAGTACAGTGTACCTGACCGGTGTTAATACCGGGCTAGTTTGATGTTAGCAACAGGCTGACACTTGGCTGGCAGATACTAACGTAGACAGATGATGAATCCAGTGCTGTCAAAGAAAAACTCATTAATACTGTACGTCACGCACAATATCCATATTTAATGTCGTCCATCTTGTCTACTCTTATCATTAGCTCTAGGTATTGAACAAGACATTCCAGATTACGACATGGATTCAGGGGATGAGATTTGGATGAAGAAACAATCAAAGAACATAGAAATCAAACCACTACAATTTGAAGAAATGATGGATAGATTAGAGAAGGGGAGTGGACAGCAGGTAGGTAGTAACAAGAAGTTAGAATTCTCGCTATCTGCAATACAATTCTATGCATCGCTGAGGAGTCAAATGGAACGCAGTCTCGCGACCGCCCTTGCATTTGTCGACACCTACATTTCCGGTCACCAATGTCAATACACGTGAATGTTTCTTCCAAACAGTTTAATTTGTAATAAATAAGATAAACGCAAGTTTTAAGCTTATATAATTATGGAGGTGGGAAATTTAAATATGTACAGTATCTTTCCAGAGCAAAATTACAAGAGATGTCTGCAACTGAAAATGGGAAAGAAACATTCCTGTGTATTAGCATAGCCGACCGAAAGTGTAGTTGTCGACATTAGAACGTGTTGTCGCGCGACTTCGTTCCATTTGACTCCACAGTGATGTGTAGAATTGTATTGCAGGTAGCGAGAATTGACTGATCACTTTGTCTTGGCTCTGTATGATGAGTATGTTTGGGCTGAGCTTTTTAAACCTCTGTGACAGACGGGAAAAGGGGTATAAATTTTCCAATTTTGTACCAGAACTATGATGGAACCCTATTGAAATCCGTGGGGATTTCAAATATGTTTTACCTAATATTTATAATAGTTGCAAAACACTGATACGGGCAAATTTCTATAAACTGGTTCTGAGCTACATGTGTTTCATCTCAAAAATGTCTAAAGGAAATGAATAAACTCGAATCAGCAACCAGGAACCTGTGTGAAATTAAAGATGATCTAATATCAGATCCAAGGATGTATGTATTACATGTAATTTATAATTAATTACCATTTTTGTACTCATTCATTGCAGACAATTTTAGGATATAATATGTAATCAGTAACAAACTTCATACCTAGCCCAAATAATTCATTTAGTAATAAATTTCAAATCGTCAATTTGTTGATATCTCATGCACAATTGATTCACAGGTGGTGACTTTACAAGAAGCTAAATTACTTCTAAAAGAAGATGATGACCTGATAATAGCAGTATATGATTACTGGCTAAACAAGAGACTCAAAGTTGTAAGTATAAACTTGAGTACCATGTACCAGTTATCAGAAAGACAAAGGACTGTCTAATTTGGTCACTTGAGGGCCTCTTTTGACAGCAGTATTTGGGCCATTAATGTTGTCCAGAATCAAATACTACAGCATACCACAGCATTCATCCCTTCCAAAAGTTTTGTGGCAAATGCTGCTAACATTATTAGTTAATTGAAATATGTCTGCTTCTCCTGTTTTCGATTGTTAAAATTTTCAGAAACTCATATAAATGTAATAAGTATAATTGGCAGAAACAGTGTTGTAACTGGGTACTATTTCAGTATAACATGTTTAGTAATGAAAATTTCTACTCGCAAGAGTCAAAATATTTCTTGGACATGAATCCCAAATTTTTGCCGAGGCCTCGTCAGAACTAAGTATGAACCCAGCGTCGATGAACATTCATTCTCGCATGTTGTTTTTAGTTGAGCCAGGAGTAGGACTTGAAGTCAGATGAGTAGCTTGGTAAAATACAAGTTGCTATGCTCAATTTGGGGAATAAACCAAACTAAATAAATGATGTTCCGTCAGCTGACCTCGTGGTACATGTAGCTAGACTCGTGTAAAAATGGAATAGGCCATGCATGTATATTCACACTTTCACCATTGGTGGCGCTCTTTACAATGGTACATACACATAACCTTACAGCGGGCATTCAGGTCAAACGTAGTTTTCTGCTTAAAATATGTTCTTTGTGTTTCTAACTCAACTCATTTTCCTTTACAGGGTCATGCTTTAATACCTCAAGTAAAACAGGACAAGAGAGATGGTTCAACAAGTAACAATCCTTACGTAGCATTCAGAAGGCGGACAGAAAAGATGCAAACCAGGAAAAATAGAAAAAATGATGAAGCGTCATACGAAAAAATGCTAAAACTCAGAAGGGATCTGAGTAGAGCTGTAACACTTTTAGAAATGGTCAAAAGAAGAGAAAAGAGCAAAAGAGAAAACCTCCACCTGACTGTTGAAATCTTTGAGAAGAGGTAAAAATTATTGTCATGGTATTACGTGTAAATTTACCAATATGCAACAGAGTAATAATAATGATAATAAAATGAATTTATAATGGCAGGCATAGGTCATTGAAATTGAATTGTCATAATTAAATATTCTTTGTCATGGATGAATTTTTATTGTTGATGAGTAATTGCATAAATTCATGTAAAGGCTTTCATTTATTTTTTTTATACATGGTAGTCAGATTTAGCCAATTTCCGGCTTAATTTTTCTATTGATTTCCATTGGTCTAATGGACTATCACCTTATAAATTTGGTAGTCTATATGCCCTGGACTACTGCTAGTTTGGTAGTCTAGATACAATGTTTAGTAGTCTATGTGTCCTGGACTACTGTTAATTTGGTAGTCTAGATACAATGTTTTAGTAGTCTATGTGCCCTGGACTACTGCTAATTTGGTAGTCTAGATACAATGTTTAGTAGTCTATGTACCCTGGACTACTGCTAGTTTGGTAGTCTAGATACAATGTTTATTAGTCAATGTTACCTGGACCACTGCTGAATTAGAATCCTAACAATTTTAAAGGTATTCTGTACATTATTAACAAGGAAACAAGGCAGTGTCAAAGAATGTCATGTTGCCATGCTTGTGACAGCAAACAGGGATTAAAATTTAATTATGAACGTGTACAAACCACAAATCATTGTCTGTTTCATACATTTCTAACTCTGGCTAAAATTGTGCAACTATTACAGATATGGAGCTGGTGATTATAATGGTCAGCTGTTGGCAGAGTGTGAAGCCCTTCGCAACCAGAGACCGTCATATACAATACCATCAATACACAATGGTAGTCAGTATGCGTCAGGTCTACATCGCCATGATTCATGGGCAAACAAAGTAGGGGCAAGTATATTATGTTTAGTTTTGAGTTGTGAATATTGATGAAATCGTATGTATCTGAATGTATTGGGGACTGAATTGGTAACCTTATATTCAGATCAGCAACAAATTACAATATGTAGTGCATGTTTTGTTATTGTGGGTTATGCCACTTGCAAGCCAAGTTGAACATGTTTAAACAAAGTATAAGGGATTTATACCCTAGTTGTTCTACATGTATGTTATGTCAATGCATGTCTGTAGTGCTAAGAATATGAATCAAATTATACAAAGTTGCAACTCTATGATTTTTCATAAGTTATACCTGTGTTGGGTAGTTGTATTATTCCCCATTAAGTTTCTTCATTCAGGCAGAAAATACCCATGACCACAGTAGGTTATGTCACTTCTCATCTTTGACTCGTTGTGACAAAGCCCCTTAGGTCACTTGTATTTTTCTAGGCTGAATGAAATAAAGGGGGGGGGGGGGTTCAAAAGTTTTGTTTTTTTGCGTGTATATATTTTTGTGTTGGATAATTATGTAAAATGCATTGTAGTTTTCAGTAATCAAGAAATAGCAGTATCTACATGTATTTAACAAACAATTGCAATCTTTGATTAACAGGAAGAAGTTGTTCGGAAAAAGAGGAAATATGAAAGAAAACAGAAATTGAAAAATCAAGCCAGACAACAGAGTACCAGCACAGTGCCCACCTACAATGATTTAGATTCACACATGCATGATGTCAGTTCTGATGACGAAGTATTCTCACCAGTAAGTAGAATTCCTCATTTTGGTGAAGGAAGTGACACTATATTTGTCAAGATAAAGAGATTGATATCATTACCAGAAGTTTTCCTCTAAACCCGTGCAGGAAATTTCCAAATTGGCTGAACACATGTTCAGTGCAGCAGGGTAGATTTCAAAATTGAGTGCAAGTTATCAGTGTGATATTTCATCACCATCAGCAAGTTAATAGCAGTAATCAACACTAGTGTCCTGACCAAGGCAGAAATAATTCTGACTGGAATTTTCTTTTAAGACTGATAAAATGACAACTAATACGCAACTTCCCTTTCGACTAACAGGTGCAATCTCCTTCTGACCAAGATGATGAAAATGATCCAGATGGTCAGTTTGCTTTTAGAAGAAAGAAAGGCTGCAGTTATTATGCAGTAAGTAAACATTTCTCTATTGCAATTGTCAGGAAAATTGGAGAATATGACATGAGTCTTCATTGATGTAGATTTGTCATAGATGATACAATTGAAAGTCTTGGCATCTTTTCAAGAACATGTGATATATTTATAAAGTGGAGGACATAGACTGTTACTTGAAGGCACTTGTCAGGGAACAAGTCTTTTTGTGTAAATCCTGAATTTGTGTGTCTGTGTGCATTTTTGTCTGGGTGGGATAGATTGTGTGTGTGTGTGTCTCTATGTCTGTCCCTTGCATCTGAGTGTGTGGGTGCTGGGCAAACTTGATACTGCACCTAATCCTTGTCTGTGTCTGTGTCTGTGTCTGTGTCTGTGTCTGTGTCTATATCTGTGTGTCACAGTGTGTATTCATGTGTCCAACTGTGTGTGTGTATTTGTGTGTGTGTGTGTGGACATGTATCTGTGTTTGTGTGCCCAAATCTAATCATTTATTGTTCTTGACAGGCACATACTGAAAAGGCAGGTAATTGGCCATGGTGTAGTAAAGAAGAAGGTGGTTGGGGTGATCACCGATATCGTTTTACATGTACCTCACTCAGGACTCCTCGTAGATGTATAGGATTTGCCAGGCGAAGAGTTGGTAGGGGTGGACGGTGAGTATCAGAATATTTACAGGGTTTGCCTGATGAAGAGTTGGGGGAAGGGGGAGGAAGTGACAATAAGTAGATATAGTTTGCCAGACTCAGAGTTGCACCATATTCCATTTACCAACCTTGCAGTCATTCTCATATTATGAATTGAGCCATATTTCATGCCATGAAATTGAAGATTGAGATATTGAGATTCTCACATGCTTCATTCATATTTACAGAGTGATTTTAGACATTGAGATTCTAACAGACTTCCATCATTTTTACAGGGTGATTTTAGACATTGAGATTCTAACAGACTTCCTTCATTTTTACAGGGTGATTTTAGACAGAGCTTATACACCAATAGATGATCATCTTAGTGATTTAGAAAATTCCAATACTTCATCATCACTGCCAAATGGTCTTCCTCTTAGCGAAATTCTTAGAGAAATCAGAGACAACAAATGGTAAGTGTTTCCTTCCATTCTCAATCTAAACTATATAGAGCACTAGGTAAAGCTGCATACCTCTGCCAAGGCAGAACAGAGAGCCATTCACCTAATAGTCCAACTATACTATTCAAAAACCAAAGATGTGTGCCCTCAATGGTTGGAGCTTGATAGGTGATGCTAGTAATGCCATGGCATCACTAAGATCCAGATGTGGAATCAGATAATTTGGTCCTTGTCTAATAGGCAGTCTTTCTGCAAAGTTTCATCTAAATTCATCCTTATTATATTTTTTTAATAAACAAAACAACAGTTTTATAATGTAAACGAAACCAATCAAGATGATGTATGTGGATAAATTATTTGGTACATATTTATCACAGTTTCTACGAGTCTGTCTTATTCTCTTCAATCTACTTTTGACTTTATATATGTAAGTTTCTCATGTTGTCATTTTTCTCTGTCTCTCTCTCTTTCCCTCTGTAGGTTACATTTTAGACCTAGATCACCACCTTCATCAGACAAACCGAGTGGTAGTCAGACCAAAGCGCCTTTCTCTGTGCCTGTATCATCAACGTCGTGTTCATCGGCTGCTTCAAGTGATAAGGACACTACAGCATTCAATGCAGAACAGTTTTTAAATCACCAGGAACAGTTAGCACAAATGCAGAAACAGCAACTTGAACAATTAACACAAGAAAAGTCCCTCCTAGATTCCTCAATTAACTTGGAAGCGTCATTTTGTTCGCAACCGACTTCCAAATTCACACTGGACTCAGCAAGTGCTCAATTTGCTGTGTCGGCTTTAATTAACACGGACCAATGTCCCAGTCTAGTGCAACCTAGTGCCACAGCACATTCAAGGACTTCTAAAAACCAGGTTACGAACAGTGCCATATATGAGCCAACTCCCAAAAGTAAGTATTGGCACCAGCCAGCACTTGTGTTTTAGGCAACTCACGGATTAATATACCCTACAGAGAGCAAGGATTCAAACAACATCAGATGCCTTGTTATATTAGGCGTCTAATTTCATCATCTCAGTACTACAGCGGCATGTTGCCTTGTTTTGAAACAAGTGAATGGTTGTGAGCCTGGCATCGAAAGGTTGCAACTCGAGAAGAAATAACTGTGGAACTGGACAAGAAAGTTATACCTGCTGAAAAGCAATGGCAATTTGATGTATTGTTTTCTTTGCCATGACCAGAATATGGAGATATGTTGTGGGCACAAATGAGAAGTAGTCTTACAAATAAGATTTGTAGGCCATACTGAGGAATATTATTGTCTGTAGGTTCTTGTCTTCCCTCTACCATAATGGCATGATTTTATTGCATATTGGTTCAGTCTGTGTATGTCTGTCCTGTGCATAGACCACATGCAGTTAGAAAATGATAGCCCATTTGTCATTTTGTTCGATGGCAATTTTATTTTGGGTATCTAGTTTTGAAATTGTTCAAAGCAAAACGATTGCTACACAGGTAAGGAGATTGGGTTAAAAACTAAAAGTGGTAGTCATAAAAATGCCTGACCAATTGTAATTTTCTATGACCATTGTTTTATTGGGGATGTCTAGTTGGTAAATTTTTTGGAAAGCAAAATGATTGCTATGCAGTTACAGAGATTTGGTTTGAATAAAGAAAGAAAATGATATTCAGCCATACTAGGTAACATTACATATGGTATGTACTGGAACATTCAGAGTGGTAAGTATGATAGGTAAAGGCCATCTGACTTCTGACATTTGGAATTAAATTACAGTGTCGCGTACTTGCAACAGTATCGATTTTCAAAACTACTGCAATACCCAAGTGTTGTTTGTTATCCTTGTGTGATTTGAGATGATTTCCAGGTAGCATGGAGGCAAGTTGGGTTGAGTTATATTAAGAAAGTAAAATTCCAACTGCATGTACATGTACATGTACACTGGTATTCGTGGGCTAGAACTACAGGCAGTGTTTTATTGTATGGTTGCCAGACTGTAAATGACAAACTAACACTTGGCATTGGTCATCAGTATTTTTTGCTACGGTTGGAAACCCTAACAGAGGAGAAGTCTAGTAAAACACATATAGATTCCTATACAAATGTACCATGAGTTTGGTCAGGAACCCAGTAAAATACCCGGGGAGCTCATTGATTTTACCAGCTTACCAGCTTATTACTTTAACAAAACAATAATTCAAAATTATTCCCCAAAAGCTCCTACCAACCATGATCATGCCCATAGTAACTGCATGTGGTATTTTAGGTGGCCAGGTGAATACTTACTTGAATCTGTACTGAAAACCCCTAGCAACCATGATCATACCCATAATAACTGCATATGTTTGAACAGCAGCAAGAGCAAAATTATATTAAAAACCCTAGCAACTATAATCATCAGGCCCATAGCAATGGTATCATTCTTGTGTTTTGATGAAGAGAAATCAAACTATTATTTGTCTAAAGGAACATTTCAGTATCAAAATATGACCTGTTTATCTTTATTGGTGTAACATACCTTAAATATTCAAGTTTACAGCAGAGTTGGTTTACAGGGTTGGTGTCTGTTTCACTGATGAGATGCAACATTTGAAGAGAAACAAATTCAAACACAAAGTAAAACAATTGTAGAGGTGCTGTAAACAGTTAGGGTGTACAAGTAGATATACTTTATCAGTAGGAAAGTAAACAGTTGAAGCCATTACATCGTAAAAACCATCAAGTCCGTTGTTACAGAAATTCTGCTGTTTCCAAGGTTACCAAACTTAACAAAAGTACAATCACAGATACATCATGATTGTCTTTACATGATAACCCATATCATTTGTTTACCAAGTGGCAGCCAGTTTCATTTCAAGAAGCCACAAATTTGCATCTTTTTCTTGATTGAGAATGTTCATGTCGAAAGTTCAAAGTCAAATTCTACCTTGTTTATCACAGATATTACTTGCACTGTCAATATGACCTACATATGTCATTTCACTTGATAAAAAAAAAATAGGCTATGGTTTACAGAGAATGTACTCAAAGTAGGTCAGTGTGTTTTTAATTGACTTTAATTACTAATCTACATGTAGTGAGTAATTAAGTCTACACTAGTTAACTAGGTTATTTGTTTTTTTCAGACAACCAATAATTTATCCACTGAAAATTGTGAAAATGTCAATACTTAGACTTTGTACATGTCAATTTAAGGTCTATTTTATCTATAAGTAGTATAGTGATAAGTTTGAAGTCTTGATTCATTAGGGGTGCTGATATTTGGATGTGGACAACTTGATCAGTAATACTACTTCTGATACACAGACACACACACATCGTCCTTGGAACAAACAAGCTATTGAAAGTTATTGCATTACAGGCTCAGATTTTGACACATACATGTGTATTGAATCTAAGTTACAAGTGATATGTGTGTGCACATACAGTGCCTGCTTGTCAGCAGGAGTGTGGTGTTGTTTATATTTGTATTGAGTGGTCTGTGGGAAGCCTGTTTCTTATCTATCTAAATTGTTCTTAGGGAACATAAAATGTGCATGATACGCACAGTCGTTCTGCGATCCCTCGCTGTTTTACCTGTAATTGTAAAGCACTTTGAGCACAGCGTGGGAAAGCACTATATAAGAACCCAACATTATTTATTATTATTATTATTATTATTACTACACACTATATATACTGCTACACAAATACATTTACCCACACGTGATTCAACACTGTTCAGGATGTACAATATGATATAACAAGTAAATCATTATATCGAACAAACAGTTTCTATCAATGTTCATGTTGCCAGCTAGTGCAGATTTCAAGGGAGCATCCACAACAAATCTGTCAGACTAGTCTGTTGATATGTGTTGTTGATTATTGCAATCTGTCATAAATCCATGATATTGTCAGTCACTGACATGTATCTATTTATTTTTTTCCGTAGTTACTGCCCCTGGTCATTCCCTTGCACCTGCTGCAACAGTTCTTCAATTGAATTATCCAATTTCAACAGCAACCACAACAGCAACAACGTCGAGTACAGGACTCTCGACGTTAAATGCAACCTCGTTAACAAGAACAGCAACAGCAGTGTCAACAACAACAACAACAACCAGCACAACAGACTTGCTCAAATCACGAAGTCCTGCTTCAGCTATTGATAATATCAGTACAGTGACAACACTCAATGCAACATCCAATGTATCCAAGCCAGTCACATCATCAATTGTGCCATCAACGTCGGCAGCTAGTACTTTGTTTAAGCTGTCCTCATCGCCAAACAGTTTAGATGGACTTTCAAGGTAAGAAAAACTAGAAATCTGAACTGCAATACTTCTGAATCTGGTTAAAAGGGAATACAGCTGATAGAAAATAAAGGCATTTTCGGAAATATTGCGTCATGGAGAGTCATTTCATGACTAGACGTCACTTACAAAAAATTATATGTGATTACCGAGAAATAACAAGTTGAAACTTATTCCTCTTTCATTGTTCATTGGACTCTTTGCCATTGACACACATTGTCGTATGGGACAGGGAGTCAGTAGACGTACATATGTAAAAGCTGAACATCAATATTGTTTTATTTGAGGTAATAAGCACTTAGGAGTCACAAATATTGATGCTCAGCTATTACAACCAAGTAACTAGAACTTTGCTTATGGTGAATTATTGACTGACTTGTCAACTTTTACTTTTGTGTTGCAGAGAAGCACACGATAAAAGAAAATCACTAACAAGTATAGGTAATGACCAAACAGTTGTAATGGAAGTGACTTGACTCTAGTTGTGTTTAGCTGTGTTAATGTGTACAAGGATCTATCTTGGCAGTAATTCACAGACAGTGAGCAACGAAGAGAGGAAGGAACACGGAAGAATCATTGTGGAAGAGAGAGGTGAAGGAAGCAAGAAAGTGTCAGGAATTCTGAGAGAGAAAAGATCTGTGAATGCCACTGACTGGATTTAAAGTATTTTTATTGTATAAAGATTGTGATATATCTGTTTAAATTAGTAGCTCTCATCAACCTCAGTAAACTCTGAACTTCACTTCTTAGTTGCTATTTGTATATGCCCCCAAAATTTTGTATTGTATCATCCGAAATGTACGATGTTGTGTTCATTATTTGGCTGGCATATTGATTCATGTAATGCAGAGTTCTGTTACTGTAACCACGGCTATTTTGTACTAGATATGGTGGCAGTATAGGCTAGTACCAAAACCTATAATCTGGTCAGTTTAGGTATCAGGTTACATTCAACAATAACAACCTCATTATTTGTCCATTTCCATGTTACAGTCCACAAGAGTACAAAAGTCTATTGTCCAATCAAGTGTGAGTACATAGTAATCTGTAGCAGTATCAAACCGAGTGTCCAATCAGGTCTTAGTTCCATGTTGTCTAGCAGTATTGTCCAATCAAATGCAAGTATTCTCAATATTCTAAACCAGTTGTCCAATCAGGTTAGAATATCATGTGAAAAGTTGCACCTGTACCTTACCCACTATCCAATCAGGTATGAGTATCTGTCCATAGCTTGTATCCATACCAATTCTGTCTTCCAATCACCATCTACCTTGACTGTTTACAACAAATTACTACATGTTTGCCGAAAATGTTAGTTTATGTTACTGCACCTGTCAACAACAAAAATTATAAACTATTACCGATACATCCACAGTTACAGCACACTTAAGTGGTCTTACATTAAATAAAGGCACCTACTTTGTATTAACATCACTTGAATATGTACATTTTGAGAAGTTTATTTTGTAAATCAACCCAAAAAACAAAAACAAACGAAAAATGATTTTGTCAATTCATATCATATCTATATTATGGAAATACAAAAATTATGGTAACTGTTTATGTCACCCAGAGTAGCCAAGTATAGTAGTCTTGTAACCCTTTGTTACGTATCACACAAGATAACAACACTAAACATTTCTCTTAACTCTTGCTAGAAGTAGTACGAATGCAGAATGCCAACATTGGAAAGGAGTTAGTGGAGATTAACAAGTTGTACTGTTCAGTTGGTTGTGCATTCGTATGGTTATCAGCATTACAGGTCCTTTGTGTTGTAGAGTTTTGTTAAAGCTGCACTAGCTGTAACTAGAGTAGTATATTTTGGGATTAGACAATCAACCGTATTTTCACTGAAAATTGTTAAAATACCAATAATTAGACACCGCGTTTTACTCAGAGATCTATTGTATCCATAAGTACTACATGAAAAAGATTGAAATTGTAATAGCATTGGGGCACTGATTTTTAGGTGTGGACCCAAAAATCAATTTAATTGGGTTTATTGTACCGTTTTAGGTGTACAGCAGCACACATACATTTACCCACAATACTGTTCAGGATGTACAATATTACCAGTAAGTCATTCTACCTAACAAAAGAGTTTTAACAAATTGTGCCAGTTGCAGCTAGTGCAGCTTTAATGCTAAGAACAAAAAACCCCAAAATTTTGGCGTTTTGTCAGTCACATACAGGATTGCATGCTTCAAGAACCATACATGCTTATAGGTATGAAGATTACTCGCCATATTAGATTATTTGATCATGTCCTGTCATATCATATCATGTCATGTCATGTCATGTCACAACTAAATTGAATTCAAAGTTTCATAATCCTATATCTGTGTGTGTATAAGTACAATAAAACTACTGTAAAACCTTGTAATCTTAGATAGTCATCTCAGGAATGTCTTTTTCAACACACTTTGATCTGAAATGTGTTGCTATGTTCAACACCATGATAGGGAATTATCCCATTGAGATCTGGTATTGTCTGTATCTATGGCAAAAATAGCAAAATTTCCCCCACGAGATCCCAGATTTCCTGAAAACACCAAAATGTCCCCCTGAGATCTGAAATTTATATGAAATTTGTCTGTTAGGTTATTTCTAGAACAACATAGCAAACTGTCCCATTGAGATCTCTAATTTCAAAATTTTGTTTGCATCCATGGAAACATATTAAAATGTCCCAGTGAGGTCTTAAATTGTCTGTATCTATGGAAACATAGTAAACTGTACCATTGATATCTGAAATATGTCTGCATGTATGGCAACATAGCAAAATCTCCATGAGGTCAACAGAGTATAAAATGTCCCATTCAAGACAAGAACAACACATTCTTGATATGCATTCCCTTGAGGTAGCAGGCAAGATACCGTTTCATCATTTCATGTGTGTGTAACTTTTCTATTCTTTTCCCTACATGCTGAGGTTGATGAGAGTAGCATGGATAAGTATACTGTACAGTTATTGCACAAGAAAAAAAAATGTGTATTGTAAATAATTCGAAATACAACTGCAAATTAAGGGTAAATGAAAATGTAAAGGAAATGGTCTATGTGAAAGTCTACCAATTTTTGTAACATTTTTTTGTATTTGTACATTATTTATTGTGATGCTCCACAGGATGGGGGGTTTTGTTTGACATCCCAAGGTGTGTCTGTCACACAAGATAAAACAATTTGTTGCATAAAGGTTAATTGTCCTACAATCAATGCAACATTTAAATAAAGTCAAGTTGCGTTGTGACAACTTTGGAAATAAAAAAGATAAAAGTCTAAATGTTATGTTTCATGGTTGGTTGTTTGTGTATGTGTAATGTACATATATGTATATGAATGTAGTGTGTGCATGTATGTATGTATATATGTGTATGTGTTTATGTATGTATGTATGTATGTATGTATTTATGTATGTATATATGTTCTTTACTGTGCAGTATGCATTTATCTATCTATCTATCTATCTATCTATCTATCTATGTATGTATGTATGTATGTACTACACTATGTACGGGTGTATGTTTGTATATATCTATGTATGTATGGTATGCATGAATGATGTCTTCTGAATTTAAAAAAAATCTAGGAATTGATCCTGACATGACACTGGTACCAACAAATCATTCTATTCAGTAGTGTTAAATATCCAAAATGTGATTATGATGAATAAATGCTGTTTGCACTCTGAGGACGGCAGAAGTGTGGATGTGATGCTGAGAAGGCATGTGTATGATTGACACTAGAGGGCGCTATAAAAGTGCTATGAATCAAACATCCCATATCGGGACGTTCTATGCACTGTTAGAATTAGACGCTTTCGTATAAAAAATCACAACGCGGTGAGTGTTGTACTGTGAATTTTTGGAATAGTAGAAAGTGCAAACGTTTCTCTGGCGGGATCGGGTAAATCATTCACAATATTGGGTGGGCAGTGGGCTGGCGGGCAACTTGAAATCCAGTAGGTAGCTTAATGGGGGGGGGGGGGCACAAATGCACAAATGCCCTTCACCAATGGGTGGGTACTTAAGAACAACAGAACACACTCCTCACAATTGTTTTAAAAACGTAACCTAGCTTATGTCTTGTAAGAAAAGTTCTGGGGTAAACAAATTGACAATATATGTATGCAAGCCTGTGTTTTAGAGATAGTGTGTACAATATTAGTAGATAAGAGACAACGAATATATGACCATCATACGTTTGTATGTTTTTCTTGGCATGCTCTCTCAATACCAGTACTGTGTACTACCAAATACTAAAATATTGTTATTTTCTAATGTGAGACATTATTCAGTCTGGCACCAGTATCTTTAGCAAAATTACATCGAAAAATGATGTAGAATTACGAATAGCATGTTTACTCGAAAGGCCGTAGGATTAACTTATTTGTAATTGTAAATGATAGCCACAGCAGTTTTGATCAAATTTCACACTCGTCAGGGAATGTTAGCGAGCCCGTAGCTTATTATTAAACAAAACAATCTGAATGATTTGTCGTTGCGGGCGCTCCTTAAACAAGCGTATTTGTATGCCGACGACTTTCGACAGTTTCTTGTTTATTTCTCGTTTTTTTAAATTGTTATATTATGATGGAATTCAATCTTGCACTTCGCCACTAAAATTGCGCCTTTAAATTTCGACAGATGGGAATCGTCACGTTACAGTCATTATCATTATAGGCCAACATGTACATATCATAATGATACATAGTGAGTCATGTCTCATGCAATTCCTATCTTTGTTATTGTTTTGGCTATCGAGATGCTCCAATAAGGGAATATCACACATTTCGTTTTAGTTTCAATTGATGGCTGCCTTCTTATCTTCGTTTATTTCGATTTCAATGAAACAATGGAGACACAAACAAGTCCACTTTCTTTGATCATCACAATATCACGATGACAGATTTGTTGTAGAATTCGAATGATACAAAAGTAAGCCGTAATTCAACGTTTTTATATTAAAACTATCCATGTGCATTCACACCTTAGCCGCAAGGATAGTAAATTTTATGTTAGTACTGCATTCATTCATTCATTCATTCATTCATTCATTCATTCATTCATTCATTCATTCATTCATTCATTCATTCATTCATTCATTCATTTGGCAAGCTTGGCCACTTGTTCGTTTTCTTTGTGACGATATTTGTTTTTCTAGTTCTGTAACTGATGAGCAGAAATTGCTCAAAGTAAATAAAGAATTGAATTTATTATATTAAAACCCTGACGCACCAGTCCATATTTTCTTTCTCCTTGTTCTTTCCTATAAACTATTTCTCCGATGATGACAAAGTTATCATAAAATTAACCTAACGTTAACTTTTCTCTTTTCTCTACCATAATCACAAAACGCTGTATTCAACACCTGGCCCAAACGTAAAATATATTCTGGCTACTTTTTCTTGTATTTTTTATTCATCAATTCTTACGTGCAGAAGCTCTCAACGAGAGGAGGGAAGGTGAATAGTATGTCGACGTTAATCGTGAAACGAACATGAAAACTGAAAGTAGTGAACCCACGGATGGAGAGAATTTTCTGACTTTGTCTACTATTGATTTAGACACAGACAACTAACAATCTAGTTAGTTGTATGGGTCTAGTTAGTTGTCTGTGATTTAGAGGATCAACATAATGTCTTTCAAGCTATATGTGCGCGTGTATGTGAACGCGTTCAGGGGGTGGGGGGTTTCGCAATAAATTGTGTGCATTCCCAATGTCATTTGTACCCAGACCTTATAACTCATGACAATACTGCACTGTCTACACACGTCTCTAGTTCTGATATCTCTTTTGTACTTAAGGTCATTTGTAGCAAGGTTCATTCTGAAACTATTCTGATTCAATACCGATGTAGATTAACAATGTGATACTAGTATATATATTGGCGTAGAACTCAACAAGAGGACATCACATGACCAGTCTGGACATGTTTTAAAAATAAACAAGATTATTCGTCAGTTTTCACAATATGAAGTATTTATTCTTACTGTAGAACTGAAAGATCGACTTATATCAGTTACTATAAAGTAAACGTTCAATATGGTCTAAAACTAAACATTTTGTGATATTTCTCACAAACTTTTGGAAAATCACATGGTTTATGAAACTGACATGTTCAATTTTATCACAAGTATATGTGCAGATTTCAACTAGTAACTTATTCATTGATTTGAATTAAAGGATACTATCCAGTCTGGCCGACCTATGCCACATATTCATATACATGCACTCTAATCACAGGAAGAAAGAATAACACTTTTATGACTAGCTAGGACACAGACTAAACAATTCTAAGTGGTCTACTTAGGAATATCGCAATGGGAGAATGAGAGAGTATGTATGTATGTATGTATGTATGTATGTATGTATGTATGTATGTATGTATGTATGTATGTATGTATGTATGTATGTATGTATGTATGTATGTATGTATGTATGTATGTATGTATGTATGTATGTATGTATGTATGTATGTATGTATGTATGTATGTATGTATGTATGTATGTATGTATGTATGTAACTCGGTGAGTATCAATCTGTATGTATGTATGTATGTATGTATGTATGTATGTATGTATGTATGTATGTATGTATGTATGTATGTATGTATGTATGTATGTATGTATGTATGTATGTATGTATGTATGTATGTATGTATGTATGTATGTATGTATGTATGTCTGTCTGTCTGTCTGTCTGTCTGTATGCATGCATGCATGCATGCATGCATGCATGCATGCATGCATGCATGTATGTATGTATGTATGTATGTATGTATGTATGTATGTATGTATGTATGTATGTATGTATGTATGTATGTATGTATGTACGTACGTACGTATGTATGCATGTATGTATATATGCACCTCTGTATATGTTGGCCCCACCTTGTTCATGATTTACTATTTTTAGATACAGTACCTACTAAAACTATTAAAATTTTATTTAAGTACATATGGGGGTATTCTCATCACTTTCTTTCCCTACTATATTCTGGATGGGGTGGGATGGGGATTCTGTAGTAATAATATATCACCCCTGAAAGAATGTTGTGGTTTTAGCGGATATATTGTAACCTATCCAGAAGGGTGTAGAATGCCTGATATGGACATGGACGGTGAGTATATCGGATGACATCACAATACACCGAACCAATATTCTGTGCATACACCCACACCACTAATGTCTGTCTCCTGACTGAATCCGTGACTAAGTTATGTTAGTTTTTATTCTTGTAAAGAGACGAGCGAAGCAGAGTGACCAATTCAGTCAGCAGCTGACAGGATAACACAGTATAGAGGTAAGCTTTAAACGAAAAAGTCGATTGTAAATATAATAATCTATATTTGTGACAAACAAACAATACCGCACAATCACAACATCTTCATTTTTTCATGGATTCCTCCTACTTATAGGCTCGTTGATAAACACGCTACTTGGATCAGTAGCAGTTATGTTGTCTCCATGAAATATAGGCTATTATGTTTAACAATAACATCACATTTTGTACGAGTAATATTATAAATCATTTGATAAATATACTATAGCAGGAAGTTGCCCATTCGCAGTACGTATTTGGTTTTTACCACGGGGTCCTATTCCTTGGTTTGACTACTACTGTACGGGTTGTCTACCAAAATACAGTCATGCCAAAATAATGAAGTACACGCCACCCCCACCATCTATCCAGACAAAGTCTGGGTGCACACCTTACGACACACGTGCGTGGTATTATTGACCTTTGGCCTACCAGACTGCGCAGTCGCAGTTTCATTTAGGCTAAGATGGCTGCGGTTGCGGACCGTTGACTGACTACTAGCTACTGTTAGTAGGGACTTCATATAACATTTCCTACGATTCCAGAATTGTTTGGTACACACTTAACAAAACAGTAACCGAGCTTCATTGGGAACAAGTGAACTACAATAACGGCCGACCTTTTGTCAAATTTTGTGAGGCTAAGTCAGGAAAGTGCACGAAGATTTGTGAAAGTGGTTGAGGTATGTATGATATGTGCTAACGTACCTGTATTGTACCTGCACTGTGTATATACAGTGTGTGCAAGTTTTAACGTTCGCCGGTATATTTATGACGGTTTAACAGACAAATCGATATAAAATGCGTGTAAGTGAAAATAGCCGTTCTAAAGTGGTCTTTGTGAAGAGTGGAAAAGTGTTTGTATATATTGTATGAATGTGTTTACGGTAATTTTTTGAAAAGGGAATCCGTGTATTTGGGTGTGTTCGCGTTACGTCTCACATACTTTATTTTGAAAAGGTGGAAGTTGTCGGTCTTTCAATTACCGGCGAGTTAACTTTCAGTGCTTCCTTGAGTCATACAACGCTACATATTAAAACGTACCAAAACCCTAACCCCGGAAGTATAGTTTACTATACAACACTTCCGTCTTTGGTCTGCGCCGTAAAATAGTTACTGGTTGGTTTCGAAATGACAGAGGGTCTATGGTTCAACGTAAAATAATCCATGTTATGGCAAAGTGCAGTCGTTAAATTTTGATGGGCAATATTACACCGTCAAATTGGCTACTGTTTTTTTTTCTTCACATCTGCCGTGTTTATCCTGTTAATACCAAAATCTCCATTCAATATTTTTAAAAATAAAACTTTATAAAAGGAATTACCGTTTTTATACTGCCAGTCTCCCTGTCAAGGATATACTGTTATATAATAACTCTGCACATTTTATTACAATGTATATTATATGAAATAAATTGTATTTTAAAATGTTAAGAATGGGTATTAATTAATATGTAACCACTGCTCATTCAAAAAGTAAAATAAGTAAAAAAAAGTATTAAAAATGAAATGTACAGAAATAATTTCTTTCCAGTTTGTCTCAACGTACCTTTACAAACAGTGATGGTAATACAATGACAAATACCATACAATTGTTACTAAGTTTATCAAATATTTTAACTTCTAGTTTACAATGAAACTTTGCAGGTAGCTAAAGCTTCTTGTTTGTTGAGCATAGAAAGAAATACAGGATTTAAAATATGTCTAGTAACTAACTGAAGTCACCCTGAATTTATTCATATGTCAAATTATAATACACTGACAGTATATGTTATGTTGAAGAATATGAACTGAATTGATTTACACAGAGTAAGTTCAAGTTGTACTTTATTGCCCAGATAATATTATTTTCTGAATTTTCTAGAATATTGTGACAGCCATCCCCTGCATTTGTTTGTCAACAGCCACCTCTCCCCCTATTTGATTTTAAAATGTAGGAAGAAGTTAGAGGTTTGTAGCTTTGACAGGAACATATTACCACCAAAAGTGTACAGTACAGTACAGTACAGTACAGTACAGTACAGTACAGTGCAGTACAGTGCAGTACAGTGCAGTACAGTGCAGTACAGTACAGTACAGTGCAGTGCAGTACAGTGCAGTGCAGTACAGTACAGTACAGTACAGTACAGTGCAGTGCAGTACAGTACAGTGCAGTGCAGTACAGTACAGTACAGTGCAGTGCAGTACAGTGCAGTGCAGTACAGTACAGTACAGTGCAGTACTGTGCAGTACAGTACAGTACAGTACAGTACAGTGCAGTACAGTGCAGTGCAGTTATAATACAGTACAGTACAGTACAGTACAGTGTAGTACAGTACAGTACAGTACAGTACAGTACAGTACAGTACAGTACAGTACAGTACAGTACAGTACAGTACCAATTTTTCTTTTTCAAGAGTTGTATAGAATTACATTCAAATGTAGCCTTGAAGGCTTTCATTGCATGTCATTCTATCAACCAGCATAATGTATAGTTCTACAGTCCAGTATTGTTGTCATCATGCATACTCTACCAACCAGATTCAGAGAATCTTCTTCATTTCAAAGGAAGACATTGAATGAAAGAAATCTTGTAAAGTGAAAGATTTTAATATCGATATCCATAGCAGTTAATCCTCTTGTCCATGTTATGCCCAAGTAGTAATTACTTGTTTACAAACAAATACCCCTTAGGAGGAAGATGATTACATGTAAATGCTATTTAGAAAACATCTTTGTCTGTGAAAGACTTGTCACTTACAAGTCTTATTTAGAAAAGTGAAGTCTGTTAAAATTTTGTTCAGATAAATGAAATTTTAAAAGTTTTATTTTCAATTTGAGTGAACTATGAAATTCCCATTTAGAAAAGCAAGCTCTATGAATCACAAAATATCTTGTATAGAAAAGTGAAGTCTGTGAAATGTTTATTTAGAATTTTGAAGTCTTTGAAAGTTGAGGTCTTTGAAATTCTTTAGAAAACGGAGCTATGTCAATTGCAGAAAGTCTTCTTTAGAAAAATCAAAGCTGAGAATGTTTATGTACAGAAGTGAAAGACTTGTTTAGAAATGTGAACTGTGGACAAATCTTTTTAAAAAGAAAGTGAATTCTATGAATCACAGTCTTTAGTCAGTGAACTCTGAAAGTCCTGTTCAGGAAAAAGTGAATTCTGTGAAAGTCTTTATGATGTAGAAAAGTGAATGCTGTAAAGTTTTGTTTAGAAAACAGAATCCGGTATGTAACTTACTGTAATCCTTGTTTAGAATAGTTAAGTATAAGTCTGTATATTACACACATACAAGTAAAGTCTGTGTGTTTACAAGTCTTAGGTATATGTAGGTAGAAAAGTGAACTCTGTATACAAAAGTCTTTTTCAGAAAAATGAACTTTTTGTATGAAAGTCTTATTCATAAAGCCCTGAACTCTGTATGCAGTGGTCCTAACATGGAAAACATACTGGTGCATAAAGGGTGAATAGCAATGTGAAGCTGTTAGGCACACTTACTGTATACTTCATTGAATTCTACTTATAACCTCCCTATGGATCTACAACCATGGAAATCAAGACTCGTAAAATTACTTCATAAATATCTGCCCCAGTAAAGTACACTACAAATGTAGATGTATGCGTTGATGACAACAAAACATTTGACATATCACCTGCAGCATTATACTGTAATGGTGGATTTTGAATGAATATATTTGTTGTTTTATTTATTTGTCAAACAATAAAGATTACATGCACAATCAGGAAATAAATACACACAATCGCAAGATAGATTACAAAATAAAAGAAACACAGGAAAAAATACACAAAACTCAAGAGACATGATGGCTCTTAGGGAATCATTAAGATCAACTGTTATAATTAGTGCACAAATGACAAATACATTTTGAAATCTGATATTTGGCAAAATGATGTTATGTATCTGAAACTGGGGATGACAAGTACCAAAAACTAAGCTAATCAGTGGTCAGTCCCCATTCAGAGAGGTGATAGATGTATAGCACATATTGTAAGATATATAATTTGGTATAAGTAATATTAAAGAGGAACACCACTCCAGGAAATGAAGTCATTTTCAAAATATAGATACTAGAGAGTCATTTCATGATTTTACATCACCTACAAATACTTGCAATTTCAGAGAAACATCCAAGTGGGTCTTGTGCCTTTAAAGGGTGTGTTTGCTATGGGATATTACATTATGATAGTTAGCAAATATAATATATTCAAGTTGCACAATGAATATGCATGAGAGATGCTTTATACTGAATGGTATAGTCAATCCAAACTCATGAATATTCAGTGTACAGCTTGAATATATTATTTCTGCTGACTTCCATGGTGCAATAGCCCATAGCAAAGATACCTATACAGGCACAAGATCAACTTGATGCTTCTCTGAAATTGTAAGAAATTGTAATTGATGTAACATTATGAATGACTCTCCAGATCCCATAGTTTATGAAAATGTGTCTATTTCCTGGAGTGGCATTCTCCTAACCGGCCATAACTATTACCTATACATTTCTGTCAGACAGGTACAGTCTTAACCGACCATAACTATTATCTACACATTTCTGTATTGAGACAGGTACACTCTTAACCGGCCATGAAGTTATCTACATGTACATACATGTATATCTGTGAGATAGGCTTAACCTACCATAACCATTATCTATACATTTGTGTATGGTGACAGGTGCATATAATTTACAAAATATAGCTGTAACCAGCTCATATTTGTACCTGTTGATATTGTGTATTTAGATGGGTACATAGTCTTACCAGTCATAACTACATGTTTTATCTATCTGTTTCTGTATTGAGACAGGTACATGGTTTCACGCTCACATCACAGGGTATGATACTTTGTACTGTAAAAATGACCCTGTGATATCTTTGGTGTCTCCTAGTATCTTTCTAGGTCATTTGGAACTCCATTAATTGATATCACATTCAGATAGACACAACCCAGTTTGAAATGCATATATATACATGTTATAATACATAACTGAATGTGTCATATTTTTTAGTATTTGACAGTCAAAACAAAAACTACCATCAGATATGATATCTGTGATATTTGAGAGAGTTTTCACATAAACTACCACCATATCTGTTGGTATTTAAGGGCCTTAACAAAAAGCACCATCAAATACCAATATATCTGGTAGCTGTCTTATACCACAGATTATGATGTTTTTTCTTTAGAGTGGCCATATAGATGAGGATTGGGTGTATTTATTTTGGATTTTTTATTTATGAAACAATTTTAAAATGGCTTCCTAGTTGAAAAGTCAATGTGAAACATTTGCCAAGTCCTTGTTTGTCATACAATTACATGCAAAAGATTGATAAATGTGTAAAATCTTTGTTATTGTACGTATAACAACAAACTTTTAACACATTTTTAAGCTTTTTGCAATGTTATTGAGTTACAAACACAGACTTTGTCAATGTTGATTTACATTGACTTTTCAAGTAGGAAGCCATGACAAACTTGTTTTATATATTAAAAATTTAAAATAGATACCAAATCCTCATCCACATGGCCACTTTACGACGCTCAAATACCAATAGATACATGTATGGTGGTGGTTTGTGAAAACTGTCAAAGACCAGCATATAGGGTGGCTGTCAACCATCATATCTGTGGTATTTGACAGCCACTATGCATGTATTTGTTACCATAGAAATGTTTAAAATAGCAGTCAGAAAGAATGCAAAATGGCAGCCCTATCAGTAAGATGATTTGGCCTTTAAAAAAATTATTTGGTTCCGATTACCCAAACCCACCAAGTTTTTCACTCCAGAGCCTAAACTTCTTTTTTTTGTATTTGAGAAAATAATAATTAAAATCACGAAAATTGTGAAGTCACGCAAGAAATAGTGGATGTGGAAAGTGACATCAACTTAAAAGATGATATAACTTTCAATCTGTAATGGCTGTATATCTGTTGGGAAGAAACTAATAACAACAAGACCATATATGGAAAACAACAGAAAATACTGATAACTACCTGAACTAGACTCTCACAATCACATGAAAAAAAAAACTAATTAAAAAAAAAATCTACCTAGAGTTCATTCTAAAATTGAGCGTAATTGGAACCACTCAATTTTTTTAAGCCGTAGAGTGCAAATGTAACTATGGCAACTATTGTAACACTAAAAACTAGAGATGAACTTTGACCTTTTAATTCTGACAGTTTTTGTTCTTGAGGTACCCATGTCAAGTTGTCAATCCAAAATTCATGTTTACTTAATGTTTATTTGTTAACAAAGGCACCACTGACTTAGTCAATAATTACAAATTAGGGTTTGAACTAAGTTTTCCAAAGTAAAGTCCGTACCATGAGTATATCAAATTCTCCAACATTAGGGGAAAAAAGGAGACACTTTGACTTCTTGTTTTTGGTAAATTTTTATAATGACAATAATAAATTGTTAATGTTTACTCATTGTAACGTTTGAATTGTGTGACCTGATATCACCTCTGTGTACATGTGCATCTACATCTACACGCTTTGGTACCTGCTGTACATTAGGTGGATATAGATAAAGTCAGTTGTTATCTGTTAAATTTTACCAAGGTATGTTATAGCTAAGTTCAGAGTACACATTGGCAGGGGATCCATGCACTGCTACAGGTACATGTTTTTCACTGCTGTGTAATCATCATAAATATACCTTAAAAAGATCGTGTCAGGCTCTATTTTTATGATTACAGTAACCAGCTGAGCACTGTAGAAAAATCAGGTAAGGTTTGAGTTTTCTAGTTTTTGTTCCTGGGGCACCATTGATATAAAACAAGACAGACATGTAGATGGTCTGTGTATGTGTAGAGTTTAAAGTTGAGCACTACAGATGGCAGCCAACACCCAGTTCTTTATATATTTACTTATCATTTATTTTGCATTATCTCGACTAAATGCTAAAATTCGTTTCAGGCTCGAAAAATCTATGACAGTTGAAAAGTACACCTACACATTGTAAACATATACATGTATAGTTAGTAACGTGATATGTTTTGGAATCATTTTGGATTTACTGACAATTATTGCATTTTAATTTTTTACAAGGAGAAGGGTATTTTAAAATTACTGCACTAACAACACAAGAAAGGGAAGTAGAAAATCACAGATATTTCATTTTCTTTCAGTTTATTACCCCTGTGGTGATAATGAAATATTCAGCATACATTAATAAATACTGTCAAATGAGGGAAAGGTATGTCTTGGGGCAAAACACTAAAATAGAGACAACCTGGCACTCCTATTTGTGAGTTGCCATTTTTATCATTTATGACTTCCCAATTTTGTTTCAGTTGTTGTGAATTTTGCATTGAAAGAATTTATCAATATTGTACAACTTTTTAGCCCAAATTAAAGATATCCTTTACAAAAACTATCAGGTAATTCATGTTTAAACTCGCAGTTGTAAAATAAATAAATACGAAAAAAAATTTCAAGTGTGAAATGTTGAATTCTAGTGAAGTATTTTCTCTTTAGACTTTGTGATTTATAATACATGTACATACTTATCGAGGGTGTGTTTGTAAACTTTGTCCCATAGTATCTTGGTGTATTGCAAGATGGCGGATACATTATATATTGTCCCCTACCTTTATCTCATGACTTACTGGGGTACATGTGAAGTGGAACAAGCCTCAGTTTATAAATTTTTTATTCAAGTGAAAATACTTACATAAAACCTTGATTTAACTATTCTAGTATAATGTTAATGTATGCCTTCTATGATATTATGTGTTCTGGCATTGTTAGAATTCAGGGCTTGAAATTAACTTGGGGGGGGGGGAGGGGGGGGGGGTTAGTCCTAGTGGGCTACCAATTTCAGAAAGTGGTAGCCCAAGGATGGTGACCAGTAGTCCTATATTCCTAAACTGAAAACAGAGTTCCTCTATTGGAAATACATTGTGCATGTGTGTTATGAAAATACTTTCATGTCCATAAATCTTCCATCCTTTATATCATCACACAATTAGTGGTAGCCTGAGTGGCCTACCAGCTACAAATTATGGTAGCCCCATGACAAGAATTGTTAGTCTGTGGACACAGGACTACTGTTAATTTCAAGCCCTGGAATTATTGATTGTATACTAGCACCCTCTATTATAGAGATCTCTATAAAATGGCCTTATGCAACCTTCTATCAACTGTTTTTAATACACATATTAAACAATTACATCATCAGATCATTTATAAGTTATATCTTAATACGAGGTTAGACTGCCGACAGTCATTCGTGCCTTTTTCGCTACATTTCATCTATATAAAAACAAAGTCATCGCCTCACTCCATAGCACTGAATACTAACAATGTACTGATAGGAACTGCGAGTGCCATAGGCACTTGCTGTTGCTATTCAGTACACAGTTATAATATTGCTCTGGATCGGAGCGAGGCAACGACTTTAGTTTTTGATAAAATTTAGCAAAAAAGGCACAAGCGACTGTCGACAGTCTAGCGGTGGTTAAATGTGCTTTGACAGTATGAAGACTTCTGCAATTACCTTTTATTTTTTAATTCAGGAAAAATTGCACCCAAAAACACAGCTTATGCCCCTTGTTTACAAAATCTATATCATATGTATATTATTCTTCAATATTTTTATTTATGTTCAGCTGAAGAAAATAGAAGTTTCGTAATGAACTTTGTACGATGACTAGTGACAAAACCTGTTATGTCACAAGCATATTCAGGATAGAATGAAGAAAAATATCAGATGATATTATACATATACAAGTTAAAAGAAAAGTAATGACAATTTTGAATTCTGAGCACCACAGAACCAATTATATAGAATTATATCTTAGAGAAAACAAATCCAATATTTTCTGTTTGAACTTTTACAACTAAAGCCTGTGTTATAATGTATATTGTTTTCTGATATCAAGATATCACATACACTGAATCTGTGTACCGGTACATGTAGTAAACTCTGCAATAAGTACTATAAGTTTGTATACGGCTTGGTATGTCCCCTGGGTGTACAAACCTTAGTCCCAATAACATGTACAATAAATAAGTGTATTAAGAATGCTTGCTGTGACGGGAATTTTCTAGTTCTATATTTTCCCATCGTAGCAAATCAATTGTTGTTACTGAGCATTTACGAAATATAGGTTAGAAAAATAATTTTGTGTTATGGTTGATAAAGCTTATTGAAAAATGTCGTTTTTGGTTATGAATATATAGACATAGTAACGTCATTTCTTTTTATACTACAGCATAGGCTTCTTAGTAATATCATTTCAGATTTAACCCATTCAGTACTGAAAACTTTGCCGCCAAAATTATGTGGACAAAATTCTTGTTTTTATGTAAGTTTTTGGCATATATCAGCTTCATTTTAGACTGGAATTAAAGAAATGTTATTTCCTAATAAAGTAATATTATTGTAATTATGAAAATGTTCATATAAATTGGGTCCCAAAATTATTTAAAACTCGTCTCCAGTCATGAAAGGGTTAATACGTTGCAAATTGTAAGCAATGAATCTGAATTCTGTCTGTGTTAAGGTTTCCATAATATGATATTTAGTTATAATATTGCATAAAGTTGATGTACGTAGTATACTGTGAACCTGGACATTTTTGCTTAACAATATTTTCACTTCTTACACTGGAAGTTATGCCGCGCTGCTCGGCCTTTATTTTTATTGCATATTTTATTGTGTATGTTACTGTGTTTGCTTGTTTGGCGTTTATCATTTCTTGAGTCAATTTGCTTTTTTTATATATATATGTTTTTAGATAAGATAATACTTTATTGAGTCCCTTTGAGGAAAATTTAAATGCTTGCCACAAAACAGATTTAATCTTGAACAAATCCACTCAAGAAATGATAAACTGGAAACAAGTGAACACAGTAACATACTCAATAAAATAGGCAGTAAAATAAAGGTTATGTCTGCACGGCGTAATTTCCAGCGTAAGAAGTGAAAATAGTCTTAAAGCAGAAAAGTTTTCTCTAAATCTAAATACATTATAAATATACATTGCAAGCTGTCTTAGGTGATGAGGATTTTTACTTGCCATTAAATGATAAAAATTATCTAGTGACGGACGAGTCCAAATATTACATGGAAGGAATTGCTGTCTTAGAGGAGTAAACAAATCACCAATAAACAGAAAATGATACTCGATTTCAATAAAATTATGGTCGTTGATTAAACAAAATTCACAAAGTCTACCCTGTAAATTAATTCCATCCCTTCTTCTGGTCTCGATACGCAGAGTATGCAATGAAAATCTAAATCGTTACCAAAACAGGTGTCATCATTTTATTTCTGAATTTAGAATATCTGATATTTGTCCTGATATTATGTGATAAAAAATATCACCATTTTAGAAAACACTCTGTCAAAACAAAGTGTGATATCTTAGTATTACTTAATACTAAAATGGATGCTTGAAGGTTGAACGGAAACATCGTTAGACTAGTGCTACACTATGTTGCCATGGTGATACATATTATTAGGTGGAGAGGGTTTCACATCCGCTCCTTTATAAGTAGGTAGCAGATAGATAGAAATACATGTATCTGTATGAAGACTGTGTTACAACAAGTGGATGAGTAATAGTTGTATGATTTCATCCAGAAACTGATTTACAGTGTGTCATGTTGCTGTTGTACTATTTATTATAGTAGGAAACAGACTGCATCATGTTGCTGTTGTACTATTTATTGTAGTAGGAAACAGACTGCACCATGTTGCTGTTGTATTATTTGTTGTAGTAGGAAACACTGCACCATGTTGCTGTTGTATTATTTGTTGTAGTAGGAAACAGACTGCACCATGTTGCTGTTGTACTATATATTGTAGTAGGAAACAGACTGCATCATGTTGCTGTTGTACTATTTATTGTAATAGGAAACAGACTTCACCTTGTTGCTATCGTACTATTTATTGTAGTAGGAAACAGACTGCACCATGTTGCTGTTGTACTATTTATTGTAGTAGGAAACAGACTGCACCATGTTGCTGTTGTACTATTTATTGTAGTAGGAAACAGACTGCACCATGTTGCTGTTGTATTATTTGTTGTAGTAGGAAACAGACTGCACCATGTTGCTGTTGTACTATTTATTGTAATAGGAAACAGACTGCACCATGTTGTTGTCATACTATTTATTGTAGTAGGAAACAGACTGCACCATGTTGTTGTCGTACTATTTATTGTAGTAGGAAACAGACTGCATCATGTTGTTGTCGTACATGTACACGATTGTACTAGCTCTTGACCTTAGCATGGTTGATTTGATTGTGAGGACAGAGTCAAAATCAACCAAGCAAAGGTCCCCAGCTACTCTTGTATTTTGTTATCAATGGACCTGTCATAAAACAAAGCTTAGTTGAATGAAACAGATTATGTAGTGACTTCATGTAGTTGTACATTTACAAATGTATATGGGTCATTATTTTTTGATTTATTGATGTGCCCTTACTGCTGTGTCCATTCACACAAGTGCCAGTCACCACAGAGTACTGCCTGATAACAACTTTGTGAATTAAAAGGAAGAAATCTATAAGTTGTGGTGGTCGAATGGTTTAATGCCCAGTTTTGAAGTTGCAAGTTGTTGGTTTAAGCTTGTAGTGGAGCCACTTGTTTTCTGAATAGCTTACCAATAAGTCCTTTGGCAAGATTTGAACTACGATTACTCCAATCAACCCAGCTGTTTAATTAAGAGTGAGGACCTGCTAGGATATAGGTTGCTATGTGATATCCTATGTGCTCTAAAGAGGCAGCAATAGATTGTATGCATCCCAAGGAGTTGGGAGTGTGTTATATAGGGCTTTTGCACCAATTTTTAGGACCTTAGGACAGATATTGCTATGTGAATGAAATCCTATGTGGTTTCAGAGCCTGCAATGGATTGTATGCATCCCAGGGAGTTGAGGGTGTTTAATATGTAGGGCTTTTGCACCAATATTTGGGGACTTTAGGACAGATATCGCTATGTGATATTGTATTTTGTATGTGGTTTCAGAGCCTGCAACAGTTCAATGGATTGTATGCACCCCAGTAGTTGAGGAAGTTATGTTGGGCCTTTGTGCCAGTTTTGACAAACAGCACTATAATTGCCATAGATAGAAATTTTTTGAGTTAACCAGTATAAAAGTAAATTAATATTATTCATTAAAATAATTCAAAATGTTGGTGATTTTACTAATTATTAATATTATGGACTCTCTTATCAGCATGTTTTTCACCCTAGACATGTTCTCATCTAAATTACACATGGTAAGGGGATAGGTTTTGAGTAATTTAGATATTTTTTCTAATATATATGTATATTCAGAAAAGAATTGAAATTGTGAAATATTCCATCATTAAAAAGATAGACATTTAGTTTTGTTTATTTTCTGAGACTGGACTTTAGTCTTTAATATAACACCTAACAAAAAAAATGTTGTGTGGTTCTGATTACGCTCAATCTTAGAATAGTTGGGGTAGGTAGATTTTTTATTTTATTTTTTTTATATATTTATTTTTTTTCATATGTAAGTGTCTAGTTCAGGTAGTTATGTTTTCCGTTGTTTTGCATATGGTCTCTGTGTTATTGGTTTCTTCTCATCAGATGTACAGCCATTAAAGAATGGAAGAACAGCTTTATATTGTCTTTTTAAGTTGATGTCAGTTTCCACATCCACTATTTCTTGCAAGTCTTCACAGTTTTCACGATTTTATTATTTTTTTCTCGAAATATGTAAAACAAAGTTTAGAGTCGGTCAAAAACTAGGTGGGGTGGGGTTGGGTAACTGGAACCAGACAGTTTTTTTGGAGACCTAAACTGCCAATATTTTCCTTTTTTGATAATTAATCAATCAGTAAATGTCTGGCTGAGGTACTTGATATCTTTGTGATATATTACTTTCCAATAAAATGTTTGTATTTGCACATAAATTATGTTTGAACTTTACACTCTGTGAGAACAATTTTTGGTTCCCTACAGAGTGTATAGATTTGTAATCAATACAGTATGACAGAACCCATGATGTGTGGCGTACTCGGGGTATTTACACAGATGCTTGCCGTGTTTTCTGCACCTGTACTTTCGCGAGAGAAGCGAGTAAAAGTACAGTAGTAAACTCTTCAAGCACCTGAGTACCCACACTGGCACTCAACAAGGTTTGAGGTTCTGTTATTATTATATATGTTTATCTAAAACAACAAATTCTCATAAAAATCATACTGTACCAATCATGTGATTTAATGTGCAAGGAATAATTTGCATGCAGGTATGCAATAATGTTTTCGGTATTGCACTGCAGTGCAGATACCACTAATATGTAATAATACCTAGTATTTTCCAGTTTAGAACAGCTGGTTATCTCCATCCTCATCAAAATTAAAACTTGGTAAATGGTAACCATGGTTACACCCAACCATCTTTTAATCACCATAATAAAACTGCCAGGTACATGGCAGACAAGACCACTATTTTCAGTAACATAGATATCAGAATGAGAAATAATTGACCTTTCCATTGACCTGTAACCTAGTGAAAAACCAAATTCACAGATCTATGTTTGGATTTACATGACATTTGTGTCAAATGGGATAGCCTTAATATTGATATCCTCTAGTTACCTGGTTTGTATTACATTTACAATTAATATCTAACATGATGGAGACTAAAATACAGACCAGCTGCACCACAAAATGCTGACCAGTTCCTAGCATAGTAAGCTCTGACAAGGTCTATACTATACATGTAGTAACATTCTGACACGTTCCATAGATAAATTTCTCAAAGTTCCATGAAACTCCAGCATGATCTTTAGTAACATGCTGACAAGCTCCATACACATTCCATCATAACCTCATGACAGTTTCCAGAGTTAAACTCTAATAACTTACCCAAGTAAAAGTCTGACAAGTTCCAGATTAAAACTCTTGACAAATTCTAAAGTAAAAAGTCTGACAAGTTCCAGAATAAAATTCTAACAACTTGCAGAGTAAAAAGTCTAACAAGTTCCAGATTAAAACTCTTGACAAATTCTAAAGTAAAAAGTCTGACAAGTTCCAGAATAAAATTCTAACAACTTGCAGAGTAAAAAGTCTAACAAGTCCAGATTAAAACTCTTGACAAATTCTAAAGTAAAAAGTCACAATTTCCAGAGTAAAATTATAACAACTTCTGGAGCAAAACTTGGACTGGAGCCAAAATTACGGTTCTTTTGATTTATGTACTTTGTTTCAGAGTATCTCAGAATGGTAGCCTTTCCTAAGGGTGTGTACCTGTTTACATTACAGCCATAGTAAATATCATTTATAGAACAATCTTGAGTAAATACATAATGTGTCTATAGCTATGTAGTTTACTTACCTAAACTAGCTGATTCACTTACTCCATATAAAAATATAATTAGGGAATGATATCAGAATGTAACCAACAAACACCAGCCTGTATCCAGTATACATTTTGTCACATTCTTTCCATATTGCATGTGCAAATGAAATGCTCTTAAGTTTCATGCTTTCCATGTTAAAATATACAATGTAAACACCGCTTTTTAAAACATATATGGCTACAAGTTAAAAGATAGTATTTCTAAACTTGAGTTTACCCAGCTGTACATTCCCAGAGTGTGTGTATATTCAGACTAAGGGCTATCTTATCTGTACTAGTCATAAGTGCGGTGAGTTTCAGAACCAAGTCCAAGGATATTGTGTAAGTAGGTACCATCTTGTAAAATTTTGTATGCTAAAAATATACCACACTCTAGGCTATTCTGTTAGAAACAACAGAGCATCTGGCATACATATACATACATGTATACAGTACAGACCATTGCAGGTTAGTGTTTAATGGCTCTGTTTGGTACAATCAAACAGAAACCAAATAAAAAACTTTACATTTTACACTTTAAGATAGCAAATTGCAATGTCTTTGCTGCATTTTGTCTAAATGAAATAAACCATTTAAACATATTGCAACTAGATGCAGACATTGCAGGCTAATATTTTGTTGTCTTCACGGTGGCAGGTTCATTTCGTGTAGACAAATATGGCAAGAAAGTATCAATTCAATCTTGCTATCTTAGAGTGTAGCATGCACAGTTTCTTATTGGTTTCTGTGTGGTTGTATCAAACAGGGTCAGTGAACACTAACATGAAATGGGCTGTAGTTCAATGTCAAACATGTAGAAATACTGATTTTGTTATACTTAAAGTAGCCATATGGATGAGGAACTGGTCTTTATATTGACATTTTGATCGATCAGACAAGGAGTTGGTTATAACCCGCTACACAAACTTTAATATTAGCTCTGTAGAGGACTGCTAATCCTGTACATGTCAAACAATGTGTCAACATTATGACAGATAAAGGGTATAATATGTTTTTTGACTCACAAAACAAAGTGAAATGACATACACCAAGGCTGTGTTTGTAACATGGTAGATTGTGAAACAATTTTTAGCAGAATACTGTACACTATGATTTTGTGGGATGGGGGGGGGGGGGGTTGATGTCTCACCTAGACAGCTTACCTCAAATGTGTTATCTGGTGTTGATAAGACTCAAAAGTTAGATACAAGGTCATTGATATGATACCATGGCTACAATCATCAGATTATAGATGTTTTAATTTAGATAAGGGGATTTGGAAGACTGGACAGAGACTTAGTCAAGCCTTAATCCTGTTACAGGAACTGTGACAGTGTGCCCTCTAAATGATAACCAAATTTTTGTTTTTGTGAGTCAAAATGAGAAAAACTGGGATTTCTTGTGAGTCACCACATAGTAAGAGATAGTGGAACACCAAATATTTGTGCTTCTCTAGAAATTGCATGCATCAGTAGTATGACTTAGAGCTGGCATACTCACTGGACTGTGGTATTTGCATAAATCAAGACATTGGTTATTTGAATATCTAGTAGTGTGTGGTCATAACATAGTAGTTGGAGGGTGTATGGTTACAACCATAAACTATAGTTTCAAAGTACCTACATCTGAGATTAGTATACTACAAATGTTTGTTCCGACTCAAGGTGACATGGCGACACAGCGGCAATATCTTACAGTTCAGATAAACTGGATTTTGGACCCCCATTCACATTGTATTTTGTAATGACCCAGTGTCGCATAAATCACATACCAAAATCGTCCAATATTAGCACACCCTCCATTTGTTCCAATCATTTAGCAGTAACATGGAACTTTAACTCTATAAACTTTGAACCCTTACCAATCAAACTAAACCCAACTGACGTAATGGTATTAATGCAATGAAATTTTCTGTTAGCACCTGGCCTAACTCAGTTAACCCCCCCCCCCCCCCATACACACACACACACACACACACACACACACACACACACACACATTCCCCACCCCCACCCCGTTGGCTTAAATTGCTTACATTTGTTTTATTATGTCAGGGTAAGATTATACATGTAGTCGCCTCAGTGTCATCATAACTAGTCCCGTGTAAACCCTCACTTCAGAGTTGATACAACTTGCCCAATGTGACCCCCCCCCCTACATGTATACATATATGAGTTTAGTAATAAACAGACAGAATAATCAGCAGCACACTGAAAAGAAAGTAAATAACAAAACCATTACTTCTAGTCCCCATAAAAACAAATCTTTAAACTCCTAAAGCATAATTCATATGCTAGCTGTTCCTTGACCCTGTGACTGACGTGTGACATGGCAGAACTACAAAATAATTTGTTGCTTGTCTGAACTTAGTAACCCTGAATAGTAGTTATATCAGGCACTAGAATTAGTAAGTGAAACATTTCAATTGTGCTAGGTGTCTGCAGCATTAAGTTATACATTATTATCAAAGTCATTGTGTGTAACCAGGTAATAATGGTATGCAGTCGTATATCTTCTCTGGTCAAATGTACATGAGCATTAGTTGAACTTTATACATCTGTGGCGCATTCGATTTGCACAATCATAATCATGATTTATCGATCACATTCATGATTTCGGAGATCGTGCATGCGCTGCGTGGCTGATGGCAGGTTAGAAATGATGGAAAACATTCTGTAAATAAATTGTGTGTTGGTGAGATTGGTAATTTATTATCATTGTAATCATTTTGACAATGTGAAGTCATTTAATTTATAGGAAATGTGTGAAACTTTTTTAAATGTTTATATGTAAGAAGTAATCATGATTGTCATTGCACGTTTTGTTTACAACCTTGTTTCAAGAAATGACGTCAGATTAATCACAATCATGATTGGGCAAATCAAACATGCCCTAGCTCTGCTTAAAGTTAAAGACATTCACTTGAACTTTGTCCTTTGACCTTTGACCTTGGCTATTTGCATATACAGGTTACAACCACACACTAGTTGCACATGCAAGTATTGTGTCTGGGGAACTGAAAGTTCTGGTATTCTCTTGAAACTGTGTTGTACTGCAGCTTGTTCCTGGTCTTTTTGAAATAATACGATTAAATTCTAAGGGTTTACCATCTTGTTTCAAGAATTCAACACCTACTTAGCATATAGTTAATCAAGATGTGTAGTTATTTCTGCTATCACCTCATCACTATCATTATTTTCCCCTTTGATTTAACACAGTATTCGGTGGATCGTATGTGTTGTTAAATTTTGTATGTCTGCACAAAGACAGTATTACAGTATGGAATCCATGAATTAATTTCAAGCTAGTGTGAACATTGTAGAATGAGAGCCAAACACAAATGTGAACTTGATACTGATATCGGACACTAGTATTGTGTAGGTCTACTAAACAAATAGTAGTTAAGTAACATCTGATGATTGATTTTCACCTCTGTTATGGTAGCAAGTTTTAGCAAAGTATTTTTTTTGTTTTCAAAAATAATAGGAATCCATTGATTGCATTGAGACAATAGGGGTGTACATGTTGTACCTGTTGTAGCTGATAGTTGTATGCATACAAATATACAATGTTTGATAAAATTATGTTTGATTTGGAAGGAGCCATTCAGCATTTCGTTGTTTTCAAAGCCCTTCGCGTGGTTGAGTTGGTGGCTTAGTCTAGAGGCTATTCATAGCTACCTTCTCCACAGATTCACAGCCACGGATAGCCTCTAGATTATGTAAGTCAAATGAGAATGTGATAATGTCATCACGTTTATATCAACACTCAAAGAGCATTAAACTAGTCCTGTCAATGATGAGAATAGAATGTCATACTAGAGAAAGCTATTTGACTATATGAGAGAGAGAGAGAGAGAGAGAGAGAGAGAGAGAGAGAGAGAGAGAGAGAGAGAGAGAGAGAGAGAGAGAGAGAGAGAGAGAGAGAGAGAGAGAGAGAGAGAGAGAGAGAGAGAGAGAGAGAGAGAGAGAGAGAGAGAGAGAGAGAGAGAGAGAGAGAGAGAGAGAGAGAGAGAGAGAGAGAGAGAGAGAGAGAGAGAGAGAGAGAGTATAGTTACTAGACTAACCAATAAAAGACAAGAAGTGACAAAACACTTAGGTAATGAATGATGAAAAGTTTGAGCCTAAAGACAAATTTCTGCATTCATATACGGATAATAAAGTTATTGAATTCAATTGAATTGAAGTATTTGGGGAATAATATACATGTAATCTCACCTGTATTGATAACTATGAACATTTTGACGCATATTTTAAACACCATAAAAGGAATGATGTAGACACACATTGATTTTACATAGAGCAACCAGAGTATAAATTCCACATTTTTTGTTTGAGTGCAGTCAACTTGGCTTGTGTGTGTGTGTGTGTGTGTGTGTGTGTGTGTGTGGTATAATAAGTATTACATGAAAATGAAATTGTGAATTGCCATTCTATTTAGTTTAGTTTACATGTAACAAAACCCTGGGGAGTTGTTAATGGTACAAAAGCATAAAAGGAAAATAATAACAAAAGTAATAAACTATCTAAAAGAAGCATTACATAACATAAGAAAACTAATAAACTACAAAAGCTATTCAATGAAAAAAAAAGAGAAAAATAATGTATGGCAGTTATATATTACATATATATATTATTAATAATGTATATTGTTTGGAAATATACCATGTGATGTAAGTGGTGTGGTATGTTGGATTCTGATCTTTGTTATCTTGTATTGATATCTCTGTATGTAAGGAATGCATTTTATAGTTGTAGGACTTTAGACATGTACATGTCTGTATGTCTGTATGTCTGTATGTATGTATGTATGTATGTATGTATGTATGTATGTATGTATGTATGCATGTATGTATGTATGTATGTATGTATGTATGTATGTATGTATGTATGCATGTATCATGTATGCATGTATGTATGTATGTATGTATGTATGTATGTATGTATGTATGTACGTACATATGTATGAATGTATGTATGTATGCATGTATCATGTATGCATGTATGTATGTATGTATGTATGTATGTATGTATGTATGTATGTGTGTGTGTGTATGTATGTATGTATGTATGTATGTATGTATGTATATGTATGTATGTATGTATGTATGTATGTATGTATGTATGTATGTATATGTATGTATGCCTGCCTGCACACTCTACTAAAAAGACGTTAAGGTAAAACGTGCAACTTCCGAGTCTGGATGCCAATGTGGTCTCTAACTAAACCTCCTCTGGTCAAAGTCCCTCAATCAGCACAAAAAAGTTATTCATCCAATCAGTGAACCCCAACTGTTATAGTGATGTAAACAGTGTATAAGTAGCACCCTTAGTTGACAAATATACCATACTTGAACATTTATTACATATCTGCCCCAATAAACACTAACTTTATGAGGGACTGTATGTAAGGATTTTGTGATTGATTAACAAAGACATGATGTTAATGACTGTGAGGGTGGCTCATGCATCTCAGGATTTCTAGAGTAACGGCTTTGACTATACGTGAGTGGAGGACTGGTGTAAATCACGTCAATACTGTATAGGGACTAGACTAGCTTCCATGAAAATTAGTTATTCTAATCTTTCCAAACTTTGCCATATGAAAGCTTTTTCATGGTCTTTTTGAAATGATAAAGTAAATTTTGGGTTTCGCCATCTGTTTTCAAGGAGATTGACAATCTGTTCACCTGTACATGTAATATTTGGCAGCCATTTTGGATTTTTTTTTTAAAATGAGGTTAATTTTAATATTATTTTGTAGAGATCAAATTTTTATGCCAATTTCTCCTGTAACCCTGTCACTGTTTCAAGAAATTAGACTCTTCTATCAAACTCTTCCAGACAGAGCCAAAAATTATTACAACTTAAGTTAGAGCACAGTATGTAACATGGTGTAGGAAGACTCAGACCAACATTTGTTCGGTTAAAATAAAGATACTACATGTATGTGTTGGGTTTGTGGATCATATTAAAGTTTTAATGTGTTTAGGTTGAACATTCTATGTTTTGTGTGTGTGATAGGAAGTAGCCCGCACACAGGAACCATTCTTCCCCAAAAGTATGCATGTTACCATGGCAACGGCCATGTTTTGAGCCAAAATCACATTTTGCCTTCCAGTAGTTCAGTAATGGATACCTGGAAAATAACTTAATGTTTTGTAGGACAGCTACCATGTCTGTCATCATATATTTCGTTATTTGTTAGACTCTAAAAAAAGAATTTTATATATAGAAACCATACATTATCTCCAGGATAAAGCTGTCCTACAAAACATTAAGTTACTCTCCAGGTTTCCATTACTGAACTACTGGGAGACATTATATGATTTTGGCTTAAAACATGGCCATTGCCATGGTGACACGCATATTTCTTGTGTGACCTGTCACACACAAAATATGTAAATATTCAACCTAAACACATTAAATCGTTAACGTGATACACGAACCCAACACATAGTACCTGTATGTTATCTGAACAGATGTTGGTCTTAGTCTTCCTGCATCATGTTACAAAAAGTGTTATAACTTTCTTTGTATCAGTCTCCACATCTGTCATCATATATTTCCTTATTTGTTAGACTCTAAAAAAGAATTTGATATATAGAAACCTTACATTATCTTCAGGATAAAGCTGTATTATGCCGGTTATTTTCCGGTTGCAGTCGACATCAGAAATACCGGACCTGCTGCAGCACTAACTGTCATGCAGTCATATGTACATGTAATATAGTAATATACACTGTGTGGCATTTTAATTTGAGGATTATATAGGATCTTTCTTTGTTCTTGACCAACTTTTTCTATTGCTTTGCTCGAAAAGCTATTTTACATACCAAAATGTAATCCTAATCTCATTATCTGAACTGGACCTTTAAAGGCCAGCGAATCAATCCCAGGTTCTCACATTAGCATTTTCTAATCAGTGGAGCTATGTTGATTACATAGGATCATTCTTTTGTTCAGGATCAGGACCAACTTTTTCTATAGCTTTGTTAGACAATCAGTTTTCATACCTAGATTTTAATCCTGATTCAAAGTAAGACTTTGAAGGTCAGATTTTCAGTCACAGGTTCTTACATACATGTTGTAAGTGTTATCTTGTCAGTTGAGTTATAAGGATTACATAGGATCAATTATTTGTTCTCTAACCAAGTTTTCCTGCAGCTCTGCCAACGACCTGTTTCCAAAAGCCGATAAATCTCAATCCTTATCTTAACAGGGCCTTTAAAACTATTATCATACATGTATACCCAGTATCGATTCCATTGCAATGCTATGGAGAGCATGTGTAGCGAACCCAAGCAATAATTATCTGTATCATGACCCGGCACACTTTGCCCAAATATGGCAAGTGGCACACTCATCGATATCCATTCGCTCAGTGATTTGGCTTTGTTTTGTCTTCACTATTTTAACGTTTCTATGAATAAAATAATATTTCAGTGCCAATTTATATGATTACAATTGTATGTGATTCAAATCATGTTTCCACTACTTGGGGCATATGATAAAACTTTGACAGTACTGCTTACAGGCCCAACTAAACCCATATCCGGGCCATGAAGATTATCTGCAAACCATCTCCAAAGTACATGGTGGCAAAGACAAGACATAGAGAATTGTGTTTCTGTGAATAGCCTACCCAATTCATATATAACTGTCAGCTATATGTATATCTACAGTGTATTCATCTCATATTTAAATGTCACATGTGGGTGTGGCACATCTATAGGGCATGTAAGGTGTAAGTACTGAAATAAGATCAATATACAAGATAAGAATCTAAGATTACCATTGATTTGTATCCTCTAATATTAAGCTGTATGCATTTAAAATGAACCAGACTGTATATACATTGAATTATGGATTTAATTCAAGAACATCAGCATATTTTAGTCAAGAGTTTATTTTTAGAAATACATCAAGTTTATCTGTTTGTAATGTATAGCTTTGAAATGAGATCAGTACACAAGCTAACACATTCCAATTTGTTCATTTGCTGTTTATTTGAATTTATCTAATATTTATTTTCGACTTAAGGTTTGGGAAACCTTAGTGTTTAATTTAACGTTTGTTCCAAACACAACTTTGAAAATTTTACCTGAACCCCTGAGAACCCTGATAACAGAAGGAGGAGAGGTCTGGTAAAACGCATATAGATTCCATATGTTGTACCTTATTTTTGGTTGGGTATAACACCCTGGTAAAACACTTCAAAAAGTCAGATAGATTTTACCTACTTACATACTTTATATTTACAAAAATACCAATTCAGCTGTATGCACTTTGAAACTGAATATTGACTTTCTGAGTATTTATTGAAATATTGAGATTTAATTCATTTTTAGTAAAGAGTGTTATTTTTAGACAACATTCAAGTCTTATCTATGAAATCACACTGTAATTGACAACGCTCCTTTATGCTGTCATAAACTGACGTTCACTACTTTCAAAATCACATCAATGTGTTTAAAAGCTTTCTGTTTTTGAATGTGAAAGGTAGCATATGATGGTTTATTTAGTGATTATGATCAATGATAGTGTAATTTACATAGATTATAATCAAGCAATAAATTGAGACGTTATTTTTATATCATAGGAATCGCCACATGGGTAGATTTAAAAATAATGATTTGTTTCAGTTTAGTTAGTCTAGTTCCAATATGACCATGTTATGATTTACTCTACGTTATCTTCCACCTCGTAATGGCCCTTGGCTATTCTTGGTTTAATATACACATAATAGTGTCCATATAAATGCTCTCTCTGTATTTCTTAAATGAGCTTTGGTTTGAATCTTTCAATATATTTATAGGGTACACAGAACAGATAAGAGTCACCAAGTTAAAATGACCTATTTTACCAAAGAAGGTCCAATCTTGGACCTTTCCAACATTATTCCCCAATAGTTTTGTTCATTCAGCCAAGTAAAATATGAGTGACCTAGGGGGCCTTGTTACTTTGAGTCTGAGATGAGAAGTGAAAAAATCTTTCTCACCTATTGGGTATCTATTATATAACTTTTGTGGGTGAGAATGCTGAACTGAAGTCTGTAGGTTACTAGAGGCCAACGGATCATATGGACCTTGATTTCTTTATTTATATGATGGGATGAGTTCGAAGCTCTTCACAATAGTCAGGTGTGTGTGCTTGGTAAATCATATCACAAGCAGGGCATTAGCATAGTTCAGTTGTGTACAGATGATTGATTATATGTGTAAGTTCCAGGTGGATTTTATTGAAAAGGACATGAATTTAATAGTTACAGTGTTTACAAGCTAAGCTGGGTGTTTGTGATGTAGCTGTACAAATGTAGGTGTAGATGTGTGTCTTCATAACAAAGAAACCACAGTTGGTTGAATGTATGATTATTGTTGATTGTGGAATTACCGTACATCCGTATCGCCTCCATTGTAATTCAGTGGGGAACAGCGCCCTCACATTCATGCAATAATTTGCCATATCGTACCCAGGCACACTATGCCCAAATAAGGTCAGTTACTCTAATTGTTGAACCATTGTTTTCTCCAAAAATAAGGAATGTGAGTTTTCTAATGTATTTTAATGTTTCGTATGAATATATGTGTATCCGACTCGATACAGGTTACAAGGTCAGGCTAAATGTAGTACAACTCCAGGGTATGCCCACAAATCCTATACCCATTCCTTATAGGATTAGTATTAGTCTTTGATGTAGAACCACAGCATTACATCAGGCAATGAAGCAGTCATAGACAGAATCCAATTATTTTTCTATAATCACTACTAGTCATGATCAAAACCATACAGTGGTGCTATCTTTCATGGAGATCTCTCTTAGAGGTGAGAGATGGATCAAAACCTCAATTTAAACTATTATGATTATTATTTAATTTCATAAAAGCGCACTTCATGTATAGTACGTCTCAGGGCTGTTTACATACATGACAAGAAGACTAAAGTACAAAAATGTACCAAACAATGAAATACTAAAAAGTGTCATACAAAAAAATAAAATAAAAAATACACTATTCAGGGAGAAACTTGGAAACTGTAGGATTTTAATTCAGAGACTGTAGAATTGAATTCCGAGACTAGAATTGAATTCAGAGACGAGGATTGGATTCAGAGACTAAAATTAAATTCAGAGACTGTAGAATTGAATTCAGAGATTGTAGAATTGAATTCACAAATTGTAGGATTGGATTCAGAGACTGTAGATTTGAATTCAGAGACTGTAGAATTGAATTCAGAGACTGTAGAATTGAATTCAGAGACTGTAGAATTGAATTCACAAATTGTAGGATTGGATTCAGAGACTGTAGAATTGAATTCAGAGACTAGAATTGAGATCAGAGACTGTAGAATTGGATTCAGAGACTGTAGAATTGAATTCAGAGACTAGAATTGAATTCAGAGACAGTAGGATTGGATTCAGAGACTGTCCATGGCTTTGAAGCCTTTTCCAGAAGAAGAGAAAGATTGGAGAATGGTTCAAAGCCATGGATAGCCTCTAGACTATAGGATGAATTGATAGTATGGAGACAATGAGGATTATTCTATTGTTCTGCAGGCTTGTTACTTGTCAAGCTTTACCAGCCAAATATTTATCACATGTCCTCTAGATAATCCTAAGTCTGAGGACCTCCTTGAATGTTGTTGCTGTTAAAGTTGTCAAGCATTATCCCATACTTAACCCAAAGTTTTTCGGATAGGAAATCAATAAATTAAATTTACAATGAACACTGCTGTGAAATGCAGTGAGATTAGGTGCCATGAGTTCTACAATATATTATATGCATGGCTACGGATATACCCAGCGTCTTAAGCAAGTGAACTGTTTCGACCAGAATTTCCTATTAATTTCTTATTAATTTGCTAGTCTGCACGTAGATACAATGTTTAGTAGTCTATGTATCGTGGACTACTGCTAATTTGGTAGTCTAGATACAATGTTTAGTAGTCTATGTGTCCTGGACTACTGCTAATTTGGTAGTCTAGATACAATGTTTAGTAGTCTATGTGCTGGACAACTGCTAATTTGGTAGTCTAGATACAATGTTTAGTAGTCTATGTGCTGGACAAGTGCTAATTTGGTAGTCTAGATACAATGTTTAGTATTCTATGTGTCCTGGACTACTGCTAATTTGGTAGTCTAGATAGTGTTTAGTAGTCTACGTGCCCTGGACTAGATAGTCTAGATACAATGTTTAGTTGTATATGTGCCCTGGGCTAGTTAATTTGGTAGTCTAGATATTGATTTTGGGAGTTCTAGTCTCTGCGCCCTTTACTTCTGCTATTTTCAAGCCCTGAAATGTAAATACATGTATATGTTACTCCAACACTCAACCATCTGATGTGATGTACTTTTCAAACAGATAAAATAATGGCTTATACTCCTACAGTGTATCTCACATTTGTTTGAGTGTAGCAAATAGAACAATGGTTTGTACTCATATCTCCTATTTGTCTTGCTCTACAGCAAATATAAATGAATTGTTTAGCCTCTGTATGTGTGACAGGTATTGTTCAAATATTCACCTTTGACCTACCTAACCTTTTGTTCTACTAGACTTTGCCACTAGAGGGCGCAGTTTATGAGAAAGATGTACATGTACCAGAACCCTTGCTTTGTAAAATTATTGTACTTTACACATTAGTAAATACATTGTAGTTATTTTATTGTAAAATTTATAGTTTATGACATGAATGACATCTATGAATATATTGTGGTCATTTTGTCTTTGAAGTGATACATTTATTTACAATAATATAAAAATCATATTAAGACTTTAGTATTTTGATAATTTTGAAGGAAACTGGCAAAGTATCAAGCTCTTTAAAATATGAGATCATTATTCCCATGATAAATGAAGCCTTCAGAGTCTCAAAGTTACTGAAGAACTGTTAACAGCAACAACTATAAATTCTCATTACTTCAAATATTTTGATACTAACTAGTGAATATAAAGAACTGGTATTATTGTAACTGCTATAAATTCTCGTTGTGTCAGATACTAATAAAACAAGAATCAAATTGAGTATAGTTATTTCTGTGCAACCTTTCTTGTGTGAGAAGCATGTGGAGGGGTTAATTTAGCCAAAAGAACCTACTGACAAAATGCCATTTTGAGGAAAAAAAGGCAGCAGCAACATTTTTAGTATGAGGCTTTCCTAACTCGAAGCCAACTTTAATTCAGAACTTTACCAAACCATTATCATTCAAAAACACAGACTACCCAGTAGTGAGATGTGAAGAGAAACAGTAAGCTATCAACATATTTAGACCGATTTGAGAAATATGCGACCATTGTGAAATAACGAGAAATGATTTTATGCATAGCTATCTTTCAGAATAAAGGTCAGCTCTTTGTGAGATCACAGCAATAACAGAAAAGTATACAAAATTGTTACTGGGGGTATTGTTGAAAAATCACAAAAAGTATCATTAGGCCCTTTGGCACTAACTCGTCATACATGTATGATAAATTGAGTACAGTCAGTATATGTAAAAAAATACATCTGTAAAGTATGTATAATGATAAACACAGTGACATTTGTGAATGGTGTACGGCAAGTGTATTATAGTATATGTCAGAAGACTAGCCTAGGGGCAGCACAATTTCAATTTTGCGTGGGTAGTAAAAATGCAACTTATTGAAAACCCTACCTTTTCTAATAACCTGCTGTCATAAAGATGTACAATAATAGCCGTTGTTTTAAGAGGAAGAGATAGCACTTTCCGATGTTTTTATGATGGTTTTAGCAATTTGTATACCTTGTGTCTGTGTTGTAATTTCCATGTTGTGCATGTAGGATTGTACCTGTATATTGTGTACTACAGTTAATACCTGTGTCATCTTTACATTCTACATTCTAGTGTAGTGAATTGGAATAAGGCTAAGAGATACACAAGGTAATTTGGTGAGCAGCACACTTATTATGTAGAAATTCATTGCAGGCAAATAATTGCTCCATATACTCACATACATTTGTGTAATCACAGTGCCTTTTGGTATTGACAGTAGTCTAATTCCTATGTACATGTATATGGTATCATTATGGGTGGTTTAGCTAGAGACCACTTTTGCATCCAGACTATGTTGACAGATGCATCACAATGAATCCAACATGTAGGATTTTATGTGTCATTGCAAGTTGCTTCTAAGTTCTATCACTGCCCTGTATGCACTCAGCCATAGATGCTAGCATCACAGCATATGACAAATTGCTAACCAAATTGCCTTTGTACTTTGGCCTATAGATGACCTATTGGTTTCAAAACCAACCAACCACCTGACCAACCAGCCTCCCCCCTCCCTACATATGTATGTATACCTCCCTACGTACGTACGTACGTGTACCTAACTTTTAAAAACAAAAACATTTTTCAGTTCTGCTATATAGCATCACCAAATTCCCATGAGGTGGCTGTTACACTATGTATGGAATGACATGGTTTATTAAACATACCCCTATGTAGTACCTACACTTTGGTTCACCAGATACACAGAGTATGACACATTTGTATGTAACCTGAGTGAAATTCCAACATAATGAAAGTATGAAAAATATTTTGAACCCAAAGGAGAATGCTATTTCAGAAAACTTACTGTTTTTAGTTTTGATATTAATAATATGTCATGTGATTTCATCATACAGCATTTAACTGTCCTATTAATTTTGTTGGAGTTTGGGAACCCAGAGAGGGAAAATTGGTAAACTGTGCCTTGTACATGTACTAAATATTTGGTTGGAAACCCATGGGTGTGCACCACACTAAAATACCTAATAGATAACTCCCCCCCCCCCCCCCCCATTGTATCTTCTCGACTACCCAAGCACAGTCTATAAATTATATCATAAACAGGCAGAGTTTAAATCTGACCAAAACAGATACGTTTAAAGTATGCTTAAATTACATTGCTATTCAGAACATTACATGTTTATGAATAAATAATACGATAGGTTTAGTCTTCCATTGGTTGTTTGTAATGTATTCAGGTGATTGTCATTGTTTCACACGGATATTGTTACAAAAATCAGTTTCTACATTTCTAGTTTATTCCACATATCTGTTTACACAATTATCTAGCATTCAAAATATGTGTGTGAAAGTGTAGAATTTTCACACAGGACGTCAATGGCATAGACAGTTGTCTGTTGATCCTGTGCAGCCACTGAGTTCTTATTTCCTCCCGTTAAAGGTTTCTCATTTATTTCTGTGTGTTACAGGTACATATATAGACTAATGACCCAACTTATCATGGTGATCAGATTCGGTGAATTTATTTTTATACTGTATAATATTTTTCTTTCTGTGTTACAGACAGAGATTAACTGATGCATCAAAATGGCACTACAAAATGGCCCAACTTATGGTCATCGGACTCAGAACATATTGGATGATATGGTGGGAGTCAGTGACTGTGTGCTTTTAGATCCACTTACAGAAGAAGCTTTTGTTGAGAACCTAAAAATACGTTTTGATATCAATGATGTATATGTAAGTATGTTTGTTTTGTTTGTTTGTTTGTTTGTTTGTTTGTTTGCTTGTGTTTTGTTGATAGCCTAAGAATACGTTTTGATACCAATAGCAATGATGCATATGGAAGTACACTGTATGTTTGTTCTTATTAAATATGTTTGTATGTGTGTTGTTTAAATCCTAAGAATATGCCTTGATACCAATGATATATATGTAAATGTGTTTCTGTTTGTTTGTTTGTTTGTTTGTTTGTTTGTGTGTGTGTTGAAAACCTAAGAGTTGTCTTTGATACCAACGATAGTGTTTGTTTTTTGTTTGTTTGTTTGTATGTTTGTTTGTTCATTTGTCTGTCTGTCTGTGTAATTTCTTTTGACTTAACAAATGAAGGTGATGAACCACTGATAACTCTAGTCTTGTATTCTGTTTTCTTTTCTTCCCACTAGACTTACATAGGTAATGTAGTAGTGTCTGTCAACCCTTATAAAAAGTTACCTTTATATGGAGAAAACAAGATACTTGAATATCGAGGAAGAAATCTGTATGAATTGCCACCACATATGTAAGTACCATATAGCTTGTATCAATTTGCATTACTTGAAATAGATTTTTACCATGGAGATATTATAGAAATAACTGTCCGCTCCATACCCTAGACATGTATAACTTTAAGTGTGTGAGTGAAAATGAGTCAACATTGTTGTCAAATTTTGATCCACAAGCATGAGGTAAAATGTTATTGTAGGTACCAAGAATTCTAGTTACAGTTATTTGATATGCCATCCTGTATCACCATGTCCCCAACTACAGTTCCTGAATTGCACTGATTTGTTATATCATATAAAGTTATTTTACATAATACTCAGTTGCCACTTGCCATTTCTCTTGTTTACTTGTATTTGGGAAGGAATGATCTTCAAAAACTTTGCATTAACTTATGATGCTGATTCTCACAAACCAGAGCTGATATTTCTTCTGAGACACTGCATCATGGATGGTGCATTGAAAAGGCTATCTGTGGTTTACAGTGATGATAGTAATGCTGAGCAATCTAGAAAACTTTCCACTGCCAAAGGGCCTGGGTGAAATGCCTGTGTTTGAAAATTGCTTCAAAGTTTTTTTTTGTTTTTTTTTAACTTCACTGAAAATCAAAAGTTCTTAAAATCTCTCCAAACTTTGCCATATGGAAGCCTGCTTCTTTTCCTTTTGAAATATTAAAAGAAATTGGACTGACCATTGTCTTGTTTTCAAGGAAATCAACAATCCTTTGTTTTCCCATAGAGTTAACACAGTATTTGGCGGCCATATTGGATTCTGTTTTCCCATAGAGTTAACATGTTTGGTGGCCATATTGGATTCTGTTTTCCCATAGAGTTAACATGTTTGGTGGCCATATTGGATTCTGTTTTCCCATAGAGTTAACATGTTTGGTGGCCATATTGGATTCTAAAATGACATAATTCTGATAACATTTTGACCTCTATTTAAAAAATGTGTATGGTGACCCTTGATTTTTTTTCTTCATATCAACTGAGAATTGATTGGATTTTTCTTGAACAAAGTAACAACAAAATTTTTAATACATGTAGTTTATTTCCGAGGTGCAGTTCACTGTAAATTGATTGATTTTTTATGCACGTTACTGTTTTGTTTTGCTAGTTATGCAATATCAGACGATGCATATCGGGCTATGCGAGATAGAAACCAGGACCAGTGTGTTATCATAAGTGGTGAAAGTGGAGCTGGTAAAACAGGTAGGCAATCCATTAACTTGCAAATGATTGTACTGCAGTGCAAAATGCTCACGTCAATCCCCACTTTCAAACTGCGCCCTCACACTTTCCCCAGGGATGTGAAGTCGCTGGTATATTATACATGAATGACTTCAAGGTTAGGTATTGTTTACAGATGATTAATGTTTCTTGTTTATATTGTATGGCAGTTTGTATACTTGTTTTCATCAAGTTTTCCATTGATTGAATTGTCTAATGTATATTTTCATTGAATGACTTGTTCAATGTATGCTTTCATTGAATGAGTTGTCTAATATATGCTTTCATTGAATGACTTTTAATGCACCCATTGAATGATTTATCTAATGTGTGCTTTCATCGGATAACTTGTCTAATGTGTGCTTTCATTGAACGACTTGTTCAATGTATGTTTTCATTGAATAACTTATCTAATGTATGCTTTCATTGAATGACTTGTTCAATGTATGCTTTCATTGAATGACTTGTTCAATGTATGCTTTCATTGAACATCTTGTCTAATGTATGCTTTCATTAAGTGACCTGTTCAATGTATACTTTCATTGGATACTTTCATTGAATGACTTGTTCAATGCATACTTTCATTGCATAACCTGTCTAGTGTATGCTTTCATTGAATGACTTGCCTATGTATGTTTTCAATTAGTGACTTGTTAATGTGTGTGTAATTGATTAATTCATATTTTTATTGTTCAGAGGCCAGCAAGATTGTGATGCAATATGTTGCTGCAGTATCCGGAAAAGGCAAAGATATCGATAGAGTCAAGGAACAACTGTTACAGTCCAATCCAGTATTAGAAGGTAATACCAGCTACAAAGTTAATGTCATTGCTACAGTGTCAGAAATAGATACAATGTCATGTCAGAAGGTACAGACTGCTACAAAGTTAATGTCATTGCTACAGTGTCAGAAATAGATACAATGTCATGTCAGAAGGTACAGACTGCTACAAAGTTAATGTCATTGCTACAGTGTTAGAAATAGATACAATTTCATGTCAGAAGGTACAGACCGCTACAAAGTTAATGTCATTGCTACAGTGTTAGAAATAGATACAATGTCATTTCAGAAGGTACAGACTGCTACAAAGTTAATGTCATTGCTACAATGTCACAAAGAGATTGATACAATGCCATATCAGAAGGTACAAACTGCTACAAAATTGCTGTCATTGTTACAGTGTCATACATATAGTGATACAATGTCATGATGTATGGTACATATTCTATACACACATACACACGCACGCACACACGCATGCACACACACACACGCACGCATGCACACACACACACACATGCACACACACACACACACACACACACACACACACACACACACACACACACACACACACACACACACTATTTTGACTGTCTTCAGAATGTACAGCACTGTGTTTAGAATGAACATGCACTTCAATCTCAATCTTTTTGTTGAACTCTCCTTTGCAACAATTTTTAGTTTTCATCTTTTACTTTCAGCATTTGGTAATGCCAAGACCCTCAGGAATGATAATTCCTCTAGATTTGTAAGTTTTGCCACTCAGTTTTTTGTGTTCTTCTGTATAATTACTTTCTACCTTTCATGTCATGTATAACATTCTGTTCTGTCATGTTTTGCATGTAATTGTAGCATGTCTGTCATCATGTTTAGCATGGACTATGTTTATTTTTGTAATGTTTATGTCATGTTTCACAGTAGATATGTTTATGTTCTCATAGTTTGTCTTTTTTGGGCAAAGCCCGTTTTCATGTCATTATTTTTCACATGAGGTATGTTCACGCTGCCATGTTTAACATAGGATATGTTCATGTTGTTATATAGGGTCTTTTTTTAGCTTGTTCTAAGTTTATGTCACTATGTCAAGCACTACATATGTTCAAAAGTTACAACATTCTTTGTAAAACCACAATTTAATTTAAATGTAAATCTAGTCAATAGTGTTAAAAGCTATGTCAGAAAGAAGTCTGTGAATAATTTTAACACATTAGTTTGGTTACAGAGATAATAATGTTCTCTGGCCACTTGTAGTTATTTTGTGTACAAGACAAAATTCAAAGCATACCTCCTTAAAAAAAATGATAGTTACATTTATGAGTTCTGTTTTGTACGATTTTGTTGATTTTTCTTATAATTAAGTAAACAATTAATTACCAAGAAGAGTAGATTCATAACCAGTCTTCATTTTGCTGACTTTCAAATTGTGTCTATAAGTAGATTTGTAATAAGAGATGTGAGAAAGAGATGTGCCAAGTTGTGTTGAAAATTATAAAATGTGTAATATTTTATTTTTAGGGAAAGTATATGGACATTGAATTTGATTTCAAAGGACATCCACTAGGAGGAATTATCACAAACTGTAAGTATTTGATTATGCTACATGATAATGAATTAAATGTCCCAATATTAGTGGCGTTATTGAATGCTTGAAAACAAAAGATAGCAATGTTTGGCCACTAGGAGTGCTGTTCAGAAATATCTTTTGGACCGGAAGTGAGATAATGAGGGCTATGATTGTTATACTGTAGACTCCTTTGAATAACTCACCCCAGTGTTTCAAATCTAAAGTTGATATCATTTTCCGCCTGTCCAAATAGTTCTGTTTATTTCTTTAAAAATGACAAAAATGTTTAGGAAGTCGCAGAATTGACTTCCCTCATTTTTCTTTTCAAATGCATCCCCATGTGATGTTTTTTTTGTATAACTGCAGTTTTATATATTTTGTCAATTCTCTCCTGGAAATCACTACAAGAATTACTCTGCATTTTTTGCTACTTTCATACAATATGTTTCACAAATGTTGTTATTTATTGAAAGTATTTGAAAAAAATGAAACTTGATGTCATTGTTGTCTGTCAGATTTGTTGTGTTATCCTGCCCTCTGGCATCAGTGTTCTCTTTCACATATAGGCAGTGTGTGAGGAGGGCGCCCTAACATGCTGTATGTTACTGACTAATGATGTCATTGTTTTCTGTCTATCAGATTTACTGGAGAAGTCAAGGGTTATAGTGCAGAGTAAAGGTGAAAGAAACTTTCATATGTTCTACCAGCTGATAGCAGGAGCACCAGAATTACTTCTGGGTAAGTTTGTCATTTTTTCACACGAGGCCTGCAGGTGCCCATGTATTGCTAGGTTTTAACTCAGTCTCCACAAAAGGGTAGCGCCTATGGGGTGAGTGACTTCTTGGACAGACTGAGAACTGACTGAGAAAGCCTTGCCAGTTCCACAATGATATGATAGTGAGCATGCAACACACGCATTGTATAGAAATTATGAAAGTGATTAAGTGTATAGCTGAGACCACATATTTAGCACCTAGCTAAATACAGCAAATAAAGCACACTGAAACATTGAAGTAAATCGCTATGATACAGTATGCACAGAGAGACTTGGCAACTGAGACTGTGGTGCATTAGTCAAATTTCTTGGTACCTTCAATTGTATCCTTCTTATCCATTCTTTGTCTTGTCTTTATCTCTCAACTCTATTCTTATCTACTCCCTTCTCATATTTTAACAGAGGAGCTTCAGTTAAAGAAGGACCCCACAGCTTACAAGTATTTAAACCAGAGTGGTTGTATAAATGTGGATACCATAGACGACAAGGCTAACTTTGCAGAGACACAGGTCGGTTTGAATTTGAAATTTATTCATTCACAGGTTGATTGGTTTGGTTTTAGATATAAAACAGATTTAGGAATTTGATGTTTGATATGACTAATTATTGTTTTACTTTTAGATAACTATGCAGCAATAAAATAGAATGGAATAGAACAAGATTTTATGTTTGTCATAAATAATTATTGCAACATGCTAATGAAAAAACAAAAGAAGTGGTCAGATACTACCACCGAGGGGGGCTGTATATTAATATCACCCTCTAGCCATTAGTTTCCCCATCATAGATTGTATGCATGGTATTTATTAGAGCAAACTACTAGATGCTATTCCCCAATATTTTTCTTCATTCAGCCAAGGAAAATACGAGTGACCTAATGGGTCTTTGTCGTAGTGACAACCCTTAGGTCATGAATATTTTCTGGCTGAATGAAGACAAATATTGGAGAATAACATAATTATACCAGGAAAGTAATGGTAATTTTGAACATTGTGACAAAAATTTCGAACTCAGCAGAACAAGTGACGTAGATGCGTATTGTTGTGACATTGACACATGTTGTTGTGACGTAGAATGACCAGAGTATATATTCCATATTTTTTGTTCTAAATGGCACATGCATGATATAATGTCAGATAGTATCAGTAAATTTTGTATCCTACTTTTAACCCATCTATATTCTTGTCATTGTATTCACAGCGTGCTATGCAGGTCCTTGGTTTCTCTGATGAAGAACTTCTCGGTGTATACAAATTGTTAGCAGCAATTCTAAAATTTGGCAATGTTGAGTTCGAAACTTACACTTCAAAGAATGGAATGGATGCTGTGAAAATCAAACAGCCAGATGGTATGTATACTGACAGGTTTTTATTTCAAGTGATGCACAGTATTTCGACTTCATTTTGTTTTCATTGAATTTTAATGTTTAGAGGACAGGTATAAAAGCATGTATATATAGAATAAATACAACGACTGAATTATTATGGAAGACATTCAGTTTTGTTTTCTTGTTCATATTGTAGTTCATATATATATATATATATATATATATATATATATATATATATATATATATATATATATATATATATATATATATATATATATATATATATATATATATATATATATGTAAAGTATATATACTCACACACATTTATATATATCATATACATACACATGCACACACATACATACATACATACATACACACATACACGCACACATACACACACATACATACATACTTGTACTCCGGCTGGGCGTTAAATTTCAACTGACAGTTACAAATGAGGGCTATTGACCAATCAGGGAAAAGCGTGAAGACAGGTGTATGAGCAGAGTAGCAAATTTATCAAATGTTAGTGGCGGGAGTGTATTTTCTGTGTATGAGATCCAATTAATGGCATCCAGGGAAGAGTGATTAGACGCAGACAATCATAACAAAAACATGACCCCAGACTGTGACTGAACAGATAAGACTTCCGTTCACACGTTGAACACTATTTTCGTAATAATAAACATTACCTCAGAAACACACTGAAAAAAATACTAGCTCATCATGCAAGTTTGGAATAGTTGGGCCGAAGATAGGGATGAAGACGGAATGGACAAAAAGTCACAATAATTGTGGACGGTATTGCATTGTAGTTTGAATGGTGTATTTTACTACAACTTGCGAGAGGTAGACGGTACTTCTATTGCTTCGTAATACACGACATTTCAAAAGTTTGAATGATGTATTTCATTTGCATGTAATTAATATGCTGTTTCTTTACACTAGACACATATAAACAATTTCGCTGAAAGTTGTATTTTTGATGTCAGTAGCCAGGTTTACGTTTTATCAGTGGCGATTAAATTTCATATCACTAGTTGCATACACATGATGGATGTGATTGTATTGAGTAGTTTGTAGTATGAATGTCCTGCATAATAATATCGAGCAAATACATAGTGGTATGAAATACACTGTACATTGGGATGTAAATTGCTATTTTCGTCGTGCAACATAGCGATATACGTGTGTGACATTGAATGTTGACACAGGCGTGTATCCAGTTTGTTGACACGTGTCAGCTTCGATTGGAAGTCACGTTGGCGTCAGGGTGTCTTGTCGAAAATCAAAACATAAACAATGGGTGTATGAACTTTTTCCTGGTAAGAATATGACACCATTGAATTATTAGCCGGGGTACAAGATAAATGCCATCCTGGCAATACACGCCTCCTACGTCGGCGTGTATTTACCCGGACGGCATTTATTACATACATACACACATACATACATACATACACACATACACACATACACACATACACACATACATACACACATACATACATACACACATACATACATACATACATACATACATACATACATACACACACATACACACATACATACATACATACATACATACACACATACACACATACATACATACATACATACATACATACATACATACATACATACACACACATACATACATACATACATACATACATACATACATACATACATACATACATACATACATACATACATACAGTATATATAAATATATATCTACTTCGTCAGTGTAGTTACATCAGACATTCTTTGCACTGACCTCTGACCTCTGCTTACTCTTCCTTACGTCAGACATGAATGAGATTTGTGACCTACTGGACTTTAATGCCGAGGAATTGCTGCAGTCATTGACAAAACGTAGTATGGTTGGCGGTAAAGGTGACCGTGTAGTTACGTCTCTAGACCCATCAACAGCTGTGTATGCCAGAGATGCTATCTGTAAAGCCATCTATGCAAGAATGTTTGAATGGATTGTTGATACCATCAACGAAAGTATGAAGGTATGGTAGATAGTACTTTCCAAGTGACTTAAAGTCATTGTAGAAGAATGGACAAAATGTTTAGATTTGTGTTGATAGATTTACTAGTAGTGGTTTCTAAGTTGTCTCCACATTTCCTACAGAAATGACAGACATTTGTTGAAGTTATGTTCAAACTTAATAAAGATAACATCATGATGCTTGATAGCCAGTGAGATGTACTCAGCAAGTTCTCTGTGCATGGCTTTACTTGCACAATGGTAGCGAGTGATAGTGCATCGCAAGCAAGAGCGCAATTGTCCCAATACCAACACTGGTGTGCAGATATTATATGTTTATCTTAAACAGCAAATTTTGACTTTAAAGTACATTATCATGTTTGTGTGTACGTTTAATTCAATATAGACTGTCACATTCCAGACTTTCTGCTCAGCCGTCGACTACTATCAACTCCAAGTTGTCATGTCACATTCAATTTATTGGCGGAAATCAACCAATTTATGTATGTGTTTATGTTGTAGGTGAAAAAAGCCAAATCTAACAAAGTCATGGGTGTACTTGACATTTATGGTTTTGAGATTTTTCAGGTAAGCACATAACTCCCCCCCCCCCCCCTCTACCTACTGCCTCCTCTTAATTGCAACCCCCAGAAAGTTGTGACCAACTCCCTTACCTTAATTGAGACCAACCTCTCCTCATTACCCTTAAATGCAAATTATGCATGTCGTACCGTATGCATTTTCGTTATTAATGACCTTTGACAGTTTTGAGCAATTCATATCACCAATCATTGCCCATACTGTATCAGTTGTGCTACAACACCATTGGTGCTATTTTTATGGGTTTTTTCCTTGTATCAACAGAACACCAGTTTTGAGCAATTCATCACCAATCATTGCCCATACTGTATCAGTTGTACTACAACACCATTGGCACAATTTTTATGATTTTTTTCCCCCTTGTATCTACAGAACAACAGTTTTGAGCAATTCATCATCAACTATTGCAATGAGAAACTACAACAGATCTTTATAGAGTTAACATTGAAGGAAGAACAAGAGGAGTACATACAGGAAGGAATTGAATGGACCAAGATTGACTTCTTTAACAATGCTGTCATCTGTGATCTCATTGAAAAGGTAAAACACATGTTACTGGATTCTGGGCTAGGTTACCTCTGAAACATCAGGTATTTTTTAAAACTTTTGTTGGACCGTGAAAATTTTACAATTATTATTGTAAACGGTGTTTGAATTCAGGTGTTGCCATGCCAACCTTCTCTCTATCATCACATTCAATCAGTATTCTTCATCACTGATCAGTGATTTGTTCTCTGTGTTGTCTTTACAGAGTAACCATGGCATCCTGGCAATGTTGGATGAGGAATGTTTGCGGCCAGGAAATGTAACAGACTTGACATTCCTTCAGAAACTTAACTCCCACCAATACATCTCACGTCACAAACACTATGATAGTCGGACCAAACTGAAGTCAGATAAAACCATTCCCCATAACTGCTTTAGGTTAAAGCATTACGCTGGAGATGTAAGTACAAGTTCTTTATAAACTACATATTAGAAAGATTATATTGTGTACCAGAGATTACTTGCACTGGTGCGTGCATATACTAGCGGTATTTACACTGCAGTGTGATACCACAAACATTATTGCATACCTGTATGCTAATGATATGCAAATGAGGACACTAGTTCATTCTACACAAAAGCGTGTGACCGCATAGTGTCATTTTCATGAAAATGTTGTTGTTTCAGATAAACATGTGTAATTAATATTAGAACCTCAAGCCATATGAGTGCCAGTGTGGGTATGGGGGGGGGGGGGGGTGCACTCATGCTTGCAGTGTACTGCACTTTATTAAGTATACTGCTGCAGAGAACACTGCAAGCACTCGTGCAAATACCCCAAGTACGCCACACTTGCACTCACACGTCATGAGGTTCTGTCATTGTATTTCCAAATATTTTCCTTTGTCCAGTTAAATAAAATAATCACAAAATATAATGACACAGCTAGGGTTTTGATTAATGATGTCGAATTGGCTCAATACAGTGTAGGAATGTCTTGATATCAATTGCACCTAAAATCAGTTATTGTGTGTTCACTTTTAGCAGCTCAGTGTGACCTACACCATGGTTTGTACTTCAGAATTAACCAAAGCTACATCTTGACTTCATATATCTCCACAATATCTGTTCAAATTGTAGTAACCATAGCAATGAATCATACTAAAATATGGGTTTTATAGGTATTCAAATTGTTGTAGCCATACCAATGAATCATACTAAAATATGGTATTCAAATTGTAGTAGCCATAGCAATGAATCATTCTAAAATATGGGTTTTATAGGTATTCAAGTTGTAGTAACCATAGCAATGAATCATTCTAAAATATGGGTTTTATAGGTATTCAAATTGTAGTAACCATACCAATGAATCATACTAAAATATGGTATTCAAATTGTAGTAGCCATAGCAATGAATCATTCTAAAATATGGGTTTTATAGGTATTCAAGTTGTAGTAACCATAGCAATGAATCATTCTAAAATATGGGTTTTATAGGTATTCAAATTGTAGTAACCATACCAATGAATCATACTAAAATATGGTATTCAAATTGTAGTAGCCATAGCAATGAATCATTCTAAAATATGGGTTTTATAGGTATTCAAGTTGTAGTAACCATAGCAATGAATCATTCTAAAATATGGGTTTTATAGGTATTCAAATTGTAGTAACCATAGCAATAGATCATTCTAAAATATAGTGTTTATCAAATTGGTGTGTTTATTATTAGATAATCAATATGGTTTAATTAAGAAAGTCAAAATATTGATCTTTGTGTCATGATGTATGTGTTATATAGGTATCAGTATGACAAAGGTGTTATGTAACTCTATGTAAGGCATTCATTCATATACATGTAGGACAAGGTCTATATAAGTGTCACGGTGTGTGTGTGAGTGTGTGTGTGTGTGTGTGTGTGTGTGTGTGTGTGCGCACGTGTGTGCGCACGTGTGTGTGTGTATGCGCGTGTGTGTATATGTGTGTGCACGCGCATGTGTGTATGTGTGTGCGTGTGTGTGTATGTGTGTGTGTGTGTGTGTGTGTGTGTGTGTGTGTGTGTGTGTGTGACTGTCTGTCTCATAGAAATGTCAGTATGACAAAGCTCTTATGTAACTCTCTGTAAGGCATTCATATACATGTAGGATAATATATATTGCCATAATTTGTATGTAAATAACCAGATGTGGTCAGCTGTAACTATGGAATTTGTCATTCTCATGAGGGTCCACGACCTAGATAAGTCCAATGCTAACAAACTTTGAACTGCTTGTGAGTTATAATCTGTGTAAATCATAATGTGTATATGTATGATGTGTGTGTATGTGTGTATGTCTGTGTATGTGTGTATGTGTCTGTCTGTGTGTGTCTGTATGTGTCTCTGTCTGTCTGTCTGTCTGTCTGTGTGTATGTGTGTCTGTGTCTGTATGTGTGTGTGTCTGTATGTATGTATGTATGTATGTGTGTGTGTGTCTGTGTGTGTGTGTGTCTGTCTCTGTGTGTATGTGTGTGTGTGTGTCTGTCTGTCTGTGTGTGTCGGTGTATGTGTGTGTGTCTGTCTGTATGTCTGTGTGTGTGTGTGTGTGTTATAAATATCACTTTGACAAAGATCTTCAACATTGTCATGACATTTATGTGAGTGAGTGTCTCTGTCTTTCTAAACATCAGCTTGACAAAGAAATTATATATCCAAAGAATACAACAATATTGATAATATAACATTTTGTGATACATGTAGCTGCAAGTTATGTTTTTGTTTGTTGGCTGACTTACAAAACTACTTATAATGTCATCTGTATATTCTGATCAACCAATAAATAACTTTTCTATTCAACCTATAAATGATTTACAATACCTTTAGGGTGACCTGTGTTTTCTCCCCAACCAATAGGGGACTTACAATACCACTTGGTTCACCTGTGTGTTTTCTGTTCAACCAGTAGGGTACTTGCAATGCCTGTATGTTCACCTGTGTTTTCTCCCCAACCAATAGGGGACTTACAATACCACTTGGTTCACCTGTGTGTTTTCTGTTCAACCAATAGGGTACTTGCAATGCCTGTATGTTCACCTGTGTTTTCTCCCCAACCAATAGGGGACTTACAATACCACTTGGTTCACCTGTGTGTTTTCTGTTTACTTGCAATGCCTGTATGTTCACCTGTGTTTTCTCCCCAACCAATAGGGGACTTACAATACCACTTGGTTCACCTGTGTGTTTTCTGTTCAACCAATAGGGTACTTGCAATGCCTGTATGTTCTCCTGTGTTTTCTCCCCAACCAATAGGGGACTTACAATACCACTTGGTTCACCTGTGTGTTTTCTGTTCAACCAATAGGGTACTTGCAATGCCTGTATGTTCACCTGTGTTTTCTCCCTAACCAGTAGATGACTTACAATACCACTTGGTTGACCCTGTTTTCTGTTCAACCAATAGGTGACTTACAACACAACTGGATTCATTGACAAGAACAATGATCTGCTGTTCAGAGATTTGTCACAAGCAATGTACAAAGCTGAACATCTCTTGTTGAAAAAATTGTTTCCTGAAGGGAATACCAAATATCACAACAAGAAGAGACCACCAACTGCTGGCTCTCAATTCAAGGTATGCCACTCTCTGTTACCATATGATTTGTCAATAGACCTTTGAAATTCGTGGCACCCTCAATAGTTTTACAATTTGACAATAGACCTTTCCAATTTATGACACCGTCTAGTGAGAGTATAGTTGTACAACAACCCTGAATTTATGACTCTGGTAATGGAGCCTTCATTTACTAAGATAGGCACACACTAAATCTATTGGTCTTCAATGTGGTAGATGACACAAGTGGGTGATAGTGGTTCCTCTGTTGTGCAATTCTAAACACCCAGTGATCGAGATAGTGTAAACATTGGAAGTCCAAAAACAGTACATTGCAAGTTTATGGAACTCTAGTCAATAAAACTCTGGGATGCCTCTCTACCTGAGACTATATACAGTTAAACCAGCATCCATTCAATATACTATCACTGTTGTATCAACATGTTGTGACAATAGTTTTAGTTTGTGTCTACTTTAGAAAACCCAAGGTTCAATTTAATACCAGTCTGAAAGTTATATTCCATGTTTTACAATTTGTCAATAGACCTTTCCAATTCATAACACCCTCTATAATTGAGAGTACAGTTTTACAACAACCCTAAGTTGATAATTTTTTGGAGTTCCAATGTCAGTAGTTACACTTGTTACAATAGCCCTTCAAATTCCTGGTGCCCTCTGATTTCGATGACAGTACAGTATTACAAGAAACCTTCGAAAGACACTAGTTTTCAGTCATAATAGTTTTACTTTTTTGAGCCTCTGATAATAGCCCTTTTAAAGTTTAAGGTTATGCAGTCATAAACGTTTGAAAAAAGTTGAATTTTATATATTTTATTTTCCTAACAGAGCTCCATTTCTTCATTGATGACAAATCTACTTGCCAAAAGTCCAAACTATATCAGAACCATCAAGGTAAGTCTTTCTATGTATTACAAACCAATCATCTGTCAAATTAGACCATTGGCATATTAAACTAACCTATAAGCCACATCAGTGATTATATGAATGTAATTTGCATATTATCTATACCAAAAAGCCAATCAGCATTTGTATTAATGTAATTTGCATAAAATGTTATATTTACCAATGAACCAATCTGTGATTATATGGAAGTGTGGTTACTTTTGCATAGCCAATTAGGGATAAATGCATGTCTTTTAAAGTGACCAATCAGTGACCAGTCATTTAAATTCATATTTAACAACCAACCAATCACCATCAAGAGCATGTATTACATGCATGTTATCTTAAAGGTGCTAACTCAAGAAAGTACAATGTGTCTTTTGAACAAGTGGCTGATGTAATTTGTGAAGTTTTGTATATCAGTATGTTAGAATATTGTTCTTCTTTTATTTTGACATTAGCCAAATGACTTCAAGAGACCGGATGATTTCAATGAGTCCATCGTTAAACATCAAGTGCGATACTTGGGGTAAGTCTAAATTTTGTCACTCATATCAACTATGTGGTAAATTTTTATTATGAACTTTCCCTAAGCACTGCTTAAAATTGTTACAATTGTTACCTCTGATACGGCCCTACATGTGCAATGGTCCAACATGGAATACCTGTGTAAACTTTGTAAACTTCCTGAGAACTTACAATCTCTGCTACCACTAAAGCGATCACATAACAATCGTATCATATCAGATACCCTTTTATGTTGCTGGATTAATATGAAACATGAGCCTTCTCTATGTTAGATGGGTCAAAGGTCATAGGTCAAAGGTCATTTCAACATGGTGTATCTGTCTACAATTTGAGTTTATTCAATGTATTTAGACAAATTTATGGATAAAAGTTTTGAAAGTCGTTTTTACTTTTTTGTTGATAGTTTGATGGAGAATGTTCGTGTCCGCCGGGCAGGCTATGCGTTCAGACACCCCTATGAGTTATGTCTGCAGAGATACAAGATGTTGTCACCACAGACATGGCCTAATTGGCAAGGGGACCCCAGAGCTGGTGTCACAAACATACTCATACACAAGAAGTTAGATAAGAAAGAGTATGCCTTTGGACGAACAAAGGTCTTTATAAGGAATCCACGAACAGTAAGTGATGATGATCATGGGTGGGTGGGTGGTTGGTTGGTTGGTTGGTTGGTTGGATTGATGCATGGATGGATGGATGGATGGATGGATGGATGGATGGATGGATGGTTGGTTGGTTGGTTGGTTGGTTGGTTGGATGGATGGATTGATTGATATCTGTCACTTTGTATAATCTATGGCTTACATGATATAATGTGTGTATGTGTATGGAGATGTATGCATATATGCATGTGTGATTGTATGTGTTTATGTGTGCCTACATGTGTGGTGTGCATGTGGTGTTTCAGGTATATGTATGGACACATCGGTCTCTGTCTTTCATTCTCTCTCTACTCTCCTCCACAGTCCCTCTATCACAGGGACTGTATCTCCTCTATTTGCACTTTGTCTGTCTGTCTGTCTGTCTGTCTGTCTGTCTGTCTGTCTGTCTCAGTTTCTCTCTCCCCCTCCCCCCTCTCTCTCGCTCTCTCTCTCACTCTCTCTCTCTCTCGCTCTCTCACTCTCTCTCACTCACTCTCTCTCTCTCTCTCTCTCTCTCTCTCTCTCTCTCTCTCTCTCTCTCTCTCTCTCTCTCTCTCTCTCTCTCTCTCTCTCTCTCTTTCTCTCTCTACAGTATGTCTGCTATTCACTATACACGATTGGCTGCTCTTTGTCCCAATTATGTAAATTTGAACAGTTTATTGATCTAGGCGACTAATTGACTTTGCTTTCATTTTGTACATCATTCTAGCTCTTTGATTTGGAGGATTGGAGGCGAAAGAAAATGGAAGACATCGCTACCGTCATTCAGAAGATGTACCGTGGCTGGAGACAGTGGAGATGGTACCAGCAACAGAGAAAGGCAGCTATTGTTATACAGACAAGAGTAAAGGGATATCAGGTAGGAGAGATATTAGAAGTCTTTATGTCTTTAGTATTTATGCAGATCATGGTATATTACATTAGGCAGGGGAGTGGTCAGCTATTGTTAACATACATTAACGGATACAAAAATGACTTTTTATTTTGTAATACTGTATATTCAATGTGTCGATGTTTTGATTTTGAAGTCAGATATAGAGACTAAGTTGTTATCAAGACTTTGGATTACATGTAAATCTCAGCTGCGTTAAATTTCATTGATTTGATCTTTTTGTTTTCTAGTTCAGCTCATTGTAGTAGCATATCTTTTGTACTTATTCATCTTCATTTGAAATATTTATACAGTGAAGAATGCCTCAGAAAAAAAATAAATCTCATTAAGTTTTGCGAATACTTTGTTCAAGAAACTCAAACCAATTCTCAGTTGGTCAGTTGAGAAATAAAATTAAAAATTGGGTCACTACACATATTTTTTAAATAGAGTACAATCAATATCAAAATTAATTAAGCCATTTTAGACTCCAATATGGTTGCTGATGAGTGTGTTGGGAAAATAATGGGGGGAGGGGCGTGATTGTATAACTTGCATAAATTCCATATAATTTGTAGGGAATCTGGTAAACAAATATGAGAACTCCGTTAACAAAAACACTTGCTAAATTGATTGATTTTCCCCCTAGCCATTTAGTCTTAATATTTTTGTCAAACAAGTAAAGAGGGAGAACAATGATTCTTTGTACATTAAATCATGCTAAAAATCTCTGAGATTTGTTAATTACTAGAAATGAGTTTGTTTAGAGTCAACATAAACCCTGCTTTGTGAAGAGGTGAAACTACTATATTACTAGATTTATTTGTTTGTTTGACAAAAGCCGTGTAGTGTGTTTATCCTGATAATTTGATTTATAAATAAACTGATTTAATTCAGACACTGATCTCCTAGCACCGGTAGCACTAGTAGAAGAGGTCATTTCAAACGCCTGGAGTTTAAACACCAAGTATATCAACACAGTTTCTATCAGTGACTGGAATTCACTAAATCATGATATGAAAGCCTGTCAGGACACTGATACTTTCAAGGCTAAACTCCAGAAACATTATTACTAAGTTTTGTGTGCATTATAATACTCAATGTTCAAAATTGAAAGAAAGAGAACGACCAAACAATAACGATAATATCATTATCTGCGCTCTGTGCACATGCTCTTTTTGAACAGAGCGCTTTGAAGTACTGTACTTGTATGTTTCAGGACATTACATGTTTTCATTGGTTGAGTGAATTCAATCAGTGCTCTTGTGTGGCTCGGGAAAACCTACATGTATATGTATTGTGTCAGATATATGTAACGAGCACTCACAAAAGAACAAACAACAGTTAACGTAACAGCCAAAAAGAAATGACGTGTGTACACTACATCGGATTTTAATCAGATTGCTATGAACCCAGAGTCTATGAGCATATATTCTAACACAAAAAATTGTTGACACGTTATTTTAACTTGCTTTTTATTACCAGACCCGTCAAAACTACATGAAACAAAGGGCAGCTGCTATAATGATTGCCTCATACTGGCGTGGAACTGTGGTAAGAAAAGAGTATAGGAGAATGCAGTATGAAGCCAAATGCTTACGAGCTGTCATTATCATCAAGAAGTACTTCATGGGATGGAGGGTAGGAATCAAACCTCATCTAGTCTTTGATTCTTGTCACATCCAGGCTGCACATTGTAGGAGGCAGGTGTAAAACAGTGTGGACGATACAAATCAACTTGTGCTAGGGAGTCTTTATTACCCTATTTGTTTTACTAACCATAGGTACAAACCACTGATACTAACCCTGACTCCCTAGCTTGATTATAAAATGTGCCCATTGTACTACAAGTCCACTGTTCTACACTTTTGCCTATTGTAGTGTTTAGTTGATGTGTAGTAGTAACATAACATGCATGGCTTTACATTGTAGTTTCATTCTATGTCATCTCAAACATCTCAGACTTACACTATAGTGCATTCATTCTATGTCATCTGAAGGAGCTCAGTTTTATACTACTAGTGGTTTCATTCTATATCGCCTATAACATCTCACTTTTACATTATGATCATTTGCCACTGTGTATACATAGTCAAATACATCCAGGTCTTACATTGTAATTATTTGCTACTATGTAGTCAAATACATGGGGGTGGGGGGGGGGGGGGTGGGGGTGGGGGGGGGGGTGGGGTGGGGTGGGGTTTTTTTACATTATAATCATTTGGTACTATGTAGTCAAATACATCCAGGTCTTACATTGTAATCATTTGCTAGTATGTAGTCAAATACATCCAGGTTTTACATTGTTGCTAGTGGTTAGTTCTGTATATAATCTGTATATAAATGTACAAAACACTTTTTGGTCATGGCTACTATGGATATATTAGTCAATTTCTTGAGTGCTCAGCAACTAAGCATACAAAAATGCCCGAAATGAAACTGTAATATACACAAGTTATTTTCAAATTTAACCGAAAATTATACCCAACTATTTTTGTGTGAGCTAGACATGAAGATTCAAAATTTTGCACAGATGTGTAATATTGATTTGGTAGAGGTGTGGTCTTTGTGTTAGAATGTTTTCATTGAAAGGACATGAATATAAGCTATTACTGTATTAGAGGCTAAAACAATCCAATTAGAAGTAGAATTATTGATCTAATGTGCTTAGACTATAGTTTTGGTTTATCAATGCTAAATAGTAAATCTCTAAATGCTCCCTGTAGGTTTCCATCAAAATTGCACTCTGTAGTTTTCCACAGGAATTCACTCAACCAGTTTCCACAGAAATGCATTACAGTTTCTCCTCTGACAATTGCACTCTGAGACTTCTAGTTTCCACATATATACACTGAAGTTTTCCAAAGAAATGCACTCTGTTGTTTTTAAAAAAAATGCAGTTTGGAGTTTTCCCTCTGAAATTGGACTCTATGATAGTTTTTTCACAGGAAATGTGCTCTTTTAGTCCTGGTTTTCACACAGTTATACAGTGCAGTTTTCCACTCAAATTGCACCCTGCTGTTTTCAACATCTGAAATTGTACTCTGCTGTTTTGTAGACTTCTGAAATCATACTCTGCTGTTTTCAACTTCTAAAATTGCATCTTGCTGTTTTCAACTTCTGAAATTGCACCCTGCTGTTTTCAACTTCTGAAATTGCACCCTGCTGTTTTCAACTTCTGAAATTGCACCCTGCTGTTTTCAACTTCTGAAATTGCACTCTGCTGTTTTCAACTTCTGAAATTGCACTCTGCTGTTTTCAACTTCTGAAATTGCACCCTGCTGTTTTCAACTTCTGAAATTGCACCCTGCTGTTTTCAACTTCTGAAATTGCACCCTGCTGTTTTCAACTTCTGAAATTGCACTCTGCTGTTTTCAACTTCTGAAATTGCACCCTGCTGTTTTCAACTTCTGAAATTGCACCCTGCTGTTTTCAACTTCTGAAATTGCATTCTGCTGTTTTCAACTTCTGAAATTGCATTCTGCTGTTTTCAACTTCTGAAATTGCACCCTTCTGTTTTCAACTTCTGAAATTGCACCCTTCTGTTTTCAACTTCTGAAATTGCACCCTGCTGTTTTCAACTTCTGAAATTGCACCCTGCTGTTTTCAAATTCTGAAATTGCACCCTGCTGTTTTCAACTTCTGAAATTGCACCCTGCTGTTTTCAACTTCTGAAATTGCACTCTGCTGTTTTGTAGACTCCTGAATTTGCTCTCTGCAGTTTTCCACTGAAATAGCATTCTGGCATTTCCACTTCAGTACACTTTGTCTTTATTGTATTCCACCTTTGAAATTCACTTTGTCATTTCCACTTCACAAAGACATTCTGCAAGTATCTATGCTTTATTTGTATTTATACTTGTCTCATGTACATTGGGGATACCACTTTTGTCTTTTCACTTGTTGTGGTGTATGTATGTCACTATGAAGGTATGAAAAAATGTCTGGAATATTAGAAGACTAAAACTGGTCAGGAAAATTTAAATTTCTGTCTGTTTGTGTGATGATTTGTTGTACTGTTGTCTATGATTCACTAAATCTGATAAAATTTATCCTTATCTTATTTCATTCAAAGTAATACATTATAATCATTTCAATACCTCCCTCCTGTCAATAATATTCACTGATGTCTTCCCAAAAAAATAAAAATAAATAAATGGTGTAAATAAAGACAGCTACACAGCATACCTAATTTTTGACATGTTTTATTTGTCTGTCAGGTACGAAGGGAATATAGGAAGAAATTCCGTTCCAATGCTGGTCCTAAGGTTATTGCTTTCCTGAACAGGAGAATGGTAAGTTTTTGTGTGAACTACTGACCTTTTAACTTTAACCTTTGAACCTTACACTTAGCAGTTCATTGAAAGTTTAAATTTGGTGGTATAATTGCATAGATTGAAAGATTTGTTGCTCCTGTTAATCATTGGCTAAATATGTTACAGCTACACTAACTGTAACTGGAGTTTCAATTTTTCGATACGATAACCAACAATACATTCACTGAAAACTTATAATACCAATAATTAGACATTTTACAAGTTAAATAAGGATCAATTTTATTCTTAAGTCATAAAATAACAGGTTGAAATCATTATCGTGTTGGGGTTCTGATTTTAGGGTTCGGTCCCAAAACTCAATTTAATTGGATTTATGGACCCATGCTATGTGTACAGCTATACATAAATAGATATGTTTACTCACAGATGATTCAATACTGTTCAGGGTGTACAATATTATGAGTAAGTTAATATATGTAACAAAACAGTTTTAAAGAATGCTCCAGTTGCAGCTAGGGCAAGTTTAATGAGTAATGAAAACAAAATTACAAATCTCTCAGTCTAATAATAATACTTATATCCAATACCTCCATCTCATATATGTCATCCTCTGTACGATGAACAGTTATACATACTATGTGGACAATGGATACAAGGCCATCACTTGCTAAACGATGAACAGAGACACAGACACCCTCAATAGACAGACACAGACACAGACACACAACACATACATACATACATACATGTACATATATACATATGCACACATACACACACACACACACACACACACACACACACACACACACACACACACACACACACACACAATAGATACTTGTATTTTTAATTGACATTATATTTCTAATGTTAAACTGTGATGGAAAAGTTGTTAAAAACTTGTTAAGATATAAAAAGTTTTTTGTCCAACAAAGTTGCTGTAAAAATAACTGATGTTTCAGGAGGTGAACCTTCCAGAAGCTAAATAATCACTCTAAGTAATGGTTCAAAACTTTGCTGGTTGGCATGACGATGTTGATGTTGTCAATAACTAATGTTTCATCAATTTGATAATACTATGTTTGATTACAGCAAGTGAGATACTTGTTAAAGTTGAGAAGTAACTTACCATCGATGTCTCCACTTGCCCCTGAATGGCCTCAATGTGGTACCAAGCACAGACAGGCCAATGAAGAGCTCAAACACATCTTTGTACGCTGGAGGGTAAGTTACACTGTGTACTCTTTGTTTTAAGAGAATTAATAGCATACATATAAAATGCCTTCTGCAATGGATGTCATGATCATAGCACTTTACAATTATCACCCAAGACACAGACCTATATCTGCCCAACTTCACAATGTGAATTCCTCAAATCCCTTGGGAGCATTCAACGTATTACTGCCTCTTATTGATTCAATCAGAAACAAATGGCAATGATGAGGCTCATGTTGAGTCATGTAGGTCTGTTTGACTTTCATGATGGGGGAAATTTACTCGCAACGATGTTTTCAGCAGTATGTTTAGACTGCAAATGTGAGTTTCAACACTGAGTCAGGTACAAAATACAATGGTCCAAAATCATTTTTCAATGCTAAGGCGACATAAGTTGAAAAACTTAATTTAATAAACTGTATTTTGGCCCCATTGCTGACATTGTATTTTGTACCTCACTCAGTGTTGAAAAAAATCACAGGTCAAAATCATGCAATGTTAGCGTAGCCTCCATTTGTTCCAGTCATTTGGCAGTAACTGTGAACTTTGACCCTGTAATGGTCCCTTTGAACCCTTATCTAGGAAACTTTTCTGTAATGTCAGGTTAGAATCTCCTCAGAGTCAACACAACTTATCAACTGTGAAGCCCCTAAGAGAGACATCATGCACACACTATACTGCAAAGACAGTATATTGACAAGTACACACAGACATTGTGACAAGTGTGTTTTCAAGCACACACACAGACATTGTGACAAGTATGTTTTCAAGCACACACACAGACATTGTGACAAGTGTGTTTTCAAGCACACACACAGACATTGTGACAAGTATGTTTTCAAGCACACACAGACATTGTGACAAGTATGTTTTCAAGCACACACACAGACATTGTGACAAGTGTGTTTTCAAGCACACACACAGACATTGTGACACGTGTGTTTTCAAGCACACACACAGACATTGTGACAAGTATGTTTTCAAGCACACACACAGACATTGTGGCAAGTGTGTTTTCAAGCACACACACAGACATTGTGACAAGTGTGTTTTCAAGCACACACAGACATTGTGACAAGTGTGTTTTCAAGCACACACAGACATTGTGACAAGTGTGTTTTCAAGCACACACAGACATTGTGACAAGTGTGTTTTCCACAGTGACTTTGTGGATATTTACATGTAATACTCACATGTTTTTCACCACAGGCAATGAAATACAGACAGAAATTTGATGAAACAACCAGACATAGAATTGGTGAGAAAGTCACTGCAAGCAATCTATTCAAAGATAAGAAAGAACTCTATCCAGGAACGTAAGTTATCACAAACACAGTAGCTATTTGCTCCAAGAAACAATACCTCATATTGCAGTCATCTACCTAGTGCCACAAGAGGGCGCCCCACATGATGGCTAAAATCACATGACAGCACACAGAGCGGTCAACAAAATATAAAGAAATAATAATAAAGTGCCATTAACATTGTTATACTTGGCATCTAGCAGCACATGGTTGACACCATTACTTCTGCTCCATGCACTACATATGCATCACTATGGATGTGTGCAACTTCTTGTTCCATTTTGACCCTCTAGTATGACTTAAAATGTGATTACAGGTACTGAGAATTTGTTGAATAATAATTTACAATGCTTCTGGTCTTTCTAATTTCAGTGTAGCCGTGCCATTCAGTGGGGACTACGTCAGCTTACGCAATAATGCCAAATATAAACGTATATCTCAGGAAGGCAATGACCAACATATCCAGTTTAGTGATATTCTAGTTAAACTCAATAGATCCAATGGAAAGGTACGTTTTAGTGTTCATAATCACAGATCTACTATGATTGTAGAACACTCCTTTGAAATAGAAACTTTTAGTATTTTTTAACATTATTTATTCAGATTACATTACATTTTTACATTCAGTTTCTAATCAAATTAAAGGTGATTCAAAATGCTCACATTCACTATCGCTAATTTGCTAGACGACATGTTTGTGAAACGCATTCTGGTTTTAAAACTTTAAAAAAGCGTCTGCAAACACCTTAAAATGACCTTTTTTCAGTCAGTTCCCTTCGGATTTACTTCGAGAGTTTTCGGGTATTTCCGGTCCCACCTAGACCACAGGATTTTGTGATGTCATAAGGGGTACTCCTTAGCACTAGGCTATGATGAGCGTAGTCTCTAGGTGAATAAAGCTCAACAGCGTTGTGAAAAAATACATTGCTGGTGGTTAAAATAGACATCAGTAAACAAAAACTACAGTGTACATGTCTTACTAACCAACATTTGCCGATATTTACTCACACTTTCTGACTAATTGTCAGTGTCTGTGGGTATAAAAGCTAAAATATTATGTCCCCATATTATGGCAAAATAAATCAAAACGGCTAGACTAGATATACATTTTGAATCACCTTTAATATGTTGTAAAATTGTAAACTAATATGATAATGAAGGCTTCTGATTGATATCTGGTTGTATATTGTTTTCTTTCTTTTTTCTGACAATTTCTTAATATCCTTATATGATTGGACAACCCCTTTACTTGTTGTCATATCAGGGATGTCATATATATCGGAATTCGCTTCCAACCCTGAGTATCATTAGTAAAGGTAAATACATTGTAGAGACTACCTGCAGAGATCTAATTTACTGTCAGGAAATGACATCTTTCGTAAGATTTCTTGTAATGAACAAGATCACAGCATCCAGTATGGTAGATAAAATATACCTTGGTATGTAAATTTTACCGTACTACCAGCCTCTGTTATTGGCATTCCTGCAAATTTAGCAAAAACACTGTATTGAGCCTACACCACACAAAACGGGTATGTAGTGGGAGAAGGTTAAGGGATTTTATAATCGAAAATCATAAACTACAAATAAATGTTATTAATGTTAAACTTGTTGTCTATTTCCAGGCCGTATCTCAACTATTTGTTCTGAGTACAGCATCAGTGCAATTAATGGACTCCAAGACTTTGGAACGTAAACATCGTATGCCATTACCAGAAATTCTGAGTCTATCAGTCAGTCCTTACAATGATGGGCTGTTTGCTTTACATCTCAACAAGGTAAACTTATATCACTCATTGTCGGGGAAAAAATCTGAAATAGGTTATCATACAATTGGCTTTTATTATGATTCCATATTCTCCATGTTTTATTTGGCCTATTTTACTAAATGGGATAACTGTCAAGTTGATAAATTATGCAAATTAAACCAAGTTAATATACAAATTTAGCAATAAATCTGTGACATTTCAGTCCGGCAGATATTCCAATGGAATAGAAAGGCTTAGAGTTTTAAGACACCGCTAAAATGAAATTTCAATAAAAAAAAGTCTTTAAAGACAGAACTGCCCTATAAAAAGAGGATTTTGGCTAATCTATGCAAATGCGGGAAATTCAAACTGCTGTACAAAGCACGAGCTTCTGGGTCTTGTTTTCAGCATTTTTTCTATGCTTCGAGAAACACACAGGTCATGTATCATGTACAAATTGTTTGTGAATGTCGTAGGATGGTAACTTGATACACAAATTAGTTGAAAATCAGTCTGTTTGTTTCATAGAATGAAAAAACCTTTCCAAATGAGACAAATTCCCCTGCAAACAGCTGCTTAGATTGTGTGTCTGATTATTCAAATATGCAGCATTTGCATGTGAAAACCCCAGATATAGGGAATGTTTATATTTTGGTGATAACTTGCCAGTGAGTCATCACAAGTTCTCCACCTCCAAACATACAGTCAGTCATATGCAAAATAGGGTCCCAGGCACCATCAGTTGTATGTTTAAGTTCTCAGTTAAAGGGGCACACAGCTTTAAGACATTTTCATAAATGTTGGGCTCTTGAGAGTCATATCTCATTTCATTTCATGACTTTTATGACTGTTAGCCTGATAAAAACTACTGTCAAAATCTTCGGACAAGTTTAGAATTTTCGTTTCATTTTTTTCTGTTTTCAGAGTAATCCCAATAATAAGAAAGGTGATTTCCTGTTTGTGTCAGAAAGAGTCATTGAGGTTGTGACTAAGTTGTACAGATCTATTCAACAAGCTACAAACAGAGCCGTGTCAGTAGAAGTTAATAACAAGTAAGTTATTATAATTTTACTATTTTTCCTGATTAATAATATGATGATAATTGATTTTTAAAACAAGAGGATGGCAGATATTTATTTGACACTGTTTGTCATCATTAGTGGAGTCATGATGGTGAATAGTTAGCGTTTAAGCACACATTGTCATTTTCAATTCGTCTTGTGTCCAAAGTAACAATGGAAATACAAGGTTGTGTACCACAAGAGTCAAGTTTTCTGAAATCAGTCTTGTGTAAAACATTCATAAGTGTTTCTTTCTCCCTTCTTGCAGGTTTCCACTACACTTCAACGGAAGTCAGATCCAACTGACTTATCAAATTATTGATAAAAACCGCACAAGGAAAGAACCAGTATGCAAACGGAAAGGATCTCGGTTTGACGTCGTGGTCTGAGACCAGTCGCACTCAGAAATAGTGATGTATAAACATAGATATACTATTATGTTATAAGCTATACATGGCACCTTTACAGTTGACTCTAAGTAGCTGTGTTTACATGAATTCTGTTGAAATTATACTTTTGTTGTAAGCATACATGATCACATGTAGTTTGATGTATATGTAAGTTGTATACACAGACTAAATGATTTAGTTAGCTATGTATTAACTTTAACTTGCCCCCATGCCATGATACTGCTACGAAGTGCAGTAGGCAATCAGTTATAAGTGTGTGTGTTTTTATTTTCTTTGTCTAGTGTGGATGGTAGAAGGGTCACTTTTGGTTATGTTTGCAGAGCAATACACAGCTATTTTAATTCTCACTGTACGTTGACAACAATGTATTTACGTTGTAAGAAGTTGGAAGTTCGTGTATGAAACATCAATTTATTTCATTTTTCAGTTTATAGGTTATATATGTACAAGGCTTTCAGATGCCACCGACATCATATAAGATCATACATGACTTTGTAAAGTCATGTACCAGATGTATGTGTACATGATATGTATAAGTCATGCCCACCTACACTGAATGTAAGCATAGTGCTGTAAACACTTAATTTTTCACATGCATATTTTTATGTAGTCATAGCAACTACCCTATCAGTGCAGTCAACAGAGATATATTAGGAGACATATGAGGTGCTACTTCAAATCATTAAATTAAAATTGTTTGGTGTTTAGATAAAGAAAAAAAAATCAACATCTTTGAAAAATTTGATCAAACAGTTACTTTGGCCACAAGTTTGTTGAATTTTTACGATCTTTTCTTTGAATGATATGTTTAGTGTTTGCAAGTTTATTTTTTTGCTTTCAATGATATGTTTGTAGAGTTTTGAATGTCATGATGTACCATGCTGTTGCCATGGTTACACTTGCCAAAGGCTTTCAGTATTCCCAATGAAATGTGTTTTGTGTACATGTCGGTCTTTATCCATACATACAAGGACAAGGACAATATTGGTGTTTAAATTGTGCTTAAGAAATTTCCGATAGACTTTTTATAGTCAAGACACTTGGTAGTTTTTACACAAAGACACGATAGTTTGTACACAAACGCATGACAGTTTGTACACAAAACACATGTACACATAGTTGATATCCAAGAGAATCACATACAAGACAGGACCAAATACCTGACGAAAATAATTATAGTGTTGGTTCGTGTTTCATGTGTAAACACAAAGGTAATACTTAGCAATATGAAGGCAGTCTTTTGACTGATGTGTATAGTATACTGCCTTCTAAAAAACTTACTTTCAATGGTCTCTTCAAATAAATACGAATGTAGTCATTACTATTGATCATTCCAAGCTGGAGTTAACTTTGGTTTCTTGATTTCATGATAATACGAGAAACGAAAGGTCAAAGGTCATGATAAATCTTCTTCTTTTTTTGTTATTATTAGGACATAATTTCTATCTTTTGCTTTACGTAATTCTGAAAAAGTGTACCATTTAGACACTTAGTCTTACATTAACAGTTCACGATTTTGGTACCGAAGTAAAAGTTTTGTTTTTTGTTATGCATGTTTCATTTTTAAAAAGTCATCGGTGCCATCTAATTATGTACACGTACAATTTTTGCAGTGTTGTCACTGGAGCATGCAAATTTATGCAAAATTATGTAAATTTATGGCAATTTTATTTACCCATACTTTATATATACTTTTGATTTAAGGTGACATTGTAAAGGGAAAGAACATTTACATGGAGTAATAAGAAACAATATTATGTAAATTTGGAATAAACAAGATTTATAAAAATCATTTTTTTTGTAATCCCAAATTGATACTGTGAATATAGAAAAAAAATGCTTTGTGCAATTATGGGGTTTTTTTTGTAAACATTAATATTTAAATCAGTTAACTGAGTTGAAATGATATTGTATTCGTAAAATTATTCTGTCAATATGCACACAGCTTTATCATGTTCAATTTAGCATATATATTGAACAAAGCAAACAAGTGTAAATGGGGAAAAAAAGGTTTCAACTTGATTCTACCGACACTGTGTGAGAATGATTGATACTTATTATCATTACTGATTCTTGGTTTGTTCATTTGTCGATTTGTGTGTGCTACTATTAGCTACTATGGAGAGTAAGCTATTGGCTAATGAAGACAGACACAAACTAAAACTATTATTGTTCACTGAGTGCAGTGTGGTAGACTACACAAGTGGGCGATAGCAAAGTCTCTGCTATGTGGACATAATTACCCTGTAATCAAGATAGTGAATGAGGTTGAATGTGTGGCCATTTGAGGTAAATTCGCTAACGGAGACACCACCCTACTCTGGGTGTAATTATTGAAACTGTGTGGTAGATTAGTTAAGTAGGTGATAGCGATGTTTTGATTACATGGCTATAATCATCCTGTAATCAAGATAGTGTAAACATTGAATGTGTGGCCACTTGAGAGAAACTTTCTCTCTTAGAAACCACCCTATCGTGAGTGTTGTTATATCAATGTCTGTCACTTGCTTATATCAATATGTTGCAACCATAGTTTTAAATTTGTGTCTCTGCTATCTTTATGATAGCTGACTTGCCACTGTCATATATGTTTTGGTGAAGAACAAATATAAACTATTCAAATGTAAATAAGTGAGTTTAACAATAAATCCTATTCACCCTTTGTAAAATTCTCAGGTTCTACTAATAAGTCAACACAAACAACTTGTTTAACTACTTTAAGGTGTGTCAAACTAAAAACTGAACTAAGAGTGTCAACATTTGCATCCAAATTTAGTGTTCATCATCAAAACCATGAAATCATGTTTTATAATCTTAAAGACCTTTTTTGCACATAAGTAAACTACATCTTTTAATAAAACAGAAAATGTACTAACCTTTTGTTGTTTTTCACTTGTTCAAGTGTAAAGTTAATAAATATGTCATCTTTTAGTTACTAGGTATTCAATACTTGATAGTTGAGCCAGAGAATTGTCAATGTCGCATAGATCTTTTTTTTAAAACTAGAATTATGTCATTTGTCCATCGATGGTTTTAAGTTAGTATGAGTCTCAGAAATAGAAGTCTTAAATTCTACTGTATCCTTGTTCAAGAAAACTCTAGTCTAGTTCCTGACGACCGTATTCCGATTTTACACTACATTATCTTCACACATTATGTCTAGTCAGGAACTGGACTAAGAAAACTCTAACCAGTTCTTGGTTAAACATCAAGTAAAAAAATACAGTAGTCACCATACAAGCTTTGAAACAGAGGACAAGTGATATAAAATGACGCCATTTTAGAATCCAATATGGTCGCAGAATACTGTGGTAATTCTTTGGAAAAATAGTTTGAGGATTTCCTTGAAAACAAGATGGTGGACATCTGAATTTCTTTTACTATTGCAAAAGAACCAGTAACAAACTTTTATGTCGCATAATTTGGAGAGATTTTGATTTACTAAAATTGGTCCCCGTGGTGCATTCTACCGTAAATGAAACACTTGTCATCATCACATGAACAGTTTATGCAAGTAATATTTGAACAGTGCATAGATGGTTTAATTAGCTGTTATTCCCCAATTTTTTCTTCATTCAGCCAAGAAAAATACAAGTGACCTAAGGGGTCTTTGTCACTGCTCGTCTAGTGACTCATAGTGACAAAACCCTTAGGTCATGAGTATTTTCCAGCTGAATGAAGAAAGATATTGGAAAGTAATGGCATTTTGAAAGTTTTGACTCATATTTCGAACACAGCAGAAATAGTGACATTGACATGCGTTGTCATGATGTAGAACGACCAGAATATAAATTCCATATTTTGTTGTTGAAATTGGCTCGCGCATTGTATAATAAACTACAGAATTGGTAAAAAGTGTTACAAGGATTGTGTGAATCTAAGGAAAGTCAAATAGATGAGAGAGATCATTATATGTGTAAAAATAGACTTGCCTTGTCATCTTGACTTTATTCTGATTAACTTGTACATGGTTTAACCACATAGCTCACCAGGAATGTGTTAGGTAATATATGGTACATTATATTAACATATTAAGCAATGGCTACTTGTATCCTATTCAGTCACTTCTTATTCCTACACCTGCAAGTGATACTTCACCGCCATAGGTCAATACTTCACCCCCATAGGTCGATACTTCACCGCCATAGGTCAATACTTCACCGCCATAGGTTGATACTTCACCGCCATAGGTCGATACTTCACCGCCATAGGTCAATACTTCACCGCCATAGGGCGATACTTCATAGCCATAGGTCGATACTTCATCACCATGAAGCGAAATGCGAAAGTGAAGAAAAATTACTTCTGAAAGTATGAAGTTAATGATGTTACCAGTTGTAAGTACCATATTGCTAGGGAAAGCAAAGTAAGTTTCAGGTTATAGCAGACAGCTGTACTTATGATAATTAGTAATGGTCAACATAACACACTTAGTAAATTGTAATACTTTTGTACTATGCCACACAAACAATGTTTCAGAGATATACCATTGTCATATCAAATAACTGTGAAAGAAAATAAACTCACTTTTATCAAGCTCAATTTGTGTATAGTAATATTCATTTAGCATACATTTCAGGTTATCATGCACTGGCTATATTTGACGCAACCGCACAGAAAATAGTGAGAAACAGTACGTTACACTTTCAGATAGCAACATTGTATGGATGGTTTCTTATAACATTTTGTCTAACTGAAATGAACATAGACTAAGATACATCATGTTGTTACGCCCTCACCGACCTCCTCTCTTGACCAATGTGTGAGGGCGCCCCATCACAGCGTACCTTACAGACTAAATTCCACCATGCAGACATCAAAATATTGGTGCCCACGTGTCTGCATCTAGTTGCAGTACTTTTGAATGATTTATCTCATTCAGACAAAATGTAGCAAGAAATTGCAATCATGCTGGTTTCTGCATGGTTGTATCAGACAGAGCCAGTGAACACGAACATGAAATGGGTGTAGCTATTACTATTTACAATGTAAATGTGATGTGTGCAAGTATTTTTATTTCAGGTACCTCTTTTAAATTCAACTGCCACCTGTACAAGATATGTTGATGTGGTCATTGTAAAGCATTTAAGCATTGGTGGCAAGTCAAAAGCTGCAACATAAATACAGTTTCACCCTTTATATCTTCTACTTCTCATTTTCATCTCATGATTGGCTGCACAAAATGATATGAAAAGTCACAACAAATGAAATTTGCAGGAACCAATAGAATCAGTTTTGTCCTTGTATGCATGTCTGCATACCTCTGTATATCCATAGCAGCCATATATCTCATACGTATAAAGCCAATTTCATTCAAACTTAGCACAAAAGTAGCACATCTACATGCATTTGTATGTCTATAACCAGCCATATCTCTTACTTGTATAAACCAATTACATTCAAACTTAGCACAAATGTGACATCCAATAGGGGTTTATACATCGTTTACTTCTGTGTCCTTTTTGTATAGATGGTGGTCACATTGTCGTATGAAATTAAAGTTCACTATTTTTGTACAATGGCTTATGTAAGATATTACAGAGACTCAGTTCAAGTGTCTACCTACCCTGATGTCATCAGAGCTGAGCCATTTTCAAGAATCATGATACTTAAAAAACTTGCATTGACTGCTGTAATTTAACATGTAATGGTGAAGTTGATTTGTGTCAGCATTTCCTCTGCAAGTATGACCAGTGTATCTATAACACTTTTACCTATTTCTCCATAGATTTACTTATTGGACAATTACTGCACAGACGGTCGGTTAACAATTTTTTTTACAGAGTTTTCGAAATAAAAGTACCAGTATGTGTACATGATGATACTTTCCTTTCATAGTCCTACTTTAGTATTCCAAATGATTTATTAATTACAATTTAAGTCAGGGAAACGTTGAAACTACTACTTTTTCAACAATAACACGATAAGGTTTTCGCTCGGATCGTACAATAGATGACATTGTTTTATAATCCTGCCGTAAAGGGGTGTCAATTTTCTTACTGTTTCACCAGATTGGGGAAATATACGGTCGGGTCATAAGAAACACAGTGGTAAAGTACGGCCGCTCTTATAGTACGTTTTGTTTGGAATTTCTAGCTAGATTAGTGAGGCGTTCATTTGGTATTTGGGTCGAGTCTTTCATTGTTACACTGAGTCTTCAAGTGGTGACACAGTAATAAATGGAAGTACTTTTTCCGGGTTCACATTGTCGTAATTCGGTAAATTTGCTTTGGAATGTCCCTTTGGTTACGTTGGCATCCTATCTACGTGCTGCCACACATTTGACTTTGACAGGGTCGTGTGGTGTGTGACGTGGACAGACGGAGAACTCAAACAACAGGTAAGAACGCACTTTATATCTCAGACCACTACAATCTTTAGTAGTTTGAGGTTATAAGCTTACCGTATACTGTAACAGGTCTAAGGGTGTTGACTCGGATTAGCCCTTTCCGGGTTTCTTACTCTTCAAAATGTAACATTTAATCCTTGTCTTTTACTAAGTTCAGTCAGCAATGTCCCACGATCGGGATAAACTTTAATTATCTCAATCAGAGATATTCCTTGCTATTAAAAGGTGACGTTATTTCGTCAGCAATGCTGTCTGGTAATAAATCGATGATACTTTAGCATTCAGCTAATCCAAAATGCCATTTCAACAGGTTTGGAACTACGATATACGAATATAGCGGCTCAACTCCAAATTATGACTTCTAGTATTGTTGTTTCTGCATATGCAATATGCGTATACGCCCCCTACACAATGACCACTAAGTTGCTGGTTTATTTGAAGTGGCTGGGGTTTCTTTGAAGAAATTGAACTGGGGTTTCTGAAAACTATGCCCCCTCAAGTTTGCAACGACCAAAACCAAAGCACCACATTTTGCAACTTCTACAACGAGTGCTCTTTGCTTCAGACAGTAGACAGTAGTGCAAGTCATCAAACTTTCTCATACAGATATTGTTTTTTTTAGGGCAATGCATGTCAGAGGTCAAGGATGTTTTAATCTATTGTTTCCCATGTTTGTACTTTGGCGTACGTGTGTTTTTCGGCCAGCGACGACTACATTTCATTTTTATACGCAAATGGCACTAACAGCGATTAAAATGACATTCCACTGAAAAATGCATTATTTTGAATCACACAGTTTTTTCGCAACAAAAGCCATTTATATATCATTTTGTTCTTCACTTGCTTTGTTGAAACTACTAGTATCTTGTTCACATGAAAAGAGTGACGAATAAGAGGTCATTGACGCCCTCTAGGGTCAAATGATGTCATAGACGGTCAGGTGATTTCCCTCTATTAGTATTACTTCATAGTAAATGTTTCGCCAACTTAATAAGGTACCGATCGTTTTCTTCGACGGGGGGGGGGAGAGGTGGGATAATTGATGTATTGGTGGTCACCCGTCTTTGAAATTGGAAGTGGGGGGGGGGGGATGCTGTTTTCAAATGGGGGGGGGAGGGGTTTAATGTGTTTTGGTTCGTGATAGAACAATAATTAATTTCTACAATAGTATGTTCGTGTCTGAACCATGGTGGTTTTCCTGACTCTATTTATCACCTACGTTCTCTATCATTAGTTTTAATATTTAGAGTCTTTTTTACAAATAACCTACTATGTGTCACAAAGTGGTGATCTTTAAAGTTTATTGGCCTGGGTTGACGACATTCGGTTGACCGGTCAGGCTAAAATTGAAATCAGAAGCACATGTTTACTCGCATATAATTTAGCATAACTTGTTTCGATAGATGGCTGGAAAGTAGATAAAGAAGTTGACTGAATTTGCATATACTATGAAGGACACCTGGTGGCCATAAGGATCATCCAATCATGTGCGGCAAGACATTTGTTTTGGTACTAGTATAAAAAGGATAAATGTGTTGACAGTTCTGGAAAATAGATCCTCGGAATTTGATCTATGATAAACCTACACGTTCTGTAGTAGTATGCTGCTGGATTCCTGTGTGGAGAAGTTCTGAACTCTGTTATTGCTTGGAAACTCAACGTTTTGCCGGGACTGTCAATACTACATTGTGAGCAACAGTGCTTTGTATTTGAGTTGTGCGTGCTGCAGTGCCACAGTGTCAAGTCTTTGCTTCCATACAAGACAAAAGAGATTGTACGTCGAACATTGTGAGTAGATTTATTTGCCACAACCAGCCATCAGTAATTTTCAAGTGTACTCTAGGTTCATAGATTTAAGCATATTTTTCGTACAACAAGCATTTTCGCTGTACAAGTGTTGTATTTTTTAATTCAGAGAGAAATTAGGGAGTGTCCAGATTTTACTTCCAGGGGGATCCCGGAGGATTTCCCTTTTCCTTGTGTATTTTTTCATAACCCCCCCCCCCACACACACACACACACACAAAAGCTTGGAAAAAATTGCTGCCCCCCCCCCCCGCAAGTTCTTGATTTTTTTCCATGCCCCCCCATAGACTTACACACATACACAAACACACTATACATACACAATATATATATATATATATATATATATATATATATATATATATATATATATATATATATATATATATGTGTGTGTGTGTGTGTGTGTGTGTGTGTGTGTGTGTGTGTGTGTATGTATGTATGTATGTATGTCGTGCATGCATGCATGCATGCATGTATGTATGTATGTATGTATGTATGTATGTATGTATGTATGCCTACCTGCCTACCTGCCCGTCTGTCTTCTCTGTCTGTCTGCCTGCCTGCCTGCCTGCCTGTTTGTCTGTCTGTCTGTCTGTTACAAGTTACTTTGAGAAGTGGCAGAATCGCAGGTCGATTTATGTTGCATTAAATAATCATGTTTTTTCCCTTGACCCCCCCCCCCCTAGAAAATTGTGAAATTTTTGTTTAAAAAATAGTAGACGGCTTTATGCGGCACATAACAACATTTTACAATGGAGTAATGACTCAACTTGTTAATCGTTCGTTTTCTGTTCATAGATTATCACAAAATTACTATAAATGCGAATAAAGGGTCGAGTCGGGGACGTACATTGTGACGACCATGAAGAAGAACGTAAGCCCAGGTCCAAACAATCGCAATGTGACAACCTCACCACAAGCTAGAACGGTAGGCACCTCTAACTTGAAATATGTTCAATTTTCATGAGATGGGGCATGGAAACCATTACATTTCAGAAGATAAACTGAGCTAATAGATGGGGTGACTATTCTGAGTTTACAGCAAATGGCAAACTTTAAAATTAAGCTGTAGCTTTCTGGCAAGAATATTTTCTAGCCGATGTACATTTGCCGCAAAGACTCGGGGTCTGTCATTCTACGACGATGTGCTGTCTCTCCCCCCCCCACCCTTGAGCATCAACGCTAGCGCTTCTGTATTGTCTAAATCCAGAGTTATAACTGCTACTGCGAACAGATACAACAAGATGCCAATGACGACGAGACACATGTATATTGAAATATCTACCTTTGTGTAAACTTTCCCCAACCCACCCACCTACCTACCTAGACCTACCTACCTACCTACACACACACACACACACACACACACACACACACACACACACACAAGCGCACGCGCATACATGCATGCACACATACATACATACATACATACATACATACATACATACATACATACATACATAACTAATAATCTACCTGATACGTCAGCTATCTATCAATTATTGTATACGTCAGCTATCAATTGTTATAATTAGACTCAGCTACTGAAACTAACCAACAAATCACTTTAATTAACTAAGTAACGGTAACCGTTGTTGTTTTTCAGTTTCGGAGAACGGAACAAGATTCTGAAAATTCATCCTCAACTGTTTATCCAGCAGATACGATTTCAAGTAGAAGAACAACTTCTAATGGAGATCAGGAATCTGTTCCCTCAAGTTCTTCCTCTGCAGGTGAGAGTTTATGCACAGTGATACACAAAATGATAAAGTGACACAAAAGTATATATTTATCTACAGTATCTATCAATCCGTCAATCAATCAATCAATCCACTCCCCACCTATCTAGCTAGCTACCTAGTTATATTATTTTAAAGCTACCTGACTGCCTAGCGACCAGGCTAGCTGTAAATACCAATCAACCTACCACATCTCCCCTTTTACCGCTCTATTTACATTTACCTAGCTATAATATACCTACCAACCTACCTTGCTGTTCCTTAACTTGCCATTCCATGCATCCATCAATCTATCCACTCAAAAATACATCCTATACACTCCGACAGACCTCAGACCACTATTATAGAGAATATAGTGGTCTGGGGACTGACCGACTGCTGAAATCACACTGTTGCTTATCTTATTACGTACAGGTTCTGATGTGAAGAACATCAATGAGACATATGGTGTATATATATTGCATGCTACTGGCGACAAGGAGTTAGTCAGAAACAAAATTGTCAAACCATTGGAAGAGGAACTAATTGAATACTTTTTCGAACCACGTGACTGCTTACCGGGTTATACGAGAAAGCAGATAAGAAAGAAAGCAATGCAGTTCCATCCGATGACGATATTAGCCATCACGGCAAACTTCAATCGAGAAATACCAGATTCAGAGATACATGAGGTGATTTTACAGCAGAAAGATACCAACATACCTCGAAACTTGAGACGTTTTGTATGTGTGTTATTAGAGAAGGACGCGACCATTCCTTCTCTGTTAAACAACGGACCTCTAGATTTCACTGGCACTGCCGAGGAATATGAGCAAGCAAAGGCCAAAATGATAAGGGTATCAAAGAAAAGACTAAAACATTTCAAGCGAAAAAGAGAAGATGACACTGATAAGACAGGTAAGTAAGTTCATGTATTCCTCTTGAATAAGGCATTCTTACTCCCCTATCTTTCGCACATACATGTCTTGGTACTTTGTAATTAATTGCTTTCAAAGTGTTCCTGGCAGTACGCCCCACACTTTTAAGCTGATTGGCTGCCATCGACGACTCATCGATGCCCAATTGGGCAATTGAGTGGACGTGCTTCGTTGTGCTTACTAGATGACAAGGCCAATACCCTGTCGATTCTTATTCTCACAAGCCAGAGCAGATTTCTGCAGTGACATTCCAATATTACTTAAATGGCATTGGATCAAATCTGCTTCGAAAGCTTTGCCATCAAGTCACTTTTCAACGACTTCAAAGTTAATTTCGGTAACAGAGACAGCCATATCAGAAAAAGAATTGAGATGGATAGTATAAAAGACACTCTGTCTATGGACTGTGATTTTATTAGTCGATTTTCAAAAGGATAATGAGAACTTGCAACGTTTGGGGAAGTGCTCAGTGGGCGCTCACTAACACATAACACCTTAAAAGAAAAGTTTAAAGGCACGACATGAGATTGAGTGATGGAAGTCATTGCAAATATCCCTAGAAGTATTGATTTCACTGATAGCGACTGTAAACTTAACAAATCTGTACTGAATTCAATAAAAATACAATATGAACTGTAATACCTTTGTACAATATCATTAAATATGTGTTTTCTCTATGTTTATCGTCGTTTAGAGGTAAAGAGTAGCGCAGGTTATATGATAGATGATGATGAAAGTTTGCCAAATTGCAACAATGTAGCGTTTGTGTCAATACAGTCTGGTGACCGGAAGGAGTTCGGACCGCATATCTCTTCTGATATTCTGCGGGAAACAGGTATAATATTTAATAACGACATTGTATTATTTACAAGGTTCACTGCAGCATGTCCAAGTTTTAAAACCCCGAGACATTTATAGGGGGTTATAAATGTGGTTCAATATTTTGTTACTCAGTACAAGCATAGACCGTGAGGGTCTATGGTACAAGCAAGAATAAATTCATCAACAAGAGTCCAAAACTTCATTGTAATTCGATTCCATAAATCCAACTTATGATAAGATCCAAACTAGACTATCGAACCATATAAAGTATGTATACATGGTTTTCAGAACTGCTATAAGGCACTACAAAGGGTATCAAGTGCAATCAGTGTGTTTATCCCCCATTTCCATTTCCTAAAATATAAATATGACCCATTCCCTTCATTGTCAAATACTACTATTTCAAAAACATGGATTAATATGCTGTCAGAAATTAAAATGGTATTACTCAACCCCACCGCTGCCACCACATCGATGCAGTGGTTGTTCCCACTATTGCCACCACATTGAATTTGTGTGAAGGCGTTCTTTATTAACTAATCCTTGTGTTTGATCCGAGTCTAAATGGCAACGTTGAAGGCCAGACCTCAAAAGACTAGAAAATACTTTACCGATATTGTCTGGGCTGAGGTCAACATCCTTGCTCCACAACACTCTCCATGTCTTACAACGCTATTCTGCCTTCTCTTCTGTGAGACCTACTCTTCTGACACCAATTGATGGCTGTCAGTAATGACCTCAATGAAATGTTCTGATAGTATGGAACAATGGTGGCATGGGTGAGAGGTGGCAGCACTCACAAAGGTCTTGATAAAATGTGGCCCTCCCCCGACAACCGCTTTGTAAAATTTGCCCCCCCCCCCCCACCATGACTTATTAATCACTGAAGGCTCCGTAACTCCCACAAATCTACTCCCACTTTCCCAAATGTTTGTATCTGTACTACTGCTATTAGTTGACAGAAATATATGACCATACCTCAAAGGACATTGAGCCCAATTTCCCCATGTGCATCTAACACTTAAAAGCTCAAACAAACATGCCTATCCCTAAAGCGCCTTCCTCATGTCATTTGGGTGTCAAGAGGTGCTAGTGTAGTCGCCATCTTTATTGGCCACAGTGTTCATCAGTCTCGTTCTCTAGATTTATGTGTATCTGTCACTATATTGTAGTTTGAAGTATAAGCCATATGCTCCTCCTTGCAATTTAATTGACAGTATTTGCCTAGCTTGTGATGGACTTGCCTGTATGTTATTATTATCAACAGTGTTTTGACAGCTATGTCACACTATAGGTTCCAGTTCCAGTCAAAACTTTAAAATAATCTCAACATATTCAAGTCATTTGATGGTTTGTTGATTTGCTCCTTTTCAACACATTCTCCATACTACTTTACAGAAGCACAATTCGAACACTTTGACTTCGACAAACAGAGCCATGGCGAGAATTTTCTCAAAAATTTCGTTACGAAGCCACCAGGGCAGACCATCGCTGAAAACTATCTCATAGGTAAAGTTATTCCTCTTGCGGAAAACGACTCGGACTATGTAACCCTATCACAGATATGCTGTAAGTTTACTGAACGAGTACAAAAGGCAGCATTAGAATCTCTTGGTCATTTACTGTGTCTGAAGATTCTATCACTGACTGATTTGCTGGTATTGGAAAGCACCATCGGGGTGTCTATGAACACAGCAACGTGTCTACTGCTGAACATGCAGGTGTACTGCAACATCATCTGCAGCTTGATTCTTGCTTGGGCATGCAGTGATCAAACCCACACGACAGCCTTGAAACTCAACTTTAACAGAAAACTAGTGAAGAATTCCCATTCACAGAAAACAGTCTATAAAGAAATGACCCTGCAGTATTCCAAAGAGATGATACAAAAAGCCAAGGCAACAGTGCAAACAATAAGTGAGGGGAAAACGGGAAAAGTGTTACCATTCCGAAAAGGAATCTCCCATTTTATGCACCTAATAATGGCAATTGACCATATGGAGGACATGCAAGAAACAGAGGAACGGGTGAGAGAGTTGAAGGTGTCATTGAAGAGTCTTTCCTGGTTTGAACAGTTACTTGTGTTCAAATTTATTGCATATACGGTAAGTCATATGTTCATCGCTTTTTATTGTTATGTGTGCTTACAACAGAACAGCTTCCCCACAATCAATTATTACAATCTAGTAAAGAACACCTACTTCAAAATTGTATGTGCGTTGATAACATGATTTACACGGATGTTAATGGGCTAGGTTAATGGTACCCATGTGTTCTATACTCTGATACACTCTTCCATCCATATTGCGCTGTTTCCATCAGCCCATTGGCAGGTATTTATTATTGATTAACGAAATTGGTTTTAGTTGACTCTCATGGCATCTCATACAACTAACATGGTTGTCTGAGTTGATGTGCGGTATCATAATTACATTTGATTGGTTAAAATACCGAATATTCAAATGTCTTTGTACATTTATGATCAATATGACACATTCTAGCAACAGGAAGTGGGTAACAAAACGTCTAATGAAGATATATGGGTCTGAATTACAGATAATCAACGACAAAAAATTGTGTTTTCCTTTTGGTCATATGCCAATGGGAACGTGGCACATATATTTTGGGCCTCATAGCACGTCGGGATATATTAATTAATTCACAACATTCCATAGGTATATAGTAGGAACCTTTTTAGAAATCATTGTCTTGGACTGACAAATACACTACATGCTTTTCAGATATATCGAAATGAAGATAGCCAAGCGAGGAAAGACATGCTTGCAATCTTTCAGAGGATATTGCACATCAAGAGCAAGGAGGCAATCCGGCATTTTGTCGTCCACATCTCACTACTGATGGTTCATCTTATAATGTCCAGCACTGATGAAGGTATTTTAGACTACATATATTACATGGCCAGGGGGATTTAGGTGCCAAATTATTACCCATGAGTATGTGTTTCCTTCGGCCACAAGCCTCCTAGTTGTCCACTTAATATCATGAGAGAATAGTTGGCACCTGAATCCAAATGTAGTTGTGGAACAGATTTTTTTACAGTGCATTTCATTTATGTTCACATGTCATAATGTAATGGATTTAACGTTTAACGTGAGCTTTATTAGTGAACGACCTTGGCGACAAAAGATTGCTTTAGTTGTCATCTCACATAACCTGACTTTAGTCACAAATTGCTATAAATACACTGTATACACACATCAATTCAAATACATCTTGTGGTTTCTTACACACCACTACATGATCCTCAATGAATACTAAAAATCTTAGTACCTTTTTTTGCCAGGGGCCTGCCCTAAAAAGACAATAAGCATAGTATAATGCTAAAAGGCAATTATATGATCACCTTCGACATGCCATCCAACAACATGGCTTCATGGATCATGATCATTGATATCATCTGGACCTAGTATCTGATTAAGTAACATTTTTGTTTTCCCAGATATATCGACTTTTATCAACTTTTGTTGTGATGGAGACCAATGGGGCATTTTTTCTTTTCAAATCTTTTCATTTTTTCTAGTCCTAGCAACATTATATAATATTTCAACAGTGTGATGAGACGACGTTGGTTTGTATCATAACAACTTGAGCATGGTGAAGTCATCATCATGACATCGGCTAGTTTATCCCATGTGATTTGTTTTCGACCAATCACTGGACACTTTGATATCGCCATGTTGTAAATAGATTACAACTATTAGTGTGCACTTGCCATCAGTTATTTGAATATAATTCACTGTAAAATGCCCCCTAACTTATAAGTTCTGAAGTATTAAAAACTGCTCAGTGTAAAAGATATAGTATGTTTTACCATGTATGATGGTGGAACTATTAGAGCAGTACTAGTGAAACATTCGTTCTTCATTTTACAGAGTTTTGTGAACTTCTTCTCTTTGGGTGTGGCGAAGATACACTAAGTCTGAATAAACTGTTCGAACTTGCACAAGAAGGTAACAATACAAAACAGTACGTGAAAAGATCTTGGCAGTGTTTGCTTAGTCACAATGTGTTGTTGATAAGGAAAGAGGTATCGAAGAGGTTGCTGGCTAAGGATAAAGATGGCACGATCGTTGTCTCAGATGCTCAAAAAACCACAATGGATTGGATTTTGACAGAATGCTCGCAGGAAGGATTCGTTATGCACACCATGGAAAACTCCGTTTCACCGAAAGAAGACAGGCAGAATGGATCTTACTGGACTTGGAAAGCAAACATACACACAACAGCCGTAAAAGTTAATGTCCTTGCTGAAAAGACTGTTCAGGACTTTTCCGAAGGATTCGACGAATGTTCAAGAGAAAAGAGACATTTTCGAAATGAATTACAGGTCTTGCTCGATGTTACTGTACACTCGAATGTCGTGGACTTGCTATGCTACCAATCACAACCTAGACCACAGTTTATGATGTTAGAGTCCTACAAAGAAGATGCTCTGGAATACCTCCGCAGACATCGCAAGCAAAGACATCCGCTCGACGTCCTGAATCTCATAAAAAACGTGCTTCTGCCGATGCTGAATGCTGTAAAGTATTGTCATTCCAAGGATATCGTGTTGCGTGACATTGTATCGAGTAATTTCTATGTACAGGAACTACCTAACAATGTGTATGTAGTAAAGTACCACAACTTCTGGCTGGCTAGACGAACTCGACGTCGTATGGCAAGTGTGGATAGCCAAGATGGAGATGAGGTGTACCAACGTATCGATAAAAAGGAAATAAAAGGTTTGCCACTTGTTGATTTGCTTTTAGTGAACAGACAATGCATCCATCTAAAGCCATTTCTCGTGCATCATAAATGGCGGAATCGCAACCATTGCATGTCATTAAATCACAGATTCCACCGTCTCGGGTACAGTCTCTATGATCATGGATGTATGAGGAAGATTCCTAACGACATCCATCGCTATGATTAAACCTATACCCAGTAGAGTATAAACTATAGCATATGGAAACTAAATCTGTCTACTTCTACAGAGAATGGGCTGCATGTTCTGATGCACTTATGAATTCAAGTGCACATTACATCAATATTAACTAAGATGAAATGTGTTATTTCGTTCACAATTTCCTATATGACCATCAGGGTCAGTTGTCAAATTCTCCTTGCTAATCGACGACACTACGAGTATAGTTGATAGGGGTGTTGCTCATTTTATTTCTTTTCCAGCATGTTAAAAAGTTAAGGCGCTAATGGAGGAATGTAGCTGTAAGAACATAAAGCGAATTCTTAGGACCAAAATGCGTAATTCTTAGCTATTTAGGAAAGTTTTCATTTGGTGCTTTTACATTTTATAGGTGAAAAAGAAGACCAGATACCAGTAAGATATTCTGCACCAGAATCGTTACTAAGTTACACGTATTCGGAACATTCTGACGCCTGGATGTGTTCATGTCTGGCCTATGAAGTCCTCACATACGGATGCCCACCTTACACAGAGCTTCAAAGCAAAAGTATTGAGGAAATTTTACAATACGTAATCTGGGGCTATAGATTGAAGCAACCTCCTTCGATTCCTGATGACATATTCATGCTCCTTAAAGGGGGATTCATATCACAACCAAGTTCCCGTCAAACAGCAACACAGCTCCATACAAGCTTAGAAATGTATGAAGACGAATGCCGTAAATCACGTCAAAAACTATGTATGTATGTATGTATGTATGTATGTATGTATGTATGTATGTATGTATGTATGTATGTGTGTGTGTATGTATGTATGTATGTATGTATGTATGTATGCATGTATGTATGTATGTATGTATGTATGTATGCATGGATGCATGTCTTCATGTTTGTATGTAGATATGGATGGATGGATGCATGCATGTATGGATGCATGCATGCATGCCTGCATGCATGCATGCATACCAACCTGCCTGCCTGCATGCGTGCCTGCATGGATAGGTGTATGTACGCACGTCTATCTTTTTATTTTAATCAATATCGAAACACAATTCTCAATCCTTCATAACATGCCATGGAAATATTTTTTGTATCCGTTTAATGTCTAAGCGAATGGATCACCAATAAAACCTCGGAACAGTTAAATTTGTCGCGAGGTCTTGTATTTCAGCTACAGTCATGGCCCCAATTGCATTTTCCTTGTTTCCCTCCACCTCCACAAATATAACAACCTTTTGACTATATACCTGTAAGGAGAAAAGAGAGATTTCTACATAGTATAGAGATTGATACATTAAAATTTTGTAGCAGCTTCGTATGATATTTTCCTAAGAAAGCGGCAATCTAAGCAATAATACAAGCCCCTGTGGTTCCAAACAACACTGATAAATGATAAATACCAATTCTAGTACTGCAAAAAAGTAGGGCATAATATAGTCAAATTATAGATATACTAGAATTACGAATTTGTCATCGGTGACACTGTCACTGTTCTCCATAGTTATTTACAAAGATTGATAGTGCAGACACAAATACACATATGCAGTGTGGACAAACTTTCCTTACCTTCCTCTCTCGCAGGATATTCCAGAAGATTTACAAGAGTCAATCAATGTACAGTCAATGTATGATACACAACCTGAAATTCAATGGTGTAAACTGGATGAAATCATTGGACCCGATGAACCAACTCTATCAGAAGTAAGTGATCCCCAATCTGTTTCTGATTGTTACGGATATATTTGAAGCATCACTGAAAAAACAAGGATTTGTGACCGATAGCTACATTTCTATGATAACAAGTATTACATCTACAATTTAACTTCCCTATTGTTTGTCTTCCTCAATTAAAATAAAGGCACACGATTCAATTTCCTGGTTCTTGTATGAGTACCATCAGGACTAGTTAATTAGGACCAGTCTTTTTCTTCAAGATCAGTGTTTGACGTTGTAGAGTTGCCAAACCACTATACCTAGTGGTTTGCTTTTGGTAATCTAACCGAACTTACCTAGATAACTCAAACAAAATTATGTTTTTCTGCATGTGTGGTCTTTACAGGCTCGGGAAAATCGGGAATTATTTTCGATTTACCAGAATTTGAGAATGAAATGCAAGTGATGGCAATCCAAGTGTCTACACAAGAGTCACTATAAGACTGAACTCCATGACAGAACTCTCGACTCGCACATCGCCCCCTTTTTGCTTCTATTTACAATTTCACCCTAGTATGTGATTCTAAAATAAGAGCAATACACATATAAATGTCATCATATCCTAACAGAATTGCATGGTCGAACATCATCCGATATAAAAGTGCTGACGATATCAGACGTGTGTTTGTCAGGGCACATAACCGGGAGTTTCAAGGGTGCCAATCTCCACATCACTATAATGGAAGATTGCTTGACCTTTAGCCAAGATTGCAAAAATTATCTAATTCAAACCCAACTTTTCAAAATACGATATTTTGGATGGTAACACTGTTTAGCATATGCACATGTTAATCCTTATCCAACACACCTTTTGTAAGTCACTTCTTCATGTCTTTTCATTCTGTTTAACTAAACAGAATGGACTGTTCTACGTGGAGGAAGTTTTGTATGAAAGAAGTCCAGATGATAATGAGTCGTTAAAAGCCCTTCTCCATGACAATATCGTCCAAATATCCACTATCTATCGTAAGGAGAAAATACTCATACAGGTAAATTTAACTTTATATTCTATTAAACTTCGGCTATTTTTTGTCTACTTTGAAGCTTTTTTTCTCTGTGATCATCACAATGTCCGAGTCAACATGATCACACTTGTGTCCGTGTTAGTTTGAGGGAGAGCGTGCCCTTGTAAGGAGAGAATACCAATGCGTGTTAAACATTTCATTTGCACTACATGCTCCTTTAATCCATGGCTCAATATCCACATGCATCCTCGCTAGTTTAGTTGGTTCAGTTAGAAAAATCCTGGATACCGTAGGTGTAGGTCATGTTGCCCAAGCATGCGAGTTACTTGACAGACAAAAGTAGTATTTTCCTAGAAACTGCGATTCTGCAAGATATATTTCAGTATGTCTGTCTGAATGAAAATCACAATTACAAAAATCAAAAGCCGAACTATGAGCGTCTGCACCTTCAGACCGAAATATTATCTGCCGTTCTCATGTTGAACAGATTACCTTCTAAAACTTTATACGCAAACGCTCTTATTGGGGCCAGTAAAAGAGACAGTTGTGTTAAAGTATACTGACAGTGTGTACTGTTTATCTTCGTTCTTGTGATACCTGTCAGGAATATAAGAATCATGGTGGAACAACACTACTGGAAAAGTGTAAAATCGGAGGACTTTCTGTGGATGATATACTTGGTTATCTATGTCAAGTTGCACGTGGTATGGCCTTCGCCCATTCGGCAGGCTGGGTTCACGGTTGCCTGAAAGCTCGCTATATTACAATTTGTAATGAAACTGCGAAAATATCTCGCTGGGGTCGAGCTCTTTGTCCGGAAGTGCGCTTGTACGACACACAACCTGACCAGGCCATCCAAGTACAGAAGACACAGCGTGACATAGAACGATGGTTCGTCAACAATAATCGTATTATATTTAAAATTTATATTTGACCAATGATATGGTTTTAAACACACAAACATGCCTAATTATCGAACTCGAATGGCATGTGACTGAAGTTAGCCAATTATGTTATCAACTCTGTCTTTTATACTATTGTACAGTTACCAGACACGTTATTACAAACAAGTTCATCAACTGCATTTGAAACAGAACGCCAGTCATCTGTCAAGAATCATAGTTTTTTACTAAAATTGATTATTTCATCATCTCGCTCCACATATAATTGCCACTTTTTTTCTGTGTGTGATACCATTCTCTTAGCAGATTATTACAAAGTTAATGCTTTTTGTTCTTATTAGGACACCATTTCTTGTGATGTCGGAATATTCATTACAACAACCGATTTCACACAAATTCACTCCAGTGGTAGTAGTTGGGAAATAACCAATACCTTTCAAACATTCAACGTGTTGGGAGTGGTGGGATCAAGTCCTATAAACCATTGATTCTGGGACTAGTGTACTAGTCCATGCCTAACAGCATTTAAACCATGTTAAAAAAATATTTCAATAGGGGAGGGTCATGTTTTGGAGAAAGGGAATTGAGGGAGGGTCGTTTTCTAGCACGACGGAATCAGGGGAGGGCCATATTTTGCAACAGCCCAAGTCTGATTCCCCCCCCCCTTGTTAATCTATACTTACCTAAGCGCATTTGAATATCATAATGATTCTAAAGCTCAGATAACATAATGCGTCAATCATAACGAAATGATAATATTAACTGTGTTAAGTATAAAATGACATTTTGATACAGGGCTCCACCAGAAATTATACAATATGGTATGTTCAGTCAGCAAGGAGACGTATTCATGTTTGCACAAGTGTGTTGGGAAGCTTTCCATGCTCAGACTGTAGACATCTCTATCCCTGATGAAGCTATCGTTCCTTACCCTAACAAGACTCTAGAACAAGTATGTCTGGTAGAAGATACCTTATATTACAGTAAAGTCCAATCAGCTTTTTTGCAGTCTTGTATTGATTGCTGAACTACAAGCTTACATACGATTTTGGGTGATTGAATAATACCTCGGTAACTTACTTACTCAACTTTGAAATCTTGTAAAGAAGCCCAACAGCACTTGAGATGTGTCCGACTATTTTGGGGAGTTCCTGCTAGGGTTTAGGGGAAACCTTTTGATGATAAGAGGGTTTAGGGGAAAACCTCGTGATGACAACATGTTTACCTTGTCTCATCCAACAAATGCAAAGAGTGTACGTTTGTTTGTTTTGTATATTTTGTTGACTGACAATTGCAATATGTGTATTTAATGTCAGCTTTTGACCACGATAAAAGTAGCGGTTTAGTGATCTAGGGCATAAAAATCGATTTACAACAGTAGATTATACCATATCATTGTGACTTTTTTGTAGGCTTTGGAGTCATTGAGACGGAGAGAACATCAAATACAACCACCCGATTGTCCAGATTGGTTGTATATATAATGAAGAAAATGTGGCTATGTGAACGAGCGAGAAGGCCAACATTTAGACAAATCATCGAATGTTTCGAACAAAGGTGAGTGGATATGTCCATGGTATTCTGGAATAAAGCCATCGAGATCAATATTCTTGGAAGTCCTTGTACAAGTGAGGCTTAGCGTACATCTTGAGAAACTAAACTTGTCAGGGTAGATGTTTCATCTTGAGTAAACAGTTTATCAAAATGTTTTACAGCACATAACCTTTCTGTTTCTTACCTGCATGCATTATTATCAATATTCGTTTGCTATAAACACAAATTCTCTCTACAGATCTGCTCGTCCTCTCAATTCTTCAAGAAGACCTTCCAATCTGATCAGAATATATGACGAACTTGAGAATGATGACCAAATTTGCAACTATTATTCAAAGGGAACAACGATGGACCAGAAGGAGCATGATTATGACTATGAACAGAGTCACCGAAGGCCTACCGTGGTGTATCACTTAGGTGATGATGGCTTAGAGTATTCCAGACCAAGAGATGAGGAAACGAAGGAAAGTAGTAGGTCAGGTAGTGTAAAGAAGCCCAGTGGAGTGAAGAAATTTTTCTCAAGTATAAAGAAAATAGGTTCGAAAAAGAAATATTATTCTCAAAGCAGTTATATGTCGCCAAATAATAAAGAAGTTCAACATGGGATTGATATGGAGGGCGATAGGTTTCAAAGAAGTCAGTCTCTCTCTGATTTCAGACGACAAAATGATACAGAGTTTTATGACGGCGAATCTGGTGCCAGAGGTGCAGCGTGTTTACGGGTAGAATCTTGTGTTTTCAATGAAGATCTCACCTTCGATCCCCACAAACCAAATTATGTCAAAGATCCGTCAGTACGTCCAAAATGCACCCAAAGCCAAAGACGACTGTTACCCATGGAGAGAGACAGAAAATTTAGCATGGATAGAATGGCGCCTTTATACCGTGAGTCATCTACCAGCAGAGGTCTGGTTCAGCTCGACAGTGTGAAGGTTAGGGCTGAATGGGTCTCGAGGCCGAAGAGTTCAGCCAGACAACAGGGTGATATCCAAGAGGAGAATGAGGACTACGAGCACTATGAGTGGCTAGACACTGAGCTGGTGAACGAAGAAGAGTATGAGATTCCCAATGTAGACAATGGTCGTGTAAGTTCTGTCTCGGAGAGTAGTTTTCTTGCACCTGAATCTGAACAAAATCTAGTGGATGATGATGATGATGATGATGATGACGACGATGATGATGACGTCTATGAAGTTACAGATCACAGTAATGATATTGTGACAATGGCAAGACAATGCCGAAGCAAGTATTATAATCCAATATACACCAATCTCAACCAACCTCCCTCATCACACACACATTACCAATCTTTGGGAGCAGTGGGTATAGAACAGAACAGTTCTGAGCAAGATAACAAACAATCATCATCATCATCAGTCACTACCCAAGGACAACTGCCCTTCGAGAACATCATTGATAGTTCTGAGCAAGATGGCACAGAGTCAGGGTTGGTTACTGTCCACGAACAACTGCCTTCTGAACAGAGTCTTGTCATTGCTGAGCAAGATAACATATCGAGTTCATCAGTCACTGCCAATGATCAAATGTCCACAGAACAGATCTCTAGTTCTCACCATGATGAGACCCCATTAGAACTTGTTGCTGCCCAGGAACAAGCCACAGGTCAAATGGACATTGTTTGTGTTGATTGTGACAAAATTAATGACAATTCAATACATTTTGAGATCACAGATGAAGGTGAAATCGAGTATGAAAATCCTGGACAAAGCAGTGTTGGGGATGATAGCAATTGATCACTGTACTTTCTAAATGTAATACCAAAGAAAGCAAGTGAAACACAGTATCCCCCCCAAAAAAACCCCCTAAACCTCAAAACAAACAAACAAACCAACCAATAACATCATAAAATTTGACCGACTGCTTGCTGTTCTATCTTCAGTCAGGAATATTCCCCGGGACATTTTTTATCCCAATCTAGATAAATGACCTTTGAACTACATGGTGCACGTATAAACAGGTTTGTTTGCAACCCACTCTCAAACTAAAGAAGGCCAGGAGTCGGAGAGAGGTTTTCTGGGGCAATATTTCAGGACACGCGTTTGAAGGGTGTTTTCCCTAAAATACTTGTATCCATTTATCAGAGATATCCCTGACTGATCTTAGAAAGTACAAAAGTACGTACAAAAATACATATTCAGCCTACGGAATGTCTCCATACAATGCAACTTAATTAAGGTGTCTAGTATCTACACGTACACCCATATTGCCAGAATTGAACTTTATAATACTAGATATAGAAATAACATCCACCAAAGACTTGTTATCCAGGAACCTTGTTTTGTATAGTGAAGCTTCACTCAATTTAAAACAAAGGAGAAGGTACGTGTGGTCCGGGAACGCAAGTGCCATTAAACAATAAATACTTGAACGTCTGCAACACATTATATATAACATAATTGTAAAGGTGACCGAATTTTTCCAAATCAATGTACTTTGGAGGGAAACGGCAGAATTTGCACTTTCCTCCTTGAAAAGATATATATTATACTAGACTTAGCCCCCTAAGCTCGCGCCAGTTAGAATTGATAATTTAAATTTATTACTGCAATTGTGTAACTGAAAAATACTGTTTCGATTTGAGGCAGTATGATCAACTTGAATGCATGGTCAGTATTGTGTAACTTGAATGGAGTTCATGATACAATTCATGTAACTTGATTTGTGAATAAAATATGTTACAAATTATTAGTATATATAGTGTGTCTCTGGAATAGCAGTGAACCACAAGGGTTATTATTACTACGATATTGGGGTATTGTTATAAGGCTATAAGGGGCCACTTCAGTGTAAAGATGAATACATTTTTGGTGATTTTGCATACTCAGCTAGCACTTTCATCAAGCAGCATAATGTAAATGTGGTCATAGAGGGCGCCATTCTCACTCTCTGATTATCAATCTCATAAAGCCTGCCCTTTATGGCAAACACTTTGTAGTGCACGTGTATTTACTCCTTGTATTAAAGGGGGAGTTTGCCGTTTATCATGTTTGCTTTTGTTTTTTATTTGTTTGTCAATCCTCAAGATCATTATGATGTGTTTATCACGTGGGAAAAAGTGATCCAATCGAATATGGCGCAGACCACAAATTCAACATGGCGGCACCCACGTGTTACATGATTGTTCATCAAAATTCAATGGCATAGTGTGGAGCAGCTGCTTCACACACATAAATCATGTATTAGCTCACTTGCGCAGCTTCGCAGCACTGGCGCTTGCTATCAACGATTGGATTGTGGCCACATGTGTATGATTCAACAGTGATCATACAAATTAGAACAGTCTTCCCATATACTTGTATCCTGTACCCTGACTGTCATGCAATGTATTATTACCTGCAGTGGCTTGTTGACTGATCGCAAGATATCACTCTTTTTGACAGTTATCTTGATCATAAAATCATTTAGTTTTTAATGAGTAATTTGAATAATTATTGACCTTTATTTGAAATTTGTTGAACTGTCGCCAATGTTCTACGCAGTGTGATACAATGAAATCCAAATGACCATCGTGAAAGGAATAGACAGAACTGTGATTTTCTAAGATAAACTCATTTGATAAGACCTCTCTGTATATAAGCAATTACACTCTCTTGAAAGTCCAGTTCAAACAACCAATGCCAAGTGTGGTATCTGATAACAGGAGGTCATAAAATACAATTACACCAATATGTAGACTGAGTGAAGTCGACCCAAGTTACTAGAAACAATATTTCCATCATAGACAATCTTGAAATACAATGAATTGAACCTTAGACTGAGATTGAACACAAGACATCCATTTTACGACCTCCAGATACCACACTTAGCCGTTGGTGGGACTTTCCAAAGAGTGTAATTGTTTATATACAGGGGTCTTATCAATTGAATTGATCTTGGAAATCACAGTTGTGTCTATTCCTTTCACGCTGGTTATTTGAATTTCATTGTAGTTATTGTGCTCGATAAGTGAAACGTGACACCTTAAGTTTATAAGGGAAAATTGACACCTTAAGTTTATAAGGGAAAATTGACGAAGTCTTCCGGTTTCTTGTTATGGAGACCATTTCACACTTTTCCATTATTGCTGTCTCGCATACTACAGAAAAAGTCGGTGAAAAACCTGCTAACAGTTCGTCGGCAACCAGCAAAGATAATCTTATATCTATTGACCGAATTTGTTGAACTTTTCTTAAAAGACGAAGGCAACATGTGAATCCACGTCTTCAAAAGAGAGTAAATGGCCATCTTATAATTATCTGAATTATCGTCTCCGAGGCAAAAACATTGTGAAATGATAAAGGTTTGGTAAATGAAGTGAAATATGGTCAATCAACCCAATACTGCATTCATGCAGCGAACAACACATCGCGTACCAGAAACTGGCAGAATATTGAACTGCGACGGAAGCCAAACTGGGAATGGTTGATATACTCCGCTCACCCGGATGGTATTTATCTGTCATTACTACACAGTATTGTTACAATACCCCTTGACGCATTTCTTGACATTTTAATTCAAAACATGGCGTATCATTTTACACATAACATATAACACTGTTTGGGGCTGTACAGATGCGTGACGTGCGAATTTAACATAATTGCATTGTTTGGTAAAAAGTTCAACAGCTTACGGGCATCAACTGCTATCAAGTGCTTTTCCATAACTGGTAAATCAAGTTCTGGAATATAGTTAATCTTAACATTTAGTTGTGTAGGTGGATGAATTAAAGGTTAAGTGTGACACAGCCAGACTGAAACTCAAATACAAATGTGTACAAGTGTCAGTCTTTAGGAGCATTAAGCGAGAACACTCATCAGTAATGCAATTCAGTCCCTATGGATGACACAACCGGAAAGTCTATACCAATTTCAATCAGTGTTTTCGGATAAGGGACCGGTCAGTTTCTTCAGCCTGGGGGGCGGTGGATGCTTAAATTGGGCCGACAAAAAGTCACTTACCTCCTATGTGTAAAACCAAAAACAGGCTGACCCCTATCACTTAATTCTAAAGCATGATGACCCCCCCCATATATATATATATATATATATATATATATATATATATATATATATATATATATATATAATATTCACATGACAGGTATTTTATGATCATGACTCATGTGGACTGCTTGACTGTCTTGCATCTACTTTATAAGAATAGAATAGACTATCTTGGCAAACAATTCACATTTTTAAAAGACTGTCATCTCAAATTAGAAAAATTGGTGAAAATATTTAAGAAAAGTTTAATATCATTATGACAGTAAAAAGGTTGTTGGTGCATCTGATTGTTGGTTGAATGCATGAGACAACGCACAGTAATTATAAGTCATTCGTAAAATTTAGACATTAACAAGAGGAACATTCTCTGTTATATCCGAGAACCTTTCTCAATTACTAAGTATATTTGTTTGTGGCGGGGGGGGGAGAGAGAGAGAGAGAGAGAGAGAGAGAGAGAGAGAGAGAGAGAGAGAGAGAGAGAGAGAGAGAGAGAGAGAGAGAGAGAGAGAGAACGAACAACAATTCAGTAGCTATAGCACATATAGATAGGGAGAAAATTGCAATCTCTGATAAAAATGAATAGCTAGATAAAAAGGTAGCAGATTTTCTTGTTCATCATAGCTTCCTGTCGCAAGCGTACGCATACATGGGGATTAGATTTTCGTTGTCCTCAAGGAGTATGCTCTGTAAGATTTATATCCACGGTTGATGTATGAAAGCAGGAACCAACTTCATAATGTTCCAAGACCAGTAAATGTTTTGCAGGAAGTATACAAATAAGGTGATAAGAAGTAAATTATGACCGGCAGTGTGTCAGTTGTTTTCCGTATGCAAGGTGGGATGTGTTCACACAGTGCTGACAATTTGGCTTGCCTCTAGAATAGTTGTTTCCAAATGTCGACTCAATTTACATCTTCGTCACTGTGGACCCCCTAAGTGTTATTATATCGAGTAGACAATGTATAAAGAAGGGAAAGGACTAATGCTATCATTCACTGGGCGCAGCCGAGCTTTGAATGAGACAGTAAGTATGATTTATGCTACGTATAAACATCATGATTTCTAACATAAACGATTTTCTACGTACAAATATATGCACACTGGCAAACAATTCTTAGTGAGAAAAGAGACGCATCTAACGTATTTATATTGAAACTTTGCTCAGTCCGGGAGCCCTTTTCTTCATAATATCGCTGAAATTATATTGCTGTCAAAGTTTTCTTTGAAGTTAATACACAGTAGGGTCTGATTCGTTAAGGCCTGCAAAACTGTTCATGTTGTGGGAATACTGTGTTCTAATCAGTATTGTTCTTCGGTAATCGTGATTGTGCATAAGGCAAAAACACTGAAAAAATTATGGTAAGTAGGTAGTAGGTAGGTCGGATTATAATGACCATATTCAAAGTACTCTGTAGCTTTAAATTGCGTGTATAGTTTGATATTTTGTCAGTCTCTAAATGGCTTCCTACATGACCTTATTTTCAAAAAGATTTTCAGCATGGGAGACGACACCCCTCCAACACCCTCCCCAACAGCAGAAATATACAGGCATTGATAGCGCGCACATGAAATTAAATGTTACATTTAGGCGAGAGAAAAAATAAGTGTGTTTCCGATAGGTTAAGCATGGCCTCAGAAAATAGAGTAGGTAGGTAGATCAAAATTTTATTTTATTTTTATTTTTTTAATGTTTTTATTTATGACAAAGTAGTGCTTCGACTCGAAAGCAAACGAATTGTCGGTCAGAATACCCCTTCTCTTATAGTTTGATGAAATATGTACTGGGATCACAGGGGAAAGAAAACAGACGTGCACGAAGGTCAAGAAGACAAAGAATTTCTTATCTGTGTAGGGTCGGCGGATTAACTTAGTGTCGGCGATGTTGATTTGTGCTCACAGTGAGAAAAAATGTATGTAATTTGTAGCAAAATACCTTGAGTGAGACGTAAAAACAATTGAAACTAATTGAAACTCTGTAGTCACTCTAGTTTGGTAGTAGTCAATGAATAATGTACTCATTACGATCAATACACCGTAGCGTACAGTTTTGAACTTCACGTCAATGCACACCACATGAATTACTGCAAATTGAATTTGGTGCTCCAAAATGAATATTCAGCGGTCATTGGACAACAAGACCACTCCAAAATTCAAACATTGTTGTAAAAGACAGTCTGTCCTATATAGCTGTGCTAGTTTGTAAAATGAGAATGATGCAACAAGAATGGAACAAGACAGCCACGAAAGTACAATGACACTACAACTTCCGTTAGCCAGTCTCAAGAAATGTGTAGCATTCGACACCATCGTACTTTGATTTGCCTACGTAAAATATCACATCGAATGGCACAACGATAAACCGGGGAATACATCGAGATCGTGCTTACATACATAATAAATGTACTCAATCATAAAACCGTCTTTACAGAAAGCAATTTCATTTCTTAAAAGAGCTAGTACGCAAGAAATTCGTTCTTGTGTGACGATTTTTGGCGTTTGAACTTTTATTGTATATTATATTATATTATATTTTAAAATATTAACCTTTCTCCGGTGTTACTAAGTTTACTTTAGTTATTTTTGATAAATTGAAGTATATACGGCGATTGAAATAACCGTTCGTATTTCATATAATACATTTTATAGTAATATCTCAATTTAAGACGGAAATATACAGTCCTTCAACAAATACATTGGATATTCTGAGAAGGTGAGAGGGGTGGTCATTTCTGGTAGCAGTATATGCAGACAGACAGACAGACAGACAGACAGACAGACAGACAGACAGACAGACAGACAGACAGAGTACAATTTACAGCACAGTATTGCGATGTTGAGTATCTGTATCTGTTTGTACGTTATAAATTCAGAGTTTAACTATTTTCCACTTTACCCAAAAGTAAAGAAGGTGTGTGCTCCTTTTAAACCGTATCAGCATATACATATTTCGGAAACCTCAAAGCCCTTAGTTTTCTGTCTAGTACAATGTATAACATAGGTCAGTTAACATATGTGGGGAATTATGACAATTAATGTAAAGTGTTCAATAGAAAGATGTTTGTCGAGCCAGAGAGTAGCAACGTTAGTGAGATTTAGTACGATTTTGGTTGAACCTGATGACGATTTGTTTGAAACATAGACGTTGGAGAGAGGGCTGCCATAGTAGCTATTAAATGCAGGGAGTGTTAGGGGTGACATTATGGATAGACGCTGGTGAGAGGGCTGCCACAGTTAAACTAATGTAAGGAGTGTTAATAGGGGTGACATTATGGATAAGAAACAACACATCCAGGGACACCAATAACTAAAGACATAAATTCAAACAAGTCGCACATAGTCGCATTGTATAGGTTACCATGGTTACACTCATCACCAGTAATTTACATATATTTCCCATTTACTCCTGTTTTGTTCTTTTTCGTCCATCTCAAACTAATATCAAGAGTGTCAAGAATCCAGCTCAGGTCGACGAAGGGTTTTTGCCCGAAATGAACGAAAGACCGTCCGCAATATCTGGTTTATTTCCAACAGATAAAAATACCAAGGATTTCATAAAATTAGGTGACAAACTATTTGCAATTCGGTGCTGTACTGCATCAAACTAAGTTCAGTGTATAATTTGGTGTCTCTACTGTCACCCATAGATTTCGATTTGTTCTATCATGTTTAGATAAATTGGTTCTGAGATTGAAGTGTGGGCGACATTTGACATTGTATATGGAAAACTCTCGGCGGACCAAAATTATTTCAACTGTAATTCCGCTATGATCGTGCTGCATGTTGTCAATGACCCTACGGGTAAATGGTGTGTGTGTGTGTGTGTGTGTGTGTGTGTGTGTGTGTGTGTGTGTGTGTGTCTTTGTGCTTGGAGTTGTATCAGGTTAACATAGGCTCGAAGTCACTGTACGTCTTCTAAATCAATATGGAAAGTTATCCAGGCTTTGCACTATCCGACAGAATGTAGACATTTGACTGTCCCTTAGTTTCTAGCTGAAATGTACACTAGAATTTTGCAGCGTTTTGTGCTTATATTTTGATTCCGCCAGGGTACATGTACATTATTACCCAACCGAGTACCCCCTCACCCCCCTCCGTCAAATTGTAACTCTAACAGGAGCTTTCATCATGTTTGAAATGAGGTGGGTAGGCAATTTGCGATCTGCCATTTGTTCTTCTTACCCACATTCCCACCATTTTCTTGGGCGAGTACTGAGTAGCCACTCCCTCCCTGAAGAGGTATTTCACTTGTAGACTCATCTTTTGCTTGCTTTTTCGTATCTGTCTTTACAGGACCGACAATTAAATCGAAACTTGAACTACTAAAGAAAGAATGGCAAAGTTGGGTTTGTTATACATTGTAAACCTTGTGACGTGGTTGGTGTCTATTCACCTATCAGAGGCTATGCATTGCTCTGATGGTAAACCAGGATTAGCGGACAGTGTAAGATCAGAATCCGGTATCACGAATCTCAGACCGTACGTTCAGGACGAGCTGCCAGAATGGGTGCCTTACCCATCCGCCGATCAGTGGACAGATTCTGAAATTCTGAGCCTGGTTCGCTTTGTGTTAACAGAATTGATGGATAATAATGAAGTGAAAAACATTATGAATCGTATACTTGATGACTTCACTGAGCAATCTCAAGCCTATCTTAACTCATGCATCGTAGCTGCCGCTGGGTCAGGGAAAAAAAAGCGTAAATTGCCGGATTTTTTCAAGTTCAAGAACATGTATTACTGAATGTGTAAAAGGTAAAATATGAATTTACTAATTTTTAGTTGCACTCTTCAATTAGCAGACTATGTTTGCGGGATGGAAACCACATTATAGTGCTATTGAAAGTTACTGTCGTTTAAGTGTCATTGATAACTTCGCTAATTACACCTGGGTAAATCACAACCGTGACAACCCTCCCCGAGGACCAATTTGTAAAAAGTTACCCATCCTCTAATTCCACGGCACTCCCCTTTATGTAGTTTACAGCTGTATCCCCATTTCTTATATATGATGTACCCGCTTGTTGATGTATTTCTTTCTGTTTCCTTTGCCCATTTTCAGGACTGAGGGTAGCTGCTGCAAAGGATGGAGAAGAAGGCTTATAATTATTATTACACTTATGACGTCATTTAATTTATGCACCGACGGTTTATAATTACTGGAGTAATTTGCATATCATAATATATTTCCATTACATTCTACATTTTGTGACGTCATTTATACGTTATGCATGGACACTGTACAGAAGTAATTTGCATATCAACATCACAATATATCTATCTCATGTAATACTATGTCGACTACACTCGACGTGTTGATGTTAGTTAATTTATGCATGGACGCTTTACAGGATTGATTTGCATATTAATATCACAACATCACGACGTCGCTCTACAGTTGTATTTTTTGCACTAGACTTTGCTGCAGTGTACCAACTACACGACATCATATTAATTTTTCCTCATCAATTTCATCACTGTATCTATTAGAACAAGTTGATATGATTATGTATAAACTTCAAGATATTCCTTCCTATTTTCGTTTCAAAATTCTGTCATCATTGTTATTTGAAAATGTATGTGTAACATTTTGGTGTACGCTTGGGAAAATAAAGACAGCAATGGTACTGTTTGTCTTAAAATTGATGAGTTCCATCATTTTATTTTCACATCGCTTCTAAACTTGTACTAGTCAACGAGTCCAGTCCTGATAACACTAGAAATGTCTAAGAGAATTCGTTATTTTGTGAGATGAGGAAATCAACATTCAAAATCTCCAATCCCCTGGAGTCCAGGTTATACAAGTTGGTGCATAAATTGATATAGTTTACTGATGTAGTTTATAATTTTAATCAGTCATTTATACAAATGATTTGAGAATACAAGGTTCATATTCCATATATTTTAGTTTACACTTTGATGTCAAACAAATTGCAACAAATTGTATGATTGATATAAACCTAGATTTTTCATTTGCAAATTTAATAATATTCGGTAATTAGGCAATATCGTAAGTATAAAAACTTCATATTTCTTATAGTTAGGCATAACACTTTGGCAATTAAGGCGTATATCATGTATGATAGCTATAGCTAAAAAATTGCATTCCAACAATTATTGTGTAAGAACGAAAAACTAAAGGCAGATGCTGGAGGGTCCGAAAAGTACATGTTTGGCGCTGTAGGCGTGATATAATTATAGATAACTTTGACTCGACCACCACATTTCATTTTCAACAACTTATTTTGTAGTGGTCGAGTCAAATAAGTTATCCATAATTATGTCACTCATACAGTGCCATTTACATGACATTGTGTGCATAAAGTACAATTAACTACACATGAAGTGTGAAGTCCCCGATAGGCTTTCGTACATATGCCACATGAAGAGATGAAGTTTTTGTTTTACTTCCTTTTAAATTTCAAATCGACAAACCGACCCATAGTTGCTATGAAAAAGTAATGAGAAACACAAAAAATAGGGTCTTTTCTGCAATTATAATGTTAGCCCCATGACCAATGAAGAGAGGAAATTAAAATGAGGTTCTATTGAATTTAATTTATAATGAACCATACGACAAACAACCCTGTAGCGAACAGCGCCCTCTATATGGGGATTCCCCGATCATCGTGTACGTACACTGCAGCGTTGGTTTCGAAGTTGTCGTCGCCGGATGCTCGTACACAGAATTAAGTAGAATTACAGTTGGTGTTCGAGGAAGTATACTCTGAAAGGAAAGTGAAAGACTTGCAGTACATGCTGGTGGTTTTAATAACTTTTACACGTCAGGGGTTAGTTTTTTTCTTCTAGTACTTGTAAGGTGCAGTGTACCCGTACGTTCGTTCAACATGTTCGACAAGGAGTGAACCCGGAAACTGAAGGACTTGGCGCTCGCCATGTGTTGTTCATGGTGATATCCTACCTACCTCCATGTTTAAATCAAGTGATTGGTTTCTTTAGATAACCCATAGACCCTCCACCAAAGTGGAGGGTCTATGGATAACCCGTTAAAAATACCAGTGAGTTGTAAGCACAGGGTCACGTATTATTGCTTAGATTGCCGTTTTCTTAATTAAGAAAATATCGTACGAATCCTGCTGCTACACTGAAATGCAACAGGTGTTTTTTTCTCACAGGTAGGAAATTATAGTCAAAACATTGTTATATTTAGCCTGTAGACAAGGAAAACATCAATCTAACTAATACTACACACCCCTATGGTGGTAAGCGGGCATGAGACAAATTTCATGCGCACTGAGGAGTAAACCATTTGAACTCGGGGGCTTGGAAGATTTTCTTGAAAAACAAAATTATCGCAGGCTAAAAGCAGGGAATCAATTTGCTGATCGACCCACTCACAAGGTAGGAAAAAAGTGGCTTCCAGGGTATGAGGTAAAAAAACTATGCTGTAATTAAATGCAGAAACTTGCTGGAACAACACAAAACACTACCTTCAAATCAAATCAGATTACTGTATACTGACAATGACATGATAAATGCAATGATGTACCTTTAGAATTTTTCTTGGAAGTTAGTCTACAGAATTCATATTTCAGTTGCAATCAGGACAGATGTATAGTCATCATCTTGATATGTTAAAATAACACCATATAGTATATAGTCATCAATATTTAGGGGTTGGAGGAGGAAACCACCTGCCCAACCCCCCAACCCCACCCCCACACACTGCTCCCTTGTATTTTGGTTCAAATTTTATCTCATATTATTACTACATCAACATGTTAAAATAGCACCAGAAAAGCATTCTTTTAGTCTTTGATTTTTAAAAATCTAAACAGTCCCCCCCCCATGCTCATCCCACTTGGCTCCCCCAAACTTCATTTCAACTTTTACCACCCACTTTTCAAAATGTACTTGCTGCTTTTTGAATGAGTTGCATCCGTCATGTATGTCTCCTGTTATGAGGAAATTCAAATTCCAAAAATATTTTTAGACTAGGTTGTCAGTAACTTCCTATGTGACACAGTATGAGGACAAATGGTCAAATTTAAAGCATATATTTAGAAGAAGAAAAATTCCTGTACCCCTACTAGGCAAAAAAATGTTACTGTCTAGTTGCTCTTGGAATAAAAATGTGCTGTCATTGTTGAAAAAAAATTGCTGTTCAACCCCCCCCCCCCCCAAAAAAAAAAATCAAATGGTTTTCTCCTAAAGCATAAAACACCATAGGAGCCGGACATAGCAACTTTATTCAAGTGTCTATTCCCATATTATTAGGTGTAAGCTAATTTTAAGACCTTGACTTTTTGTAGCCTGGAATCCATGCTGTCCTGTTCTACAGTATGGCATGGTATGTAGTCTTGAGTCCATGCTGTAGAAGAGTAAAGCATGGCTGTATTTAACTGAGATAGAAAACATACAGGGTATAGACTGTCAACAACAAGAATTTTTTTTTTGCATATATGTGTTTATAAAATGATAATAATTGTAATTATATATTAATGTGTTGGAAATATCAATGATTATGACAATATATACATAACATACACCCATTGGAACACACACATGCTAATAAAATGTATTTAAACAAGAGAAAAATACAAAGACAAACTAGCTAGTATCAACATTGTAATAGCCATAGTTTGGTATTCCTAATTCAGTTGTTACTATATACTTGTTTTGGTGTCAATTCTTACAGTTAAAGTATAATTTATTTCTTGTGTCAATATTAGCCATTGTAATCTTTCAATGGGTAAACATACCTTTAGTGTACTAGTAGTACTGCTTAGATTGTAGTTACAACCAAAACGTTTCCCTGTTTCCTTGTTCTGGAATCATACTTTGTATAAGTTCCAACACAGACTGAATGTTTACACTCTGATTTCAAAGTGAAACTAATACAGAATGTAGATTGTAGATGACAATAGTATTGGTAGAGCTGTCACTCGACCAGGAAGTGGTCTCGTAGTCTACCAAAAATAACTATAGAGGGGTTTCCTTATAATAAAGAACATTGTGTTGTTATGAGTCATAGACTTGAAAACAATGACATCAACATTTAGGAAATTCAGAACTTTTTTTGATACACATTACGAAGTTAGGGTGATCTCCCCTCATCATGCTACTGTATATGTAAAGAGCCATGATTGTTATTTGTATATGTCCACAAAACAAACTTGTGTAGGCGGTTTGAGATACGGTATGATTAGATATAAACCAAAACTGATTTGGGACAGTTATAGTACTGGACTCTGATACCATGTGGACTCAGTGGTAAGTTGTATGGCAGAATATATTACTTTTTTTTTTAAAAACCTACACACTGTATATGGTAATGTACTACTCTGGTAACTGAGCCTTCAGTTTTCAAACAGTGTCTCATTGCCTGTCTCGTAAGAGTTTGTAAATTTATATATTGTATTGTCACAGTTGTTCTCTGCCTGTGCTTTTTAGAATTACATTTTTCATTACACCATGCACGAGGCAGGTTAAACAAAAAATATGGAATATATATATATTTGGAATATATATATACAACATGTCTCTGTCAAGACAACATGTGCCTACATCATTGGTTCTGCTGTGTTTGAATATGAGTCAAAACGTTCAAAATTGTTATTACTTTCCCCATTTTTTTATATATATTTTTTGGCAGTTGTATAATTATATTATTCCCCAATATTTTTCTTCATTCAGACGGAAAATACTTGTGACGTAAAGGTTGTATCTATGATTCACTAGACAAAGGCCCCTTAGGTCACTAACATTTTCCTTGGCTGAATGAAGAAAAATATTGGGAATAATACCTAATTGTCTGACGTTTTTCAACAGGAAGTATGTATAGTCAACACACTGTGTAGATACAAGTAGTAGTTACAAAGTATATATAGTCAACACACTGTAGATACAAGTAGTAGTTACAAAGTATATATAGTCAACACACTGTATAGATACAAGTAGTAGTTACAAAGTATATATAGTCAACACACTGTGTAGATACAAGTAGAAGTTACAAAGTATATATAGTCAACACACTGTATAGATACAAGTAGTAGTTACAAAGTATATATAGTCAACACACTGTAGATACAAGTAGTAGTTACAAAGTATATATAGTCAACACACTGTGTAGATACAAGTAGTACGTAGTTACAAAGTATATATAGTCAACACACTGTGTAGATACAAGTAGTAGTTACAAAGTATATATAGTCAACACACTGTAGATACAAGTAGTAGTTACAAAGTATATATAGTCAACACACTGTAGATACAAGTAGTAGTTACAAAGTATATATAGTCAACACACTGTAGATACAAGTAGTAGTTACAAAGTATATATAGTCAACACACTGTAGATACAAGTAATAGTTACAAAGTATATATAGTCAACACACTGTAGATACAAGTAGTAGTTACAAAGTATATATAGTCAACACACTGTATAGATACAAGTAGTAGTTACAAAGTATATATAGTCAACACACTGTAGATACAAGTAGTAGTTACAAAGTATATATAGTCAACACACTGTGTAGATACAAGTAGTAGTTACAAAGTATATATAGTCAACACACTGTAGATACAAGTAGTAGTTACAAAGTATATATAGTCAACACACTGTGTAGATACAAGTAGTAGTTACAAAGTATGAATTATTACTTGGCAAAGGCATGATTATAATATAATTCACTGAAAGTGGTCATATGGATGAGGATTGGGTATTTATATTGGATTTTCAATTTATAAAACAATTTTGTCATGAATTCCTACTTGAAAATCAATGTGAAACAACATACATGTATACCAAGTTACTGTTTGTAAGTCAACAAGTTACAAAAGATTGATAAAAAATGTGTAAAATGTCTGTTATGGTACATACAATAATAAACTTTTTACACATATTTTGGCTTTTTACGCTGTATCGAGTTACAAACAAGGACTTGGCATATGTTGTTGCACATTGATTTTTCTAGTAGGAATTCATGATAAAATTGTTTTATAAATTAAAAATCCAAAATAAATACCCAATCCTCATCCATATGGCCACTTTAAGTAAATTTATAGTATAGTTATTCCAGCCTGTTTGTAGTTCATGCATGTTGATATATGTATACACAATTGTAAAATTTTGCCAAACACCCATTGTTGCGGTAACATTCAAGATTTAACTGATATTCAATTATTCAAGTAAATTGTGTTTTTCCAAGTTAATAAGTAGCCATTGTAATCTATGGAGATGAGTTTAATAGAACTATCAATCTTGGCTGTTGTTAAACTGTCTCCATTTAATACCATGCCTGTTTACAGTTTTTGCCCTTTTCCGGATAGTCACCTTGTAACTAATTGTACCATAGGTAGTATGTGTCTTATTTAAGAAAAATATCGGAAATAACATAATTATACCTACGCCAGTAATAGCAAAGAAAAATTACCTTTGTTGAAATTTTGAAAGTATGGTCAAAGGTTACAGGTATATTGATAGAGTAATGTACAAAACCTAATGAATAATTTCCTGAGATCATTTTGTACTAAAAATAACACTTGTTGATTTGCATGGAGTCGTTACTTTATCTCAAAGCAGACAGTTGTGTAGGCAAGGACATACAAATGTTAATATCCTTACATTTTAAGTCTGTTGCTGGTAACAATATCAACAAACTTATAGCAGGATTGGTACTTTGATTTCCAGAACTCGGAGTATAAATGTTTGATATTTATTTAATATATGTTGGTTAAATCTTAATTTGATGTTGTGCAATGCGAGATAATTCAACTCAAAGTCATAAACTGTGTTCACATTTTGGGCAAAAGTTGGTCTCTGGGTTGGACCAATTCAATGTTGTAAACGATACCGTACTTCTGTATTTACCTGTGAGGACTTTTTAAAAGTAGTCTAGAGGCCAACTGAGGATGGCTGTGAGTGTGAAGATATGCTCCACCACGTCTCAAGGAACAAGGAACTGAGATGAAATTTCAAACCCAAAGAAATCAGCCACTTGCACAGCAATTAACATCATGCTTGTGTTAATCAATCACAGAATTCTGCCCAATAATAAGTTAATGTTTATCGTAAGCAGTTATGTGATGTCATATACTGTTTACATCATTCTATTAAACAGTTGCGGGTTTACTGATTTGCACAAACAATGTTTAGTTCATAACTTCTGATTCAGTGAAGGAGATCTTCAAATTCAAGCCATGGATAAGACTACAAGTCATTGATCTAATCCTCACTGTGTATTTGTAGATGACATTGCGGAGTTCACTACTACATCAATTGTAATATTGTGTTGTAATCAAAACAACAATGGATGAAGAACATGAGTTTATAAAAGCTGCTAAACAGGGAGATGCTGAGAAGATAAAAACATTGCTAGAAAAATATGGTGTAGATTTGGTCAAGATAACTGATTCTGTAAGTATTAATTTTGAAAGGAAAAGTCCAATCAGACTTTAAATATTTCTGCTTTTAGTACACTTGTATTGAATAATTATGCTATCAACTTAAAGGAAAAGTCCAGTAAGAGTTATTTCTGTTTCTGCCCTACTGCACTTGATATGCCTTTTAAAAACAACATTTTGGTGATTTCCTGCAAGGATTTATGGGAAAAACCCTGTGTTATGACATCATGATGCATTGTGCGTCTCTCCATACAACGCAATGTATTGTGTACGTGCTGAGGGGTTTGCATGCACTACTCAGGGTGGTGGTTGTCACCTGCCCGTACCCTGGGTTCACCTGTAAAATCCCTCTCTTGTCATTGATGGTGTTTAGTCTTTGTTCTATAAAATCACTCATAATCAAAGATGTCAACATGTCTTTCCATTATTTCCTGATAAAAATGTTATTTCAAACGTAACAAAGACAAAAGAAGACTAACTGTAACAACATAAGCGATGTCCTCTCACGCAATGCATCTTGGAACCAGAAAATCGACTATACCCTACCATAATCTCCGTCTATTGATAAATGAATGATTTAATAGGGTATTTGTGATCACATTGCCATGGTGTAGAATGACCAGGATATAAATCTCACCTTTTTTTTTTGAAAGCATTCAATTTGAATAAATGATCCAACTTACATAATGGCCATTCAAGAAACCAAGTTTACATATCAATGTGTGTTTATTATTTTCATGTTATTGTTATTTGCAGCAAGGAAATGCCGCATTACATTATATATGTCAACTTGGTCATACAGACCTAGCACAATTGTTGGTTGATAAAGGAGCAGATGTTAATCTGAAAAATAAGGTAATTTGTCTTTACTGTATAATATATGATTTTATAGCCCTTTGGTCTAAAATGTGGTCCATTAACCCCTTCAATACTGAAAACATTCCCGCCAAAATTGTTGGGACAAAATTCTTGTTTTATGTAAGTTTTTGGCATATATCAACTTCATTTTAGACTGGAATTAAAGAAATGTTACTTCCTAATAAAGTAATATTATTGTAATTATGAAAATATTCATATAAATTGGGTCCCCATATTATTTAAAACTCGTCTCTAGTCATGAAAGGGTTAATTTATCCTTTACCAAATCATAACTGCTATTAATTACACCAAAAATGTTGCCTCTTCAGTGAAAATTGTACATTTTATAATCCACCATTTTGGGAATGTCAGTCCAGGAAATGAAGACATTTTCATAAACTGTGGGTTCTGGAGAGTCATTTTATGACTTTACATCACCTACAATTATTAGCACTTTCAAAGAAACATCAAGTTGATCTTGTATCTTTTTAGGTTATCTTTGCTATGGGCTATTGCATCATGGGAGTCAGCAGAAATAATGTATGTTGTTGTTATTTGCAGCAAGGAAATTCTGCGTTACATTGTGCAAGTGAATTTGGTCATACAGACCTAGCACGATTGTTGATTGATAAAGGAACTGATGTTAATCTGAAAAATAAGGTAATTTGTCTTTTATTGTATAAAATAGGATTTTGTAGCCTTTTGGTCTAAAATGTGGTCCATTAATTATCCTTTACCAAATCATAACTGCTATTACTTGCCCCAAAAATGTTGTCTCTTGAGTGAAAATTATACACTTTACAATCAACCATTTCCTTAAAAGGGTAATGTCACTCCAGGAAATGAAGACATTTTCATAAACTATGGGTTCTGGATAATCATTTCATGATGTTATATCACCTACAATTACTTGTGATTTCAGAGAGACATCAAGTTGATCTTTATAGGGTATCTTTGCTATGGGCTATTTGCATCATGACAGTCAGCAGAAATAATATATTCAAGCTGCACACTGAATATTCATGAGTCCTGAGTGCCTATACCCTTCAATGTAAAACCATAGATTATTGTATGATATTGTTTGATTGATAATTTTCAGTATGGTCAGACTCCGCTTCATTTTGCTGCCTACAAAGACCAAGGAAACATTGTGTCACTTCTACTGGACAAGGGAGCAGATATAGACAATAAAAATAAAGTGAGCTCAAATTGTCTTTACTTATCAAGCGTGTAGTTGTCATTTCAAGTTGAATTAGTATCAATTTGATTAAAATCTGATGTAGGAATACAGCTAGATTTCATTCATATATCTTTATTTCTTTTTCGAATTTTGTCCTGTGTTTTGAATTTGTGGCTTTGAATTGAATTCCCCTATCTTTACTAATTCTACTGTTACAATGACCAATAGGGATCCTTAACTGTGATCATGAGAGTGCCCTCACTTTGACCATGAGTGTGTCGTTATTTTGACCATGAGGGCACCCTTACTTTGACTACTCTCACTATTTGTACATCTGCTTGTACCTGATACCAGAGATAACTGATACAGAGATTGGGAAATGTAGCTGGAAAAAAAATTGTGGTTTTTTTAATAACTGATCACTACTCTTCAAGACTCATCGATGATGTTAACAGAGTTTGAGTTTTTATAAATTTAATTCAAAATATACCATGCAGTTAAACATTTTAATAGTGCAGTATATTCGCTAGTCTGTATTCAGACGCAGATTATATTTTGTCATATTCCTAAAAAATCTGAAATATGTTTTATTTAAATACGAATTGTGTGCACATACATAACCTAGCATACAGTCTAATAGTCAACATGCACAATGCACATACAGAACGCGCACTACTCACTGAGGATTCAAACACATAAAATATAATCTAGCATTTGTACTATCTCTTCAAACACCCGCTAGTGGTTAACCAGGCGTCTGAGTTAGACGTTCCACCATAAATGCATCAATTATATTCATAGAAATGAAAGTCCGATGGGTTAGAACAGTCGTCTTGACTTCACGGAAAGTCCAACGCACACCATGTTTTAATTCTATTAATTTCAGTGACAATAGTATTAAAGATAAATTACAAAAAAAAGTCAAGACAACTGTTGACAGTGTATATATTTGCATGTACCACACAAATTTACACACTTTGTTAGCTGCTGTCAACCATATGGTAAAGTTAATATTTAACACACTACTACTACTACTGGTTGTCTCTTAAAGTTGATCAGTTTTTATAACATGTTTATACATTTTTTATTTTTCCTCAGTCGGGTTCAACCCCTCTCCATGAAGCCATTGAAAGGAACCATACAGACCTAGTCAAGTTACTTGTACGTAGGGGAGCTGATGTCAATGCAGTGGATGGGGTATGTACTGAATTTAACTTAAGTTTGCTGAATGGATAACATTCAAAGTCTGATAAAAGTGTTTCTCGGGGAACTGATTCCTCAGTTCATCTCATGCAATATTTCCTGTTACAATTATCATAAAGATAAAAGATTGTATAGTTTGGCCACTAGGGGGCAGTATTTGACAGCATATTCAGCCAGAAGTATGGGCCAGACAACTGTCAATGCTGTGGTCAAATTTGATACGAGTATAATTCAAAAGCTGCTCCAAAGTATGAGCGAGAGTTTGATATTTGTTTTTCCCTTTTATCATTTTCGATGCAGAAGAAGATGTCAAATTTATTTCTAGCAGCAAAGAAAGGTAGTCTGGAGTCGTGTCGGATGTTATTGGCTGAATCACTTGGAGAAAGACGAGCAAAAGTTAACTCACTGAATGAGGTATTATTCTATGACATTCTATGAAGTATACCCCTCACTTGTAGTCTTATTTATCATATGTTTGCCAATTTGCAGTCATGATATCCAAATGGTTAGAATGCCTGCTTGAAATCTGCAGGTTGCCGGTTTCAACCGTGTTGCTACTATTTATTTCTGAAGTCCTTTGCAAGATCAATTTGAACCAAGACTGTGCCCCCGTCAACCCAGCTGTACAGTGAGGGACTTCAATAGGTTGCAATGTGAATGCTTTAATCCTATGGACAATGGATTGTATGCTCCTCAGGGAGTTGAGGAAGTATAAAGGGCCGTTGTGCCATTATAGATCCATGCCAAGGGTAATAATTGTAAAGTGATTTAAGCACAGAATGGGAAAGCACTACATGAAAACTGACACTATTATTATTGTTATTATTATTATTGGTAAATTCAAGCATAATTTAGTTTTTAGAAAATTCAACTTTTTGTAATGTGTATATTTTGTTTTAGATTTTACTGGTACTGTAAAACTGTCAGATTCAATAAAACTTGACTTCTGACTTTAATTAATTACCAGTGGGAGTAACTGAGTATGTCTTTCTTTATATGTTTTCACTTCCAGAATTTAGAAAATGAATTGTTTGCAATTCTTCGTTTTGAAATCAGCGAAAGTCAGTTTGATGAAGCAATTAAAAAGCAGAGACGTGATGCCATCAAAATTGTCAAACTTTTACTGGCAGCAGGAATTACTGTAGACTGCAAGAATAAGGTAAGAATGGAATTGAAGGTAAGGATAGAATTGAAACTCTTTAAGTTAGTGATTTTTATTACTATGCAGGATAATGTGTAACCCTTAAGTTAGAGTTTTTATCACTTTGATACAATGAAGTGACACCTTTTAACATACTAGTGTTTTGATTACATTGACAGGATGGAATGACACCCCTCAAGTTAGTAGGTGCAAAAATCAACCGATCAAACAAATCCACCACAAAACAGCATTACAAAGAAATTGAAAGGATACTAGCAACAGCTAAACAGGTACAATAATTATGATTACTTCCACATGTTATCTAGAATTTTGTTCTGTAAAATTGGGTTTCGGAATTTATGGGTACTGTAGAGATCAGACTAATTAATTAATTAATATGTAAACTAGACTTGTCTTGTTACGTGATTTCAACTTTATACGTCTTCAGTAATCAAGACTTGACTACAATATCTATCTCTCTGTCAACTGCCTTGAAGGAAGGTCATTGAAACTCATATATCTTAATTAGCCCTCAAACAGTGACAACCTGTCATTTTCCAGCAGCAAATTGATACTCACAGTTTATTTTATACTAGCAATATTGACTGCTTTTCCAACATGGCTGCTTCCATCACCGAATTTAACTTTGAAGTTGTTGAAAGGTGCTTGGACATAAAGAAAATTGACACATCATCAAAAGCAAAGCATTAAATATATTCTCAGTGGAAAAGATGTGTTTGTGATAGGCCGTACAGGTAACAGAAAGTCAATTTGTTACAATAAACTCAACAACACACCCCATAGGGCATTGAGTTGTTGATGGTATCCAATCAGGGTTAACTGTTTGAGGGTGATCTAAGATAAATACACACACACACACACACATATAGATATAAATGTATATATATGTGTGTATATATATATATATATATATGTATGTATGTATGTATATGTATGTATATATATAAATGTATATATGTGTGTATATATATGTATGTATATATACATGTATATATGTATTATATATATATATAATATACTTATATATATATATATATATATATATATATATATATATATACATACACACACACATATAGATATAAATGTATATATATGTGTGTATATATATATATATATATATATATATATATATATGTATGTATGTATGTATATATACATGTATATATACATGTATATATGTATTATATATATATATAATATACATATATATATATATATATATATATATATATATATATATATATATATATATATATATATATATATATATATATATATATATATATATATATATATATATATATATAGTTTTTACGCTCTGCCACTGCGGTATAGAGCACTGTCTTAGCAGATTGATACTCACCGAGTTATATATATATATATATATATATATATATATATATATATATATATATATATATATATATATATATATATATATATATATATATGGTGTCTCGTTAGTTCCCATTGGTTACAACTGCACACTATGTTGGTTTCTTGTAGGAAAAAGACTATGCAGAGCTCATGCAGCAACCTGGTGTTCCTGTGGAAATCATCAAGTTGTTTATTTGTGGGCATGAAGGTGTTGGCAAGACAACCCTTAAAGAATCACTACAAAGAGTAAGTAATAAGTATGTATGCTTAATTTAGATAGAAATCTAGATTAATACACCCTAAAAGATAAGAACGTTGTAAACCTGCACAGGTACTAAAATTATTATCAGTATTAAATCACCTGATTACCTCTACTTGTCTAAAATAACAACTTTCTGAAATTTTCTTTCCCTGAAATGGTATTTTGCCAGATTCAGAATCACTTTAATCATCACACTAGGGGAAATTATATGTAAAATGACAGTTCATGCAGATAAAACATAAAGCAGATTACAAAAATAAAACTCTACAGTAAAATGATGAACTTTAAATCCACAACAAGGTACTACACATAAATGTAGTTGCTGTTAAGAACAGAGATAGCAGATGGGACAAGGGACTTTTTAAAACGATTGGATTTAACTATTGGAGTATATATGGTATCTGCCACTCCTAGAAATATATCCGTTGTTGAATTCTTGATAGAGTGGGCTGGGAAGGGGCTTTTAGAAGCCTTTGACATAATGTGTTTGCTGTAGATAGAATAATACTACTTTCACTTTTTCTATCGATAATTTACTGAATCTTTTTTGCGATACTTCGTAAAATAATGATTATTTAGTATCTTGACTGAAACCATATTGATTTCCACTCCGCATGCTATTATAAGTGCGTATGAAAATAACTTGTTTTATTTTACCCCCTAGTGTGAGGTAAAATGCTATTGCAGGTTGTAAGAATTACCCATTGCCAAAGCCTTATAAATGATATGTATTTTATAAATCGTTTCAGCGAAAGAAATTGTTTGGTATGGCAAGAGAAAATGCTCCAGGCCCAGGCAAGGATAAAGATTACACACATACTGCAGGAATTGATGTCACTCCAATTGAGATCCCAAATGCTGGGAAATTCAGCCTCTGGGATTGTGCCGGGCAGTCGGAGTTCTACATCACACATACCATGTTCCTAGGAGCAAAAAATGCAACATTTATTTTGGTTTATAAAGTTATAGACTGGAAAAAGGATGATGATGGAGAGGTGAAACTTGTACGACCTACTGATATCAAACAAGAACAGAAAGAAAAGGTAGAAGATGTATTATTTAGAAGTCTGATAGATAGATATACAAGGATTTGTTAAAGGAAAAGTCCAATTAGACTTCTTTCTGTCTTTAGCACACATATTGATTACTACTATCACCTGAAAGGAAAAATCTAGTTAGACTTATTTCTGCCTTTATTAGCACATTTGTATTGGGCATTGCTATCAACTAAAAGGAAAAGTCCAATCAGACTTATTTCTGCTTTTATTAGCACATTTGTATTGGGCATTGCTATCAACTAAAAGGAAAAGTCCAGTCAGACTTATTTCTGCCTTTAGTACACTTGTATTGATTACTGCTATCAACTTAAAAGGAAAAGTCCAGTCAGACTTATTTCTCCCTTTAGTACACTTGTATTGATTACTGCTATCAACTTAAAAGGAAAAGTCCAGTCAGACTTATTTCTGCCTTCAGTACACTTGTATTGGTTACTGCTATCAATTTGAAGGAAAAGTCCAGTCAGACTTATTTCTGCACTTGTATTGATTACTACTATCAACTTACATTTTATTTTTGGTGATAAAGTTACACCTTTGTAACTTACTTAACTTTTGTATAGAAGTGCTACTACACTTACATGTGTTCTCTCTCACTTTAAGAATTTCCTGCAAGTGTTTACTTGTAGGAAATGACATCACATTTACCACTATAGCACAATATCTCCGTCTTGTTCTGACAGAGATTGTGGTAATTTTTATGTCATGCATTTTATGCGATAAGGGCAACCATACTTTATTTTGTTTGTCATGACCTGGCTCGCCCTAAATCACCATGTCACTGATTTTGTTTGTCATGACCTGGCTGACCCTAAATCACCATGTCATTGATTGTCACTGATTTTGTTTGTCATGACCTAACTGACCCTAAATCACCATGTCACTGATTTTGTTTCTCTAAACCTGGCTGACCCTAAATCACCATGTCGTTGATTGTCACTGATTTTGTTTGTCATGACTTAACTGACCCTAAATCACCATGTCACTGATTTTGTTTCTCTAAACCTAACTGACCCTAAATCACCATGTCATTGATTGTCACTGATTTTGTTTGTCATGACCTAACTGACCCTAAATCACCATGTCACTGATTTTGTTTCTCTAAACCTGACTGACCCTAAATCACCATGTCAATGATTATTCGAGGGCAAACCCTAGAGCACATATCTGAGCAAACATTAGTGTTTTCTGAAATTTGTAAACTTTAACAAAACAACTACATGTACCGGTAGTTCAGAGTCTCTTTCAGACATTTAGTTATCATTTCTATGTCATTCAGACTTTAAAGTGTGATTATGAATTGAAAGTGTCACCAATAATATGTACACATCACTTACTTTTTTTGAACTTTAAAAAAAAAAAATTTTAATCAACCAACTGACCCATCCTCATAAAGGTCTTACAATGAGAAACAAAGAATTAAGTATAGGTGCTCTAAGGTTGGGTAATGGTTAAAGTTTACTATTTGTTCATTAAAGGTTGAGTATTGGTTACGGTTTATCAAAGCAACAAATTTATCCAGTCCTGAAAGCGGTGAAAGTCCAAGTGAAGACCAAAAACCCACAGTTATACTCGTTGCCAGTAGAGCAGACTGGGCTGAAGATTTTAAAGATGAAGGTAAATGCACTCACAGCTGTTAATTGTATTCAATACTGGAGGAATAAATCATGTATTCATTTGTTGTTCTGGATTACAGTGTATATGGTAATTTTTAACATCAAATTCAAAATATATCACTGTAAAAATTAGAAAAAAGTAAACTCATACAAGATATCTATTGAAACAGCTCCCATAAGGTACTTTATTTTCAGTTACTGAATAAAGAGAATTAGTAAATTAAAATTTGATGATAATGTTAATTAAAGTGGCATGAACTAAACTGAGTTTGTAAGCATATTACTCAAGCAAAAATACTGAAACAAAAAATACATGTATTGATACTGTTGATCCATTTCTATAACATTACGATTGTCTTCTGGCATGGTTACTTAGAACACCTGATTGCCAAGTACGTTTCGTGAACCTTTTTTGATATGCATGATAAATTACCTCATTGGATTGTTTATGGGTTACATTTGTATATCAGGTTTGAGTTGAGTTAATAACGAGCCGTGGTTAAGTGTGCTTCAGTAAGTACAATACTGCGAGCACCTTTTAAATATGCAGCAAAAACTACACCCAAATATGGATTAACTATGCCCAGATATGGATAAACTATGCCCAAATATGGATAAACTATGCCCAAATACGTATTAACTCAGCTTGTGCTCCTTTAGGTACGTTCACTAAAAGCGAGACTTTGTCATGTAGTATACATCCATCAAGTAATCATTAAACAAATTCTCTCATAACTATATAGAAGATATAACAAATTCTGTTTGTACTCAAATTGCTGATTCACCTAATTAATATGCAAGAGTCAGTTAAAATATTTGTACAAGATTTAAGTTGATTTGAGCTAGCATTTTTTTGAGTGATGTTTAAAAATCCCATTGATAATATTGATTATGCTAATTTATACACACAGATTTCACTCACAAAATAAACATTTGCCAAGGATTGTTTCATCCATTCAAATCTTTGGCATAAGGACAAAATGTAATATGCAAATGAGGGTAATTAATATTCAAAACTTAAAAATAACTTTCCCAGAACTAACTGTAATATATATAGGCATTTCATTTGACAGTAATTTTTGAAAATTGGTAATATGGAGAATATTGTTTAATGATAAGTTGCAAATTTATATAATTTCTAATCACATTTAGAGAAATAGCAAACAAAATTCTCACTGAGGTGAGAGAGAATTAAGTTTAACATAAAAGTTTATTCTTTGTATTGCAGCTAACGGAGTAGCAAGTGAAATTCTCACTGAAGCAAGAGAGAAATTTAAAGAGTATTTGAATATTCATGATGAAACGTTTGTCCTTAACTGCCACAAATCTCAAGACACTGATATGAATGATCTTAGAGATTTCTTGAAAACAAGGAGACGTATCATTCTTAAGGTAAGGTGTTACAGTTATGCATTCTAAGAGAAATTTTACAGGCCATTGTCAAATTAAAAGATCCGGTAAACTTTAGGTGTGAAAAACAGTTGCCTGGCAGAGTTGAGAATTAAGAATGGTCCTGTGCAAAAGAATGATTGTATTTCTTAATGATAATAATAATAGTAATGTTAGTTTGTATATAGCGCTTTCCCACTCTGTGCTAAAAGCGCTTCACAGTTATTACCCCTGGCTTGGATCTATGTCAGCACAACAGCCCTTTACACTTCCTCAACTCCCTGGGGAGCATACAATCCATTACAGTATTTATAAGCACATAGGATTAAAGCATCCACATTGCAACCTAGTATCCTACTACTAGTACTAGGTTCCCCAGTTATACAGCTGGGTGGACTGAAGCACAGCCGTGGTTCAAATCTTGCCCAAGGACTTTAGTCATTCAGATACAAACAGCAGCAATGGGGCTCAAACCTACAACCTGCAGATTCCAAGCCATCCACTTTAACCATTTGCCCGTCATGATTCCATTTCATCCTCATGGCCTTACTACTTGAAGACCATGGGATTCAAAAATTGGGGTTTAACAAATCTCAATTGAAAAGGCACTGGGAAAAACCTTAGAGTTTTTGTTTCTGCCAATTTGAAAATAAGGTTATTATTAAAATAAAATAAAAATTATTTAGCGCTACACACATTTATTATAAACCCCAACCAGAAAATTCAATAAATCAAATATTCATGTAGCAACTCAATCCAATGTAAAGTGATATTTAATTAACTGTACAGAAATCAGTTATAATTTGAGACTGTTCTCTTTGTTTTATAATTATGTCCTTAATTAATGATAATGATGGCTTGTAAAAAATCAAGTAATCAGGTTGACTCTTGAATTGTGTAATGAAATGGAATATTTTCTCTTTTTCTTGTATTGTTAATAAAAAGTAATAGTTTGAGATTATAGTAAAGAATCAATTTTGCAGTCAATTTACAGATGAGAATGTTACATTTTTTGCATTGGATCAAGAACAATTTCAGTCCCTTGGCTTTTCTTAGGCTAAGTTAGTTTTTGATTGTCTTCGCACATTTACCTATTGTTTACTCTCATACACTCCAGAGAACAAAGGATATGCCAAACCTTTGTAGTGAGATACTAAAGGCAAAGTCCACGTGGTCACATAGGACCAATCTACCAGTACTTCATTGGTCAGAATATTTGGAAGAAGTAAGGAAGTTGATGAAAGGGTTAGATGAAGATTTCTTACGGAAGGCTACAAATTATCTTCATGATATTGGAGAGGTATGTCATCTATCTTAATTCTAAAGACTTACAAGGTTAACTTTTTAGTTTTATATTGAATATTTGACATGTACTCCACATATGTATAAAATATTAATATGTGTGGGGGAGGGGGAGGGGGAGGGGGAGGGGAATCCAGTTGGCTCTCTTTACCAAAATTGAGATGATGCCCAAGTCAAAGGTGAGGGCCTCATTAAAAGTTGAAAAGTTTGGTAAAGAGTGCCAGCCCAAGGGCAGTTATTAAATTGTAATATTGCCCAAGCACGAGTTATTAATTTTATTACACCATCCATTCATTCATCCAATTATTCACATGTCCACTCATCATTCATTATTATTTGTTATAGATAGAGAAGTTTCATTTTGATGGTGCATTTCCAAATTGTCCTTGTGGGTAACCATTGAATGTGGTCATGATAGTATTAATAGGGGTTTGAGTGACCCTACAGCTCATTTGTGAATTATGTTTATTTCTGCAAGAAATTAGCTTGTGTGTGTTACCATAGTAGTTTTGTCATCACAAGGACACAATAAGAGAAAACATTGTTTTGATGCACAGAATAGATTGTGTATTGGTTGCAATAACTCCAGTGAGCAATAATTCTGGGCAATAGTCTGCACTTCTGGGCAATATCACGACACAGGCAACAATCTATTTAAAGAAGGTCATGTGATTCTATTCTGACCAATGACAGCTTGTGTAAGGATGTAGTAAACAAACAGTTTGGCACAGCTGTTGATCTGAACAGGTGAAATATTACTCATAAATGATTAGAACCCTTGGATGTGTAACGAAAACTATTTAAGTATGATTTACCAACCTGAGGAACGTGTTTAGGAAATAAATTCTGTTTTTTTACAGTTGCTGTACATCCGTGATTCCAAGCACACCGAAAAAGATGTGGTTGTCTTGAATCCACAGTGGTTGTGTAACAAGATATTTGGTCCAATGTTAGCTACTGATATATTCTACCAATATCCCAGAAAATTACAACAAAAAGAAGTCTATGCTAGACAAGATATTGAATGTATATTTAAGGAGTATTCTGATTGCAGACCACTTATAAGGCTTCTTGAAGAGTTTGAGTTACTTTATCCATTAGACCATGAACCTAGAGAATCTGATGAAACACGATACGTTATACCAGGTCTACTGCCAGACATGCACATCAGGCCAATTGATCAGTGGAGACCAAGTCGTACAAAACTGAGGTATTACGGACGACGTTTCCAGTGTAGTAGTGCAGTTGATACATTTTCCTCAGGATTTTTTCCACGATTACAGACAAGACTTTACCACCACCTTTCAGAACTGAATCGTCCTCCCAGTCAACTATGGCGTAATGGTATCAAACTAAGTTACCATGTTGAAGGTTTGGTGTACATGATGGCTGATCTGAGAGCTGTTCATGTGTGTGTTCGTGCGGAGAAGAAGGAAGAGATCCAAGAATGTTATCAATTTCTTGAGTTAATCTCCAAAGATATCCGTGACATCCTAGGAGAAACAAGTCCTGGTACTGCATGGGATCTCAGAATTCTTAGTGCCATGTCACTCAGAGAACATCTGGAACCAGAAAAGGTGTGCAGTTATTCCCTTCAAGAGATTCTTGATGCTGAAGATAACGGGTCACTAAAAGTCTATGATAGAACCATTGGACAGGAGGAATCAATCATAGACTTAGTTTGCCCAGGTTTTGACATGACATTTTTGTATGAAAAACATAAACAATGTGATGTCAGGTGGATGCTTTACGAAACAAGAAAAAGTTTGGTGAAATTAATGGGTATTATTCAGCCCATTGGGCGAGATTATCGACTAATGGCAGAGTACATGAACATAGGATACACTGAGAGGTGCCACTTTGAAGAGCGTGCAAAAACCGTTCAAGAGGATGTAGTCGAACTTATGTTAAGTGATTGGTCAGATAGATGGGCCAAGTCCAAACGAGACTACTATGAGAACCAAAGAAGACAAGCTGGCAGTAATGGGCCACTGCAAAGAAAGATACAAAGCGATGCACATAATGTCTACTTTGAAAGCAGCATCCAGAACCAACAAGAACTGCTGAACCACAAGGATATGCAGCGAGAGGATGCATGCAAGGTAATTGAAGACATGTTTGAAGCGCTTGATATGCCTTCAAGTCTGACATCCTCAGACTCTATCTCAGTGGGCGTTGAAGCTTTTGGAATCCAAGAGGCATGTAAAGATTAACTGACTCTAAGGGTCTCAGAACTCAAGACTGTAATACAATTAGCAGACTAAGATGAGTTGACAGGTCCCAGAACTAAAGAAGAATACAAAAGTTTACAGATTGAGATGACTGTATGAGTCTTGGAACTCAATGCAACTTGTTAACAGTACCTGTGTTCACTATCATTCACTGCTTCAACAGAAGCTTTTACTGTACAACTTGCCATTTTGTTGTTACCAACTAGACTGGACTGGACACAATGTACTACAAATTCAAATCCAACACATACTGAATGTCTGTGTGACAGCCTTCGCTGTTGCAGGCATACACACTCCAAACATTTTACCAACGAAAGAATAGGTACTAGGTACATAACAATAGTTGGAAGAACTGGACTGCTGGTGCACAACCAATCAGGTACAATAAGCAGGGAGCAGCCTGACAAAACACTAAATTTTAAATGAAAACTGTCCACACAATAATTTGTGGATCGTGTGTAAATAGTAAAACTAGTCTATACTGAGTGTGGGCAGTGGTAGATATGTGTCTGTAGAAAAAGGAAATGTGCATATAACGTTATATGATTTTTGCTTTGCCGAAAATATTTATTATATAAAACCTTGATCAAACTACATTGATCAATGTAATGTTTATTTCAGTGCATACCTGCCATTGAAAATTATCTTCTGTCATTGTTAATACCATTAATAGGCTAACAGGTTTGCTGGCTTTACCACGGGGCACTTAAATCCGGCAAATGGACAGTTTTACAAAACCTGTTGACCAGAAGAGGTGAAACATTACTCGTAAGTTATAACAACCATGGTTTAAATGGTACAAGAACCAATTATTACTGTTTTACTGACAGGATGTATGTGTTTAGGGATATCTAATTTGACCTGTTGTATACAACAGTGTAACAATTAGATGTTATTCCCCAATATTTTTCTTCTTTCAGCCAAGGAAAACACGAGTGACCTAAGGGGCCTTTGTCACTACAAGTCGATAGACAAGTAGTGACAACCCGTAGGTCATGCATATTTTCCTGTTAAGAATAACATGAACATACCAGCACCAGGAAAAATCAGGGAAAGTAATGAAAATTTTGAATGTTTTGACTCATATTTTGAACCCAACCGAACCAGTGATGTAGACACGCATTGTCGTGATGTAGAAAGACCAGAGTACAAATTCCATATTTTTTGTTCATGATCGAATATTATGAATTTTTGGGGGACAAAAAATATTTCTGTTGTAATTTCAAAGGTTGTAACTCCCAAGTAAGTTACTAGTATGTCAAACTCATAGTCTTAGTCTCTCTGCAACACTTGTCACTTCATGTTCTTTGATGTAGTGTTACAGTATTCTTTGGAAGTTAATGTCAATATCTGAAACTACACAGTATTTTCTTTGGTTTTTTATTTGTTTTTTGTTGCTTTTAATATATGTTCAGAACATTGTATATGTAGTATATAGCATATAACAGTATGGAGAGATTTACATGAACAAACTGTTTGTGTGTGTGTGTGTATGTATGTATGTATGTATGTATGTATGTATGTATGTATGTAGTATGTATGTATGTATGTATGTATGTATGTATGTATGTATGCATGTATGTATGTACGTACGTATGTATGTATGTATGTATGATGTTTGGACGTATATATGTATGTATGCATGTGTGTGGGTGGGTGTGTACAATTTGTGTGTCATTGTGTGTGTGTGTGTGTGTGTGTGTGTGTGTGTGTGTGTGTGTGTGTGTGTGTGTGTAGAATGGAGGTCAACTGTCCAAATGGCTTAACATTATTACACTGATGACATCTGAGCAATTCAGATGAAAGCTACCTAGTCACTTCAAAACTAGATTCCAAAAAGGTAACTTTTTCATGATTACTGTATAAAATGCAGTCAGCTAGCAGTGTTCATTCTACTATACAATAATTTTCACAGTAGTGTTTTGGCTATATTATCCCTGGTATTAAAACCGGGCTTTGAAATAATGACATTGTCCTAGCTACTGCAAAACTCAAAACCTCAAACTTGACTATTGTGTCAGTCTTCAATATTGAGATTTTCCCTCTTCAACATAATACAGCAGCTAGGATTGTGTTACGTACAGACAAAGAAGACAGATCACATCACTCCAGTTCTTTCTGCTCTTCACTGGCTACCTATCCAGTACAACATTCAATAGAAAGTACTACTTGGTCACTTTAATACATAACACTACTCCTGATTACATCACTGACTTTATTAATGGTAAACCTGCAACCTGTTCACTTTGCTCAAATAACGAAAGTCTAAGTACCCCATAGTAATACAAAGTCAAATGGTGAGCATGTGTTTTTGCAAGCAGCGCCGTGCCACTCTTAAAGAATGGTATACCACTTAAACTTCATTCATCACCCATTATATTATTGATAAATTCAAGAAGGATATCAAGGCACATCTGTTTGGAAGAGCTTTCTAAGTTGTACAGCTATTAATTGTTTCTGTTTAACAGCAAAGAAGAATACATCGTATTGAATGTTGGTGCTATACAAATTCTTTTATTGATTGAGTATTTGATTGATTGATTGATTGATTGATTAATTTACACACACACACATACATACACATACATACATACACACATACATACATACATACATACATACATACATACATACATACATACATACATACATACACACATAGATACATACATACATACATGCATACATACATACATACATACATACATACACACACACACACACACACACACATACATACATACATACATACATACATACATACATACATACATACAAAAGGTTGTGAGAAAAAGAGAAAGACCATATTGTTAGGCTGCAAGTTTTATAATGAGATATTCACAAGTGAGGAAACCATTTTGAGAATTATTAGTCAATTGAGAACATGATTGACTTCATCTCAAAAAAGGTTTATAGCAATTAAATATGTTGAACAAATGCTAACTATGAATAATTTCTATCTCTACCTTCTTAAATTATATGAAATAAATATTAATCTCATGAATTATGAAAAAAACACTTATGGGATAAACCATTGTGGTCATGTTATTTATTAACTTGCCTTTCATCACCATGGTTACAGTAGCCCATGTGTAGTTACTAGTTCTCCTTTAATAATTGATCTCTATACAGGGCAAGCAAAGATAGTGTAATGATTGCTCTATAGATGTGAATTAAATTTATGGAAACAGTAAAACCATGCCATGTTTCAATGATTATTAGTTTCAGCAGGCAGAGTCTCAGTGTATGGGGGGGGGGTGTTATAGGATTGACTTCTGTCTGTCTGTCTGTCTGTCTGTCTGTCTGTTACCACCCATATCCAAGACACTCTCAGCTCAATTTCAACCAAACTTTGTCAAAATGTCAAAGACTTCATGTATAGGGTGCACATATGCACGTTCATTTTGTGACCTTTACTTTCATACTAAATGCACACATCTCCAAATGTTTAATACATACAGATGCCATTCAAGTGTTTACCCCACAATATCAATGGTGAACGTTTTATTGAGACTTTGACACCATCTTCAAGGTCATACAGCTGAAATCATAACTCAAGAAGTGAATACACAAAGACTCTATTCAAGTGTCTACTCCCATATAATCAGTGGTAAGCTTTTTGTATATTTTGACTTTAACCCTGACCTTAATCTTGAAGGTCAAATGGCAAATTACTCCGTAACTTTGGATATTTTGCACCTAACCACACCATTCAAGTATCTGCACCTATGTTTTATAGAGGTAAGCTTTCAAGTTTTGACCATGGTCTTCACCTTTAAGGTCAAATGGCAAATTGCCCGATAACTGTGGAAGGGTTATACTCAAGACACCTTTTAAGTGTGAATACTATACACTCACATTGTTAGATGTACGCTTTCTATTCAAACACTGACATCTGACCTTGATGTTCATCCTCAAGGTCAAATCAAAATTTGCACAACAACTTCAGAAGGTTTGTTCATAGGGTCATCATTTCATTGTCTACTCTAATATTAACAGAAGTAAGCTTTCTGGTGAGACACTAACCCTTGACCTTGACCTTCATATTCTAGATCATTAGCAATATACTTGAAGTTTTGCGCAATCGACAATCCATACTTTTAGAGATTGATGGACATTTCATATACAAACTGAAACAAGACAACATTTAAGTGCATCTAGTTAAATTGACATTGTCTCATAACTCATGAGTGGACATTGCTATATAAATGATGTCATGAACTTTCCAGCGAATTGCAGGACCCTATTTTAGACACAAATTAACATCGTATTTAGTGTTGGAAAGTTTGTTTTCCGTAAAAGACTTGTTGATTGTAAAGAACACCGTATTGATCGGGTTTCTTATGGTGTTGATGCTTACCTCACAGAAATATCAGGCATTATAATATACCTAGTGATAATACTGTGCCATGATTCGCTATAATCAGTCACGTGATAGGAAAATAGAATGACTATTTCCCTAGGGAAATAGTTCCATCAACCTTTACATGGTCACGTGACCACCGCGAGTTCACAGCAGGCCAAAATGGCAGCTTCTGACGATGTCGTCTGCCACCGCGAGTTCACAGCATGAGGTATATTATAAAACACATATTGCCTGGCCTATATTCGGGCTATAGCACCCGTTCATTACCCCTTCGTGACTGTGAGTTACCAGAATCACATGCTATTTCCCTCGGCTTTTGGCCTCGGGAAATAGCATGTGATTCTCGTAACTCACAGTCCCTCGGGTGTAATAAACGGGTGCTATAGCCCTCATGGCCAGGCAATATGTGTTCACTATCACCTTTTATGTACATAATTAGTGTAATTTGTCACCAGTGCCTCTTTGTTTTCGTAGTTCCAACACTCAAGAGTAACCATTGGACAACCATTGTTTCCATGGTTATGTAGAATATAAATTTGTCTAGAGCTACAGAGCAATTGCCACACTATCCTTGCCAACCCTGTAAAAATGGTATAAACCATAAACCCTCCACCAACATATGCTAATTACTAATAGCATTCCAGCTCGCTGCGCATCGTAGGTGTTAGACCACACCTTGCCAAGTATATGCCGGACTGCTTTGTGACAGCAACATCGAGGGTTCAAAGATGGAACAGAGAAGTTGGAAATTTTTGTCGTGTGTTGGCTATTTTCCAGTCGTTTCCCTCACTCTGTTCAGTGTGTTGTACTCGCATGTGAATACTGTAGGTAAGTAAGGAGAATTCTAACTTATATATACTGTGGAGTTGATACAAATATACGTGAAATAGTTAACGTGATAAGCAAGAGGAATGAAAAAAGTCACTTGAATGATCCCGCCCAACAGACAATGAAACTTGACTTAAATAAAACAGTGTGTCGTTCCACTTCTTTCATAAAGTAGGGGCTGTCATCTTGCATTCTTTTGAAGTGGGGGCTGTCATTCCACAAAATTCATAGAGTAAAGCCTGTCATCTTACATTTTTTGAAGTGGAGGCTGTCAGCCTGTCATCTTGCATTCTTTTGAAGTAGAGGCTGTCATTCCACATATTTCATAGAGTAAAGGCTTTCATTCAACATATTTCATGAAGTACAGGCTGTCATCTCGCTTTCTTTTAAGGCAGAGGCTGTCATTCCACCTTTTCTCATAGACTGGGTTCTCTCACCACCTATTTTATATAGACCAAACATGTTTAACAAAACAAAGTCAACATTCTTCAGTGAAACATGTCATTCGATTTCTGTCGTGCTCGAGCTCGCTGTAGTAAGAAACCCGACTTGGATGGTTGTTTTTATTTATTTATTGAAATAGGGAACACATTACAAGAAATTGAAACTCTATTTCACCGCTATTGTTCTGCCACTCATCCACCGACGGTTACCCCATGGAACTCAGCAGACATACATATGTATTGGATGCACATCGAATATTCATGACTACCTAAGTGCTTATTACCTTAAATTTTTAGACAAAATGTTGGAGAATATTCATTGCCTGCTAAGTTCCACGAGACACGGTGGACTGCTATGAGAACGATAGAGGTGAAATACAATTTCAATTTAGGTTTTTTTTTCAATCACTATAATATGTGCTGTAAAATGATGAAATGACTCTCCAGAACCCAAAGTTTATGGAAATACGTCTCTTTCCTGTAGTGCCGTTCCCTTTAATTCCAAATCATGTCTATCTGCTGTACTCTCAATAGGGAACTTGTAATCCAGACTGAGCATGCTCAGGTGCAAAGGACTGTGGGATTATCTGTGGTTATTGTAATACCTAATTTGGCGCTACCGATTAAATAACCCCCCTCCCCACACACAATTGTCAGGGTAACTATGAATTGATCATTTGTGGTTAATAACAATGTATCAACATTGTTTACAATACTTTATTGATTGCTATTTATTATAACATTTCCCATGATGCAACATTCAACATGGCGGATTTGCAAGTTCCCTATTCAAATTCGTTTATGATACAAATAGCATTATAATGACATAACGATAGCTCTAAGGGTACCAATAAATTCGAAAATCCACGTCATGTTTCAAAACCACTTTATGTACCTACCTGCAGATTTGGTTCTTAACAGGTGTGTATTTATATTCTTTCACGACAAACTATAAAGCATCGAAAATCTCTCAGCTTATCAAACTATGTGTGTGTATGTATATTTTGTACACCGACGTCTACTCTGGCTAAAATGGAGCCTCAGCTACAGACGGTGTAAAGTTTATGCCTAATATAAAGTTATATTTGTGTTTCTAGGTACGACAAGTTGTGACAATCATGTCCTGGACCTGCAGACCACGACAACTGACGTCGCTGTAGTCACAAGTGTACCTGATCTCACTGCACTGACCTCCTGTGTATGGGCTAAAGTCGGTGATGAAGCTGTCGGTAGTAATTTTGCATTGGTGTCATATGCTGTACCAGACGCTGATAATGAATTTATACTAATGAACAACGATGGTTTAAATACATACATTAATGGTCAACAAATAAAAACAACATTAAACATAATAGATGGTGACTGGCATCTAACGTGTCTGACATGGTCTTCGGAAGCTGGGGAATGGCTTTTGTATGACAATGGTATTTACCGTGATGGTGGCACAGGTGGCACTGGTAAGACTCTAAGCAGTGGTGGAACTATAGTCCTGGGACAGGAACAGGACTCGGTAAGAGGGGGATATGAAAAATACCAAGCTTTTATTGGAGTCATTGCATATTTCAGTATGTGGTCTAGGGCACTAAGTGTGGATGAGATCGCCTCTATCGACTGGTCCACTCCTGGTGATGTATTTACGTGGAATGTTACCAAACTGGATATTAAAGGAGACGCTCGTGTTCGTGCATGCAGTGACAATTGTCGTAAGTATGGTCATCCGCCATTTTAGCTATGACACTATAGACTTTTTTCGTTCTTTATCTGAATAAAGCAACACACAACATACTATTTTGTATGAAATGATAACTGAGTGAATGCGAAAAAAGTCAGGTGCTGAGGTGGATCCGTATAGCCCTTGGGAGACTGAACGTTGTCAATGAGGACACTTTCTTTTACAAAATTAAATATGAATAACATACATACATACATACATACGTACGTACGTACGTACATACATTGCATATGGTACATCTTTGCTTTGCTTCCTTTTTTTCCTTTAGGGGCATGACATGCTTTTTTTCTTTTTCCTTCTCAAGTCATGGTATGTATGTAATTTTTTACCTTTTGGTAACATACAATATTGTATTTGAAAACTGGGATTTAAAAAAAATTCATTGTGTTCTTATTTCCCATATAATACTTTGGCAGTTTAGCCCTATCCCCGATCTTCTGTAGTAAATGATGATATACACTTTTGCAATAGTAAGCTATTAAATTGTCAAATAACATTTTGTTTCAGCTATTTCACAACACATCCTGTGTCATTACCCAAACACAGCAGAATTCTGGCAATACTGGGAGGCTACGGCAGATAAACAACTTGTATTTCAATATGATCCTGACGTACACACCAACAATCATAACAAACGAGTTGACTTCTTGGTCAAGGGTGGAAGCTACGTGCATGTTGCCGTTTCTTTGTTCCGCGGTGATATAGATCCTGACTATGAAGTGATCATTGGTGGCTGTCACGACAAATCCATGATCCTAAATGGAGATACAGTGATTGACAGCCGCAAGACCGACGACATTTTGTCAGTAACAGAATGGCGTCAGTTCTGGGTAACGTTCGAAGACGGTGTGTTACAGGTCGGAAGACATGACGAAGAAGTAGCGTTCCTTGAATTCAATGGCGGAATTACCAACGATGTGTATCAGCTGAAGTTTTCGGTGATTTGTAATGGCCATGGAGCGTTCCTCTTCAAAACAGCACCAACCAAGGGTAAGTATCATTTTATCTTCAAAATAATAAACGGCTATTTCTAAAGTCACGTATATACAGCTCTTTTCAAGTTACTGTTCACCAGCTGTGTTTGATATACAACCACTCAGAAACCAACTGGCGCATATTCTACACAAATATACAATGTAGCAACATCAGTATTTCTTGCTACATTCAACCCACTATGAAATCAGCCATTTAAATGTTCTGCAACTAGAGACGGACAGGCGGGCACCAATGTTTGAAGGCATGATGTCTGCATAGTGGCACTTTTAGTTCCTTTCATATAGACACAATGTTGCAAGAAACCGTTGTCATCTAATCTTGCTGTCTAAAAGTGTATCATGGTGTAATTTCTTGTTGGTTTCTGTGTGGTGTATCAAACAGAGCCAGTGAATGCTAAACAGGCTGTACAATTGATATACATTTATTCACAAGAGAAACATAATTACAAAGAGTGATAGCAGTGTTCGAACAAAATAAACATATTGAAAAAAGCATGATACAAAGACGCAACTGAAATAATTAGTTCTATATTTGTATATGAGGGGCACCAGTCTCTTGGGAATTTTTTTCATTGTTGAGTTTGTTAATAATTTTGTAAATGAAACTGACATTTAATTTTCCCTCATTACAAGTAGTCTCCGAAATCCATAGGGTATACAGTATGACCGTTCCAGTTGTGAAATTGAAGCCTGTTTATTTCTAGGGAGTCAGATGTTTACAGTGCATGTGATGTTAGTGTTCACGGGCTCTGTTTGATACAACTGTGCAGAAATGTAAAGCAATAAGAAACTGAATATTTTACAATTTCTTGCAACATTTTATTTGAATGAAATAAACCATTGAAATGCAACTAGATACAGACACGCCGGCGCCGATGTTTTTATGACTGTATTTGGTGTCGCTTTAATTCATTTCATTTGGAAGAAACTGTATTCATTCAATCTTGCTATCTTAAACAGGTGGCTTGTTATTAATTAAAACACTTGATTAATTAACAAAAACTATGTTATTACTCTGACCTGATAATGTGATTCAATACGTAGTTTTAAGTCTAAGAATCACACAGAATGAACAAATTTGCAACGTTGTTTACAGGTTTTATAACTGGGTGTACTGACTGTGAAAACAAATGTGACGAAATTAACGAGAAACTTAACTGTTATACAACCTCCTGCCCAGATGGCAACTGTGGATCTAACACCGTGACGAAAGGTATGTATGTATGTATGTATGTATGTATGTATGTATGTATGTATGTATGTATGTATGTATGTGCGTGCGTGCGTGCACGCGTGCGTGCGTTACGCATGCATGTATGTAGGTATGTAGGTATGTAGGGTGATTTGACTTTGATATATGTTAATGCGAGTAAAATGATCATGATAGTGATGATTTCTCAAATCTTCTTTCCATCAGATAATCACGCATTATCACCTACTAATGGCTACATGGAGGATTGTACGTGTAAGAATAACTATCCAACAACTACACCTGATCCATGTATTCGCAGTAAGTTTGAAATGTCAGTAGTCTTCGTCTTGCTTTGTTCGTTTTCTGGTGTTGTGATTTAATATATTGTGGATTGAAATATATTTACGTAAAACTTTATAAAACAATGCTTGTAGAATCTAGTATAAAATAAATAGTTAAATATTTTTGTATTGGATTGTAGATGCCTACGTTTTGACATGTCCAAGTGAACGTGATGTTGAATTCGATGTAACATGGGAGGAAACAAACGTCAATTGTTTTAGTGTGTTGTCCTGTCCAGAAAACACAATGGGTAAGGATTTCATTTTCATGGCTCTATGCAATTGCTCTATGTTTGTTTGTTCATACGAACGTGCGCGCACGCACATACAAATAAACACACACATATTATACACACATGTAACTACACATACATACATACAGACAGACAGACAGACAGACAGACAGACAGACATACATACATACATACATACATACATACATACATACATACATACATACATACATACGTACATACATGTACATACAATCATAGACAGCAGAGAAGCTCCACTGTCAATACAATATTGATATATAACGTGAAAACGTTGAATTAAACTTTAGCGTCTCTGTCTCAAGAATTCTTGTATTACTACTTTTTCTTGACTATATAAGTATTTCGATTTCAGATCAGATGAAACGTTTTTGTGAACCAACTGGTGAGTGGGGGGATGTTGATTCCACATTATGTGTATCAACAACCATAAAGAATATCTCTGAAGAAGTAAGTATTGGATTGAGTGGTTTCATACATCCACCACCTTATTTCACTTTAAGTTTTAACCCTCCACTCATGATGAAACACCGTCATTTTATTCTTTGAATATTCTAATAATTATGTAGGCTTGACTCCATGGTTTCCTGTTACGAGTGCATTCACTCGGATTAAGCAAGGGGGAGGGGGGAGAAATCACTTAAATATAGACAGAGAACGCAAGAGTTTTAACAGAGTAGCATCCGATATGGCCCATGAAGTGATAAGATGAGTTCGCCCTCTCGCACTTCGATTTTGATTAAAAGGAAATAACCAAAGTTCACTTTCATGCTTACTGAATGGAATAGCAAATAAACAAAGCAATTCCCTTTTCAACCCTCCTTTTTACTTCCAACCTTCCTTTTTTACTCAAGGGTTTTACCGTTTCCATTATCACGAATATAAAGTACGCAATGATTTACTAGATAAAATGTCAACATAAAAACTATCAAAGCTATTTACGAATTTTACAACACAAATAATACAATTTTCATTTCACTGCTTTTGAGTATTATAATAACCCTTGACCCCAACCATAGGTCAGTGCTGCTGACGAGACAGCAATGATCCAGTCACTTCTGAAACAAGCTGTCGATTTCTTCAATTCTCATAATGTAATCTTTGGAGGCGATCTCACAATATCTGTTGATGTACTCGAAAATGTTGCAAGCAAACGACTTCTAGCGGCACAAAGGGCAGGTGAAGATGAAATGGGAGACCTCATTTATGTAAGTGGTAAACTGAATATTGTGTCGTCTTACTCCAGTGACAAAGGCTAGAATTTCGCTTTTAATTTGTTGATACAAGTATGATGTGACATGATATGATATGATATGATATGATATGATATGATCTATAATATGATATATTATATATGATATATGATATGATATGATATATGATATGATGTGATATGATATATGATATGATGTGATATGATGTGATGTGATATGATATGATATGATATGATATACGATATGAAATATGATATGATATGATATGATATGATATGATATGATATGATATGATATGATATGATATGATATGATATGATATGATATATGATATGATGAATGTGATGTATGATATGATGTGGAGATATATGATATGATATGATGCGGTATGAACGCGACCTACTTATTCATTGAATTTTAGACAATTAGATAACATGTACAATGTGAAGGGATGTATATATCTTGTTAGGATAAAAATATCACAGATAACCAGATCTTAAGGTATATATTTTCAATGTATTAGGCATTTGTGGAACTTTCAAGCGAGATGTTGGACTTAAAACGCCGGATACATTGGAAGAGCATTCACCAGGTAAATATTTATTTAAGTTAATCTTCAATTTCTGGCTTCTATTCTTTTCAACAGAAGATCGTCACACCATTATCATTTGATGGTTTTTATGTTATTGTGGGGTTTTTTTTTTAAAGACCTTCATTTTTTCTTCAGGCCCAAGGACCTCACAAAGGATCTGTACGTATACTTAAGGCACTGGAAGACTTCGGTGATACAGCACAAGAATATGTAAGCAGTCTTGGACGAGATATACGATATAACACCAGATACATAGGTAAATTATGACGTCAGACATACATACATACATACATACATACATACATACATACATACATACATACATACATACATACATACATGCATACATGCATGCATGCATGCATGCATGCATACATACATACATACATACATACATACATACATACATACATACATACATACATACATACATACATACATACATACACACACACACACACACACACACACACACACACACACACACACACACACACACACACACAAGGTATATTTGCATGTTTTCTGTATATCACTTCATTTTTGCAATCTGGCAGTATCTTTATTTCTGTTGAATGCATACGAAAAAATAACATACATTTCTTGCCAAACTTTTCAGACTATGAAGTCTCTTTATTCTCCAAGTCACTGGACGTCATCAGTGTTCCTAAATCTACTGAGCAGTCAAGGAAAAAACGTGTTGTTTATGCAAATGATGTGTCCACATTCAAGAACCTGAGCCAAGTACATATGCCAGTGGAAAACTTCCTGATGAGTAAGTATCTCGTACAAAATATATGAATTAATTAACACATCTTTATCTTGTCATTTCACCATACCTTTCTCGAGTAGATTGTGGGTTGATTGTTGTGCCCATCGTATTTACCCCAGTCTATAACTTGATGGTACCATCTTTCTTCAGGAAAGTTTATAATTGATGAATGTAAAAACATATTTCTTTTTGAAACTGAGAACTTCCTGTACTAGGTGTGTCTCTAGTTGATTTGTATAGTGACGTCAAATTATACTTTGTTAATACCTATAATGTGGGATTATTAAAGGAATACATAATTTATTTGAATCTGTTCATTTCCCTTTCTGTCAGATGAATCAATAATTGTACAGACTGCAGTGTATACCATTCCTGATGGTGTCCTACCAGTGGGTACTACTAAACCAAAGTAAGGACAGCCTTAATCATTTATTAAATACTCTATGTTTCTCATGACCCGACCCTTTTTATTTCTTAATTTGACACCCACCCCACCCCCACTCACTCGCACACACACACACACACATACATACATACATACATACATACATACATACATACATACATACATACATACATACATACATACACACACACACATACATACATACACACACAAACAAACATACATACATACATACATACATACATACATACATACATACATACATACATACATACATACATACATACATACATGTTACATACGTACGTACATACATACATACATACATACATACATACATACATACATACACACACACGCACGCACGCACACACACACACACACACACACACGAATTTAAACAAACAACACAACAACAACAAAACTGCCGGCTAAGGCCAGATTGCATTATATATATATTTTCCGGCTGAATGAAGAATAATTAGGGAAAGTAATGGCAATTTTGACTCATATTTCCAACACGGCAGAACCAGTGACGTAGATATATACCCGTTGTGGTGATGTAGAACGACCAGAGTATATATTCCACATTTTTCGTTCAAAATTGCTCGTGCATGGTATAATTCATCGTCTATTTCTGTATTGGACAGGATGAGGAAGTTGTTGAAGTCAGTAACGGCAACCAAGAAAGAAGTGAAAATAAACACACCAGTGATTTCAGTGAAGGCCTATGAATTGATTGATTCCAATAATTTGAAGAAAAATCTCACTGTTAAATTGTACACTCTGAAGGTAAGGTTATTTACATAACATAAACAATTGTACAATTATCAAATACTCTTATTGTCATATTTACTGATGGAGACAACCTTCAGTATCTTTCATTTTGCTTTGCAAAGTATTAAGTATGGGGGGGGGGGGTTTAGAAGATATTCATTACACTAACTGGGATTTTGGCGACATGTATGAACAGCGTCATGTCAGAACCCGAACACAGTAACTGCAAATTCACGACACTACATTTACTAACAAACCAGAAAGACTTTTGAGTTTCAATTAGGTGGCAAGGTTTTTTTACATCTCACACATCGTTTTCTTTGCTATGAATTACACAAACAAAATACAGGCAACTGGAATGTTACATTTTATCTAATTGTGAACACGAATTGAAACTTCATCCCACAGTGATGTTGATTTGTGTTCACAGTGAGATAACATGTATCATTCTATATGCTTGCGCACTATCAATGTCTGTATTTTGTTTTTTGTAATCTTTTAACAAAAATGTAACGCGTGAGACGTAAAAAAACATCATGCGGCCTAATTTAAACACTATAGTCACTCTGGTTTGGTAATAGCATTATTTTTGTCTCGCTGTAAAATTGTACGCTCTCTTATTTTCTCACCACCTACAGGAAGGATATTCGCCTAACTGTGGATATATGGACTTTGACAACGCCGATGGGTAAATTATATTACTAATACTATTAAAACTGTCCAACCGTGCCGGTGTAATCAATCCCACTATTGTATGATAAATTAATAATGTGTTGGTATTGGCAACAACCCTTCAAGATTGCCGCTGTTTGAAAACATAATATAGAACATGTTAATGTAACATAGGCAATCTCGCATACTTTGTCTAGATGTTACTGTGTTGTGTGCATAAATCGTCAAGGTCAAAGAATAACAAACAAAGCATCGCAGTGCGTACATATGCACAACTCTCTTGCGCATGGGCCAATTTCAACCAAACTTGGCATCAATGTCAGATAAAGTACTCCGCATATGCACATTGGTTTGTTTCATGACATTCATGATAATGACCGATTGACAGCCATAATTGTCGATGAAAACTTGTTTTCAAAAGTTTAGTATGTGACAAAAAATTGACCCGCCCCAAGACTTTGCACAAAATACTACTCCCCAACCCTATATTTCATATAATTTATTGTACTACAGAGTAACAAAGACAGAGGGTTGTAGGGTTCTATCAACCAATGCCGAAGAGGGTTATATTCAATGTGTTTGTAGTCATATGGCGTCTTTTCTGGTTACCATGGTAATGGGTAAAGAGCCTGTAGTAAGTATGATTTTGTGCTTATCACAAGGACCTAAAATATTGTTACAAGTATTTAGCATTTCAATGCCAATGTCAAGTTATTGTACGACATAAAATGCTGTAATAGTATACACATATTGCCTGTCTGTGAGTCGAGTGGACGAGTAGATGTTTATTACACCGCTGTGAGACTGTTAACTGTCAGACTGTTGTGCTGAATGCTGAGCTACATAACAGCCTGAGGTGAGGGGTAATATGACTTTATATTCTCAAGCACAAGATTTCCATGCTACATAAATAGTGCCCTACGGAAAATAGAATACAAATAATGCAAGCTCTATGCAAATTGAGGTGACTCGATATAAATCAACCAATGAAGGCTATATGAAACCATGTTATATATACATATATATATATACTCAGTATAATATGTAAAATATCTATGCTGAAGTAAACAGTGCTCAATACACATTATGGAGAGCAGTGTAAATAATACAGTATCAACCAAGATACGCGAGAGTCGTTATACAGTGTTTCACACTGTTGCGATCATCGGATGACAAAAATACTAGTAGTGTTATATTATTGTATTATTGTAGTATTCTTCAATATATATATATATCTTAAGGTTTTTGTTACTTTCTTTCTTACTTTCTTATATATAGCCATTTTACAAAGAAGCCCGAAAATACATAATGTATATAAGTAGTGTACTATCTACATTCTTAATACTGGTATCATGGCTGTTGATCTGCTTGGCACGGTAAGTACATTGTAGTTTGGATACATAGTTATTTGTAACAGCCTGGGGTTTGCACTGTAGCTCGGAATTACTCAAGTTACTCTAAACAATTCATATCCCAATTGGAATTGATAAAGTTGTTAGATAAAATTGTAATGTATCGACATTTATAATTCGATACTTATTTCGATATTATAACCATGCCCGTATAAATAGAGGAATCAAAAGCGCCTCACCGACGTTCTGATGAATGGCGCCATTGTATCATGTACTCCTTTTATTAGTAATAGCATTCTTGTGCAATTTTCAACTGTGTTCATTTCCCTAAACACACACACACACACACACACACACACACACACACATATATATATATATGTATGTATGTATGTATGTATGTATGTATGTATGGTAAGTATTTTCCTTCAATTTGATTTTTTGTATACATTCGAGAGTCGGGGCACAAATACTACTCTATACTAACGAGTAATGTATTTAATTTCTGTTTTTTATGTTATGTACCAAAGCATTAATATTGACCGATATTTCGTCATGGGTAACGCTACTTTGTCATATGCATTATTTCCTATTGGAGTGTTACTGGGGGAACTTCTTCAACACAGGAATGATGATGTAAGTCCTCCATTTGTCAGTGTTTGTTTATTGCTGTTGAAATAACGGAATATAGGAACTTATTCTCTGTCTCAAAACAAATGTAGGAATGCGTGTTCGCCAGACGATCAGAAGAGGCGTCGTTAGTTAGATGTTAAACGATAACACAAAGGATAAAACATATGTCAATGTTAGTTACGTTTGTTCGGCCACCAGACGATTTGTTTCCATTCATTTTAGATGTGTGTCTCAAATACCTAATGTTTTTTTTTTCAAAAAAAGGTGTGCAGAGCTGTGTCAATTTACATAAACTTCACCGTTTTAAGTACCAGTTTGTGGATGTTGTGCCAGACAGTACAAGTATTCTTGAAGGTGAAGTACTTCATGTGTGTCACCAACAAAAAAAGGTCAGTGCAAGATCTTTCACTTTATTAGGAAAAACAGACATGCATAATTATATATGTGTGATTGTATTTGTTGACAGCCTGTCTTGTACTTCCGTTCCTCTTCTCCTCCACCTCCATTTCCATTGTTGTTGTTGTTGTTGTTGTTGTTGTTGTAAGCTTTATTGATGTTGCTGCTGGTTTGTTCTCCATCACCACTACTACTACCATAACCACTACCATCATTATAACGTCCTCATAACCACCACCACCATCGTTGTCGTCGTCGTCGTCGACGTTGTAGCTGTTGTTGTTGTTGTTGTTGTTGTTGTTGTTGTTGTTGTTGTTGTTGTTGTTGTTGTTGTTGTTGTATTCCTCAATTGTGACTAACATTCCCTTCTCCTTGCTTTGCACCTAGGATATGGTACACCATTACAGGCTGGATAGTTCCAATCATTTTTACAACATTCGACGTAATATTTGATGTCACTGGCGTCATTCCAGTAGGGATGGGGTAAACTGATTTTGTAATTATTCATTTAAAAAACAGCTTTTATCTGAATTTTAAAAATCCAACAAAACGTTAGGCTATATATGATTTAAAATATGTATTGTTTGAAACGTCACAAACGGCTGGATTCAACGCACTTTTATACACCACAGGAAACGTAAGTAACAGTCAAACAACTAACAACAATCTATTTTCTATTCCAACTGCACTTTTTCGAAGTATCCTAATTTACCGGACGTGAACACTACCTGGAAACATTGAAACATTTATATTTAAGACTCGATTACAAAGTTCGATTGGTAGCTGGCTTGTTATCATTCCTTTCTCATGACCATTTCTAATCATAGATTACAAGAGATAGATTCAGTCTGTATGTATTTCTTTGTTCTTTAGATGTGTGCTGGAACTGACCATTTACCACATGGTTGTACTAGTCTTTGTGTTTATGGTACGTGTGTCTTTATGAGTCACCTGATATCATACCAATAGCCACTTTGCGCTGGCATATACGTTTTTCTGACATTCTGTTCTGTTCTGTTGTTGTGACCTGCTGCTTTCATACTGTAAAGAGTCACAGCTATTTGCCTCTTGGTCAAATACCAAGTTATAACAATATTTTATTTTCCTAGGTAACAATAGCTCTACTTACCATCGCTCACAGAACCTTCCAAGACATGCACATTGAGCAAGAGTTTGTCAGTTTTGAGAAACGGCGACTTTGGTGAGTCAAGAAACAAGTGTTATAGCTGGAGAAACATAACTCTATCATTTGATTAAATGACTAACAACTAAAGCACGTAAAATATGCATGGGTACTTTTTCTTCATCCACTTTCACTTGGTGACCCTTTTAATGCAAATGCTGTTTGATTAATTTGCAGTCAGCAGACAAAGAACCTGGAGTTTGGAATGTTGTTTTGAAGAAGCTTAGTTTCAAGTGTAATTTGGTGGTGCCTACCCACTAATTCAATTTCGTGTATTCATTCACCTGCCATTCAACCTGGTCTCCAATCGCACACTTTCTTTAATGCAATGGCCCATAAAATCAGCCACAATGACTTTGCTTTAACAATTCCAAGCTTTAATACACTATGTTCTTTGTGACCATATTTCATGCCGTAAGGGTTAACTTTTTGGTTAAAAAAATTTAATAGCACATACGTGTTGATGATTTTGTAATTTCTAAAATGTTTCAGCCAGGTTGATCGTGTTCATTTTCTATCATGTAAGACAAACACAACTCTTTACCCTGCCTTGAATAATTTACTCGATTTTTATGAAATATCCTTTGTTGTTTTGTTGCAATTGAAATTAAATTACAAATATATGTGTTTTTTTCTCGATAGGGAAGACTTGTTGACCGTCAGCCTTTTGTGCCCTACACTGACCTTGACCCAGATTTGTGCATACATGATGTCGCAGAGCGGTGATATTTTCTATGCATATCTACTTGCAGCTATGGTCTTTTTCTTGGTAATTAACACATGTTTGAAACCAATTAAAGATAACAAGAACTACGTGTTTGTGCAATGCACAATATGAAAAAGAGCTCTTTAGATTAAAATTGCATTTCTCGTTAAAAAATAGAAGTAAAAACAACGTGTATCAAAATGTTTAATATCACCTACATTTTCAAAGATTATAATGATTATTAGAATATATTCATTTTAACAATGCACAATTTGAAAACGAGAGATGAAGATAAAGAATCTTTGCATGTGGCGCCAAGAATCGACTATGTCACAATTTGATGATGTCATGAATACACGTGATCAGAAATCAATATCAGAAATCGATGTCACAAATAGACGATGACATCACAAATTGTAACGAATTGACGATGTTATGAATGACATCACAAGTTAATGACGTCACGTATAGACGAATATTGTGAATCACCGATATCACAAATCGATGAAGTCACGAATAGACGATCTCGGTGATCGACGATGTTGTCAATTCGTGACGTCACAAATCGATGACGTAAAATTGAAAAGGTACGAAATTACTATATTGGTAGTTGTAGTGATTTATGAGTAATATGTTTTCTTCCTCAGGGATCTTTGGTATTTCTTGGATCATGTGGCACTAATGCCGAGGTAGGTTGATATTATTTTTAAATGATCTCGCCTACTTTTTCACCACATCGCCTTTTCCTATAATTGAACAATCAGCTGACTTTTCTTGAGTATGCAAGAAAAATAGCAATAACACAAAGAATAGAATTTAGAACATAAATCTAAAGAAAAGTAAAAAAAACATGTTCAATTTAGTAGTCTATTATGAATATATTTATTTCATGATCTCACAGAATCATTCGCATCAAATCATACTAAATAAATGTTAGTAATTAGTCATATTACGTCATCATAAGAATCCATACTTTATAACTTTGAAATAAAAAAAATCACTCGCCACATTTTAGGTTATGAATATATAATTACTGACTGATATCTTGGTTATCATTTCAGCTGTTGCAAGCCATCAATATAAACTATACTGGAGATAAGATGTGCAGAGAGGCTCTGAAAGAATGTAGATCAATCGAAATCTCGCGTTATGATGCGAGAAGACAAAACAGAGCAATAATGAAAGAAGTAGAGTCATTGAAGCAACAAAGAAATCGTAATGTTCGTCGAAGGGGAGACATGATACAGACAATCTTTATAGCTGTAAGTCGACCAAACAATCTTCATAGAACCTTCAAAAGACGCTTTTACTTAATTGACAGTTCAATTTCAAACCAAAAAGTAGGTTACTATTTTGCATGCAAATGGCTAAACCTACTGATAAAGCTGGTAGATTTAAACTACTGTGACTGGATTTGAACTCGCTTCACGCCAACGTTTTATTAAAGTAAACTGTTGAATTCTTTTTATGTCTTTTCAGGTCCCACGTAATAACAAAGTTGAAGCACGTAAAACCAACACGGCCGAGGACATTTTATAGTTGTACTGCATTGGAGGAAGAAAATAACGCACATATTCATAATGATTGTTGCTTCTGTGTGGGTTTGTATTACTTTGATCCACTTAATATATATAAAATACATGTGAAACTCCAATATCCGATTTGCCTAAGTTCTTGCAGTTCTCTGAGGCGTACTTTCTCGAGACAAGGAAGATCAAGCGTACGACAGTTGATCAGGAAAGTCCAGTGCACATCCCGTCAAGACGATACCGCAAATGCAGAAATAGCTTGAAGGCCTAGTATTCGTAACTTTTTTAATTTGCTATTTTTCATTCATTCTAGTTTGTTAAAAAAATATATTAAAAATCCTTTATTCTAGAAACTTTTCTTGTTAGTTGAACTAGCAGTCTGCAAGCTGTTAATAGCACTATGTACACTATCTTGATGTCCATATGTAAAAAATATGGATTATTTAACTGACTGTCAACAGATTGTCAATTTATGGCATGTTAATAGGATTAGCTCAATGGGTCATCGTCATCCATGCCTCTGCAAATACAAGAATGAAATAATAATAATAATAATTATGAATTATGAACAATTTAATTATAGATATATCATCATAATTCTATTCATTTACATTAGGTGCATTATTTGCTACTAATCAGCACTTTGGTGTGTATAGACTGAATGTAGTTGCAAGGGCTTTCTTTCATATTTGTGTACGGTCCGTTTCAAGTTAGTGTTCACTAATGAACTATTGCGCTATCATCAAATGCAGGCATCAAAACATCAGCGCCCGCGTGTCTGTGTCTAGTTGCAGTATGTTTACATATAAATGGTTTATTTCATTTAGACACAATGTAGCAAGACTGCGATATCGTAGAATGTACCGTTTCTTAATGGGTTATGCGTAGTTGTATAAAACAGAGCTGATACACACTAACATGAAATGGGCTGTAATATGCAGTTGTTATTAATGTTTTGTATATTCAACACGTATTTGGTGAATAGTTAGTGCAGAGTTGTTTTATGTTGTGATGTGTAAATTAATAACAAAGCTTGTTAACTTGAGATGTTCCAACAGAAGAGTGCTAAAATACTGTATGTATATATGTATGTATGAATGAATGTATGTATGTATGTATGTATGTATGTATGTATGTATGTATGTATGTGTGTATGTATGTGTGAATGTATGTATGTATGTATGTATGTATGTATGTATGTATGTATGTATGTATGTATGTATGTATGTATGTATGTATGTATGTATGTATGTATGAATGTATGTATGTATGTATGTATGTATGTATGTATGTATGAATGTATGTATGTATGTATGTATGTATGTATGTATGTATGAATGAATGTATGTATGTATGTATGTATGTATGTATGTGTGTGTGTATGTGTGAATGTATGTATGTATGTATGTATGTATGTATGTATGTATGTATGTATGAATGTATGTATGTATGTATGTATGTATGTATGTATGTATGTATGTATGTATGTATGTATGTATGTATGTATGTATGTATGAATGAATGTATGAATGTATGTATGTATGTATGTATGTGTGTGTATGTGTGTATGTATGTACATGTATGTATGTATGTATGTATGTATGTATGTATGTATGTATGTATGTGTAGGTATGTATGTATGTATGTATGTATGTATGTATGTATGTATGTAAGTGTATGTGTGTATGTATGTATGTATGTAAGTGTGTGTGTATGTATGTATGTATGTATGTATGTATGTATGTATGCATGTATGTATGTATGTATGTATGTATGTATAAATGTACAGTTAAAGACTGTCGACAGTAAAAATGGGTTAATACAAACTGTTTCTAGTCCCCTAAAAATAAAATGGATAAGTAGGCAGGTAGGAAGGAAAACCTTCTCACCAATGCCATTGTAAGGATCTACCTAGTAAAAGAGGTGTGTTTATACCTAAAACTATTTGAAACAAACTAAACAGTCACGAATTTTGTTAGAAGAATAGTGTATACAACCTTATAAATTAAAATAATTTTGAAAAGTTGGCACATTTACACATGTAACTACATTTCTTGTAAACGTTTTGTACCGTCGTTCTGTAGTCATATTAAACAGTCAATTTCAAAGTACCATACAACCTTTAAACAATCACGCAGAAACCAATAAGAAACTGGACATGGGTACAGTTTCTTGCTACATTTGGTCAAAGTGAAATGAACTACACATGCCACCATACAGACATCAAATGAACACCGCAAAGGACATTTTACGCACCCTTCATCGGGTGTTTGATACTAAGAAAAACATTGACAAAAATTTGCAATTTCTTATTGGTTTCTGCGTGGTTGTATCAAACAGAAAAGCTGCATGGTATTTTGAAATTGACTTTAATATAAAGGATATGGTGTCAAGAGTGATTATTTGGATATAAGCTTGTGACAATGACACCATTGCAAATAGTTTCAACATTTCAACAAATTGCGTTTGTTACGAACAATAAGTCGTACGATGGTAATTGGCCTCATTACAAATGTCCTTGGAAATCGTCGGAGGTATAATTATTGACAACTATAGACTCTAGGAGTGACGTTAGATCAGAGGTGACTTGCATGTACTAGTGTTGACAAAACAAATGAGGTCTTTCTCCCTAACGACTCCGTAATACAGCTACAAACATGGGTGATTTAAATGGTGATTGATGTGCGTTGATATAGCAATTCGTCAATATTTTACATATTTTTCTTCAGTTTTGGCGATCACATCAAATCTAATATCATCTCTTTTAACCAAAGCTGTGCCAAATATATATTATCCCACACTAACAAATTATTCCGGAATTAAAACCACAGCTGTAACATCTTGTTTTTATATGTTTGCCCACTGGTCCATATTTTGTTGTTTCCAACTAATGTATCACTCGGTCAGATCTACACTGAATACCGTAAACACAAACTATAATACGTCGTGAATTTTAAGCGATTTCGACTCATACTCATACATGTACTGAATGTTACATTCCCATCTTGTATTTTGTTAATTCTCAATGAACTGTTAAAATGAGGAAGAAATTATTCTGACTCTTGTCCGAATTACTAGAGTTTGAATGTATGTTGAATACCTCAGATAACTAACATGCCCGTGTATACGTACGTATGCACGCACACGCACACGCACACGCATACATACATACATACATACATACATACATACATACATACATACATACATACATACATACATACATACATACACACATACACACACACACACACATACACACATACATACATACATACATACATACATACATACATACATACATACATACATAAATGTACATGCGTACGTACGTACGTACACACACACACACACACACACACACACACACACACACATACATACATACATACACAGTACAGAATACTGAACGTTGCCTTTTTGAAGAGCTGTACGATTGAAAGATTTTTTTCTGTTACAGGTTTACATCGGGTAGGGCGCAGAATTAAAAACTGCTATAGCATGCGTTATTGTTGTTAGACTTACTTCAAACACGTCACCATTTTCTAAAAATATGAAAACTGAGAACAAGAAATGCGTTACTCATCACCAATTGATTACGTGCTCATCCGGTTTACAATCTGACCCCCCTGTAAAATAAATAGTTTGGTCCAAGTAATTGCCGGAGCATAATTCATCATGACAAACTGAACAGAGCTTCAATTTCCTAATGGGGTAAACAGAAAGAACGAAATTTTGTTGTGAGCTGCACTGTAATTCGTTTATTCGTTCATATAACAACTGACTATGTCTATTCGATACGGATTGAGACTTCATAAAACGTAATAATGGTGATGACCGACTACATGTTCCACGACTCCGAAGCATCATCAGTCGTCAAGTAACAACACAAGTGTTCAATCTTCAACGGTAGCGACATAACCAAGGTTAGAATTTCCGGCGAATTTTAATGAAAAAAACCACATCAGTGATATGTGAATGCCCCTTTAAATAATAGAGCTCCTCGTGGGGTATCTGATCACATTTATTTACATCCCGAAGATTCGAGATTGTGCATTCAAGATGGCGAGGTCGTCCAGGAAACACGGGAAACAGAATCTCGATCTCAAAGCTATAGGTAAGGAAACGCACACGGAGTGCTAAATAATTGCTTCGCCTTGTATATAGCGCATTGTTGCCGATGCTTTATACATGAAAATAATTCATATGATTCGTACACAGTGTTAATTTCAAATGTTTGCTTTATTTTTGGTGATGTATATTAAACACATTGTGTATTATTTTGTGTGATTGCCATGCATGATCGTGACAATTCAGTATATGGAGGCGTATCTTCCATACCCAAGTAGTTACTGTCTCCATCGTACATTTAAACAAAATTTTCTACCAAGCATTGTTACACGGTTTGTAATCAATTTACCACGCTAGTATAGCCAGTGTGCTTGCAATAAACTATAATAACAACTAATCACAATCTTTAGCTTCAAAAACATTCATTCGATGGTATTATATTGACTATAACAGTGACTGAACCGACATTGGGAATATATCACACGCATGGCAATTATTGTTACTTGCTCAATACATTAGCCAAATTACGGGGAGCACGTCGTTGAATATTAATATCTAGAATAAATAGAACTCGTTATTGCCTTTGAATACGGCACGAAACAGTCTATTGAATACATAATGTATGTAAATACTGCCATGTATGTGTCTTATACAACCATAATTTGAAAGACACTGTGTGCATAATGTAACGTGAAGTCGTATTTTGAAATATATAGTCACTGTAGAACAAGGTTATTAATTTATGTGTAAATAGGTGTATACGTATATCCCCTATGAGTCTAGCTGAGCAGTGAAACCACCTGCTCGAATAACATATCTTACAATTGGAAAGGTCAACAAGTGAATGTATATATACGATGACTTTCCAAATCGATGTTTTAGCATAGACTGTGTGATCATAGCGGGCATCAATATATAATCAATAATGAAGGTCATTATGTCACCATCATTTTCACTTTCACACTTGCTGCTTGTGATGGCATAGTGGGATAATTGGGTGGCGTCATTCATCCACAACAAACCAAATATATGTGTTCTTGTATAACAGATCTTATGACAAGTAAAACGCTCAAGAGACTTTGGACTTAGAGTGACCGCCATTTTGTAAATGCAATATCTCATATTTGAAAGTCTGACGGATCATTGCTTGTTTTATACCAAAATTTTCGCATTTGCTGACAATCATGTCTTGTCGACATGGTATCCAAATCTGACTGAGGATTCGTGGTTAAAGGGTTCCTTATAGCTAATGAAGATTACAAGTTCGCATGGCCTTCTACTTCTAAACACAACTTGTCTATTTTTATAATATCATAAAGATATTGTAGAACGTAAGGGGGTAGCAAACATGTATCAAGGTTTAGGAGTATATATATATATATATATACCTTTCTTATGTAACAGTTCACACAGATGAGATCATTTGGCCTTGTGTGTTCACGAATAAGTACATACATACATACCTACATACATACATACCTACATACATACATACATACATACATACATACATACATACATACATACATACACACACACACACATACATACATACATACATACATACATACATACATACATACATACATACATACATTCATGTACGCATGCACACACACAAATAAGTAGACAGACAGACAGACAGACAGACAGACAGACAGGTAGGTAGGTAGGTAGGTAGGTAGGTAGGTAGGTAGGTAGGTAGGTAGGTAGATAGATAGATAGATAGATAGATAGATAGATAGATAGATAGATAGATAGATAGATAGATAGATAGATAGATAGATAGATAGAGATAGATAGATAGATAGATAGTTTTGTCAATGTGGACAGTCGTTATGTACGTGCATATTTCATCATAACCGTAACCCCATTTTATAATAACAGACCAAGGAAGAAACGTCATGCATCGACAACAGCTTTTGTTCCGTTGCTAAGGGATTTACAATGGAAGGAAAACGCTGACAGGCATAACCTGACAAACAATTGTCATGATAGATTAATCACAGTCTGTTACTGAAATTAATCAGTTTTACAAATATACCGTGAATCATACACTTATTAAATTACCACAGTTACCATGCTGTAGGTTCTAATGATTAAATTTGTTAATCAATATTCTGATGTTATTCAAACTACTAAAACACTTTAACCCAGTGTCTAGCAACTGATAAAGCTCATATACTAGTGATTTGGATGAAACACAAAAATTTACACCATGGAATTAATTCTTAGGTACGAAAATAACGCAAAAAAAGCCACAGGTTTGGTTACATATCCATTATTCACTCGGATGATGAGGCAACTCAAATGTGTTGTCAATAAAGTTAGTATGCATTGTGTGTTTGCATATTGTACATTTGATTTAAACGAAAAATGGAGCCCCGATTGAAAGACTATAATGGTACCTTTTAACAGCGACACGTGACAAAGAGGCGTCATGATCTTCAGGCTGTACATCACTGCCCAATGGGCCAACAAGCGTTTTCACTGATCAGTGAAATTAGGACAGTAATCTGAGGAGTGTGGATAACCTTCTGATCCAACGGTGTAAATTTATCGTATTTGTAAATATTTTTATTACTTTCCTATTTAATTAGGAATGAATATTGAATTTTATCATTGTCGATTTCATTCCATTAGGTCGCTAAATATATTAAATATGTTAGAAAATTCACAAATTTGATGTGGTACTACTTTTTTTGTCGTAAAGTGTCCATTGGCAAGAAAAGGAGAACTCCAGGAAGTGTGATTGTGTATTTTCATTAACCTTGGGTTCTGGGGAGTTATTTCATAATTTCATATCTCATAAAGTTTGCATGATTGCCAGGACACACCAAATTGAAACTCTATTTCACCTCTTTTGTTCTCATACTGGTCCACCATTGCATCATGGGACTTATTAGCAGACATACATATTTAGTAGATGCACACTTAATATTCACGACTTTATCTAGCTAAAGGTAATAAGCACTTACAAGGTAGCATATGTTTATGTATCAATCATAAGGTCATTTCAATGACATATTTTCTAAGGTCGTTGTTAGTGCACGTGTAGAAATGAGGTATAGTGCAATGACCGAGCAGCAAGATATTTTCACCTTCCGACTAATGCTTATAAGCTCAGACCACTAAAAGAATCTCTTGTAGTGGTCTGAGTTGTAAGAGAAGTATACCAGTATAATTCGGCCTTGGTCACGTGACAGTGAACGGGTCTCTACATAATGAAATGAAAAGTTTAACGAACGTAAATTAGTTATGACGTAATGCACTATGTACTCAGTTGGTGCAATATATATAAAGCCCGACCCAAGTTCATTAAGCAGCTTACACGTACACCACGTTCACACCATCGAATGTTTAAAAAATTGTCATTACAGATAATTAAAAAAAATTGGTCCAATATAGTTAAAAGCATCAAAGAGCTGAATCCTCAAGCAACTAAACGTGTTTGGGAGATTATGATTTTTTTTCGATGGACATCAAATACACCTGTGTGTGGTCACAAATTGGCCAATCGGTTTTGAGGATGTGTTCACAAATTAGCATGTCATTGCAAGCAACGTTCCAGTTATTGGCCAATTCCTTTTGACCATGTGGCACTAAAGAAACACGTGTTTTCATAAATTTTGCCATTGTGACCTTTCTAGCTGTAGTGATTGTAGCGTTTGCTGTGATTTTGAAGGTTTTTTTCTGCTGTTTTTATGCTTTTTTGTCGTTCCGACTGGAAGCAAACGCTAGAAATTCCTGTAACGTTTTATTACGCAAAAAGATGGAAGCTATTCACATATGAATTGCAAAGTTGGGTGAATTTTTCTGCTTAATTACGCCGTACCTGTCAATAAAATCGAGCATTTCCTAACTCAAACATTAATTACGGAGCCCTCAATACCCGAGAAATGTTCAGAGGTACCCCAATCCCATCAAAATCGGCAAAAGTAGCAACGCATGCAGCGGTAACTTACGCTGACATCTCGCTCACGTCTTCAGAGTGATCTCGTCTATAGGATTACATTGAATTCAAGTCGGAACAACAAAAAGCATAAAAACAGCAGAAAAATTCTTAAAAATCACAGCAAACGCTACAATTATTGCAGCTAGCTTACCTCAAGCCACAAGTCGGTAGGATTGTAGGTGTTTAGATGAAAAAATAGTGTCTTCGATTGTACTATAATAACGGTCATTATTTACAGGAAAAATATAACATTGTTATTTCTATATATATCGTGTTATTTTTAATTATCTTTGTTTTCATTCATCATATTACATTATCAATCAATCAACCAATCTACCAATCAATCAAGAATTAAGAAAGCTCCAGACCCCAGAACCAAAGTATTGATTATACCTGTACTTATGATTCTGACATGTTTATTGTTCTTGTAGATTGCTGCTTCTGTTGTTGTTGTTGTTGTTGTTGTTGTTGTTGTTGTTGTTGTTGTTGTTGTTGTTGTTGTTGTTGTAAAATGAATATAATGGTTTTATCATTTGTCAATATTGCCGCGGGCACAATCAAACGTTATATAGTGAACATTAGACTATGCAATACATAACACAATATACATGTAGTATAAATGAACCGACGACATTGGAAAATCAATATGACAAGGCGTATGTTTCGTCTCTACAAATTATTCAAAGTCTTTCATTCCCTGAATATTTAAGTAAGGTCTGAAGACGAACAATGTCGTTGTTTTTCCTGTCTATCCTTTTCAATTACAAATGGAGAATGCATGATTTAAAAATGATTTAGGCCACCCAAACAAGTTTAGAATCGATTTTGACATGATGAATATAGATCAATACGGCGGATTATGATGTTATTACTCCTCTGTCAAATGATTGCGTCGCCTTAAGCCATGTTGACAGCAGCAGTGCAACTTTCGTCAAGGCCTTTTATTCGCACTAAATTTAATACCATTGTAGCTTTTGTTCTATAGCTACTATTTATTTGATATAGAATCCAACTGAGTAGAAAAAATGGCTGTTTGGCTGAAAAATCTTACTAACATTGACACAAATTATTATCTGGCTAAGCAAATGTTTTAGTAACTGTTGCAATATCTTATGGTCTTGCACATTAAACTATGAAAAACAATTGTTGCATTTTAATCCATTAAGGTGCCTGAAAACAGGTTTATGTTGTTACAATGTATTTGATTTGATAACATCTACTAAGATCATGGTACCTCACTCAAAGAAAATTTAACAATGTTGGTAAGATTTTGGTAATGACAAGAGATAGCGTTAGTAAGATTTTTGTCGAGCAAATCGATAAATTATAGCAATGCTAGTAAAGAGATTTGTCAAGTCAGACGATAAAATGTAGCAATGTTAGTAAAATTTTTGACGAACAATAAATTGTAGCAATGCTATTCAGATTTTGTCAAGTTGATAAAATGTAGCAATTTTAGTAAGATTTTTGTCGAACCAGTGGCAGACGATATTTTGTTTCTATTATGGTGTTTTGCATTGTATCTGATTACACTACTAGAGTTTGACCTATTACTGTAATTCACAGGATTGAGTCGTAAGGTATATTTTCTTACGTTCTGTGTGATCGTAGATATATAACAAAAGAAAACTACGTACGGTTATTTAGCGACTTCGTTGACTCAAGAACACATGCAATATAATATTGAATGTAGTTTTCTCGGTAATTGTTAATTGATTGGCCGCACCTTTCTCCCTTTCCTTATCTGTATTCACCCTCAGAACTGCCGTATTTATATAATACGTCTATTGCAAAATTATTGCGTAATTGAAAGTGCACTTCGTTGGAACTGCTGATGTTTTCGTATTAATCCTAGTAATGTAAAAAGGCGATTTTGATTTTGCAACTTTACAAAAAGTGACATTTGGAGAGAAACATAGTTTAACAATTTAAATAGAACACATCAAAATGAATTACTAGAAGTGTATTTCAAATGTAAGTAGACCCCAAATACATCAAGACATGTTTATATTCCTTTACAGAGAAAATGATGTGAATACTCAACTAAGGGTCAGTTACCTATCACAAATGATTCATACAATATACACGCCTACATGAATGCCAACTGATTATTCCACACTAATCCTTGTAACACGTAACAGTATGCCTTCCTGACAACATTCTCAGAGCGTGGTGGTTATGGCAACGAATCAACATGTATAATATATAATCACGCAAGACTTAGTGTGTAGAAATTCTTTCTAGAGTCCTGTGGCATACTCACGTAACCAAGATTAGTGATGCGCCTACAGTATAGTTTACGAAGCATCGTTATATATATTGAACCAGGTCTCATTTTTTTTAAATCTTTGATTCTGTTGCCTGGTGGAAGCATCATTAAAAAAAGAATAGTATAAATTTATAAAAATTTATTTAAAAAATACTATGCTTCAAACAACTCGTTTTGCTATCTTCAAATTTGGAAATCCCTGTTGTTAAGATCAGAATGACTTTATTTGAAATTAAGCATGTTCGTGCACATCTCATTTGTTTGTGATTGGTTGGCGGCAACATTCTGTATATTCAATCTATACCTTAGCAAGTACTTCAGGCGAGACTGTCTGGTCTCTCTGAGGTCTCTCTAATCCAAGATAAACATGTGTTAAAATGAATTTATGAATATTAATTTGTAAATCGTTGACGAATTGCTCCGATTGCTCTTTCGCTCCACGGGTATAGGGACGTCCACTGCCAACTGTGAGGGTACATTTTGACAGAGCAAGGGCAGAGAGCCAGTGATTGGCCAATTTGAAACCATCTGGTACTTCTTGTGGAATACGTGATTCTATTATCAGTTTTGTCATTCAGGGATTTGATGTTGATATGAGAGCTCGAGGATCGTCATGCCGTGGGCGATACACGTTGATGGGCATTTGTAGATAGTAATCTAGTTTGGCTTCTCGATGATTTCAGGAACAGTAAAATTGAATCCTCGTGTCCTCTAGATTTGTACGTCACCTTTTGAATAGTTTGTTTTGTCCACAAGACTTGAAACCGGCTTTGCGTGCCTCAAAATCCTACGTTGATTTCACTGACCACTGAGTTATCACTATTGCCACAAAGTCCGATTGTTAGTTAATACAGTCTTTACTAATTTGGCCTACCTGTAGACACGCAGGACTACTGAAACACTATTTCCGATTTTTTTGAATTTTCGCTCGTCCAGTACCACTGATTATAATATTTACACAAATTTTACTTTATTCTCTTGTATGTAAAGGGGGTTGTTAAACCTCGGAGCAAATAATTTACGATGAGGTCGTGTCACAAAAAATCGTGTTTCATGTAAGATGAGACTGGGAGACAGACATTGTATCGCGGAATTCTACCACAAAGCCCCGTTTCATCTGAGAGCATGGCGATTACCGTCAGATTTGCCATTGTCTGAATGGCAATAAAAGAATGTAAAGATATCATTCTACTTTTCAATCTTAATATCTACGAATTCAATATGGCTTTAAAATAAGTTATAAGATGCAAATACTGCATGGAAACGCCATTGTAATCAGCAACATCGTTCTAGAAGAAATTGACAAATGTCTGTTATCTCGTTGATGAAATTGAATATAACGAAATCTCTGGACGAGCAGAGACTCAGGGATGATATTTGGGGCAGCACAGCTTCATGTAAGTCATGCCTTGCTTACGATTCAGACAGAGACATCCTCTGGCGACCTCCATTTTGTGTTTTCAAAGACAACTTCTGTAGTTCTCTTTTAAATGGGGTGTCTCACCTTGAATTCCAGGACAAGCAGCTGATCAGTCTTCCTAAGGATTCATTCGACTGAAGATGTTAATTCTGTAGAGTTTGTGTATAATAATCGTTTATAGTTAATTTTTGACGCAAGACACGCAAGGTCAGATATATTTATTCGTCGCATTAGTTTTACTCTTTGGAAAATACCACACAGTGACTATTGCTTCACCGATTCACTGATATATCTACAACATGTTCTTCAAAGCTCAATCACATAGCGATAATATTCCGCCAGATGTGCTATAAATATTTATGAACTTCACAAAGGTAAAGCAGTACATTAAGCAGACGCACAGTCATTCTTCGCACAATAAATGGCAGACGGGGCAGTGATAAAGGTATTTTTTTTAAATAAACTTTGGATTTTGGAGAGTCATTTCATGATTTCACATCACATAATTTTCGGTCGGTTGCCAAGAAACACTGAATTGAAACTCGCTTTCATCTCAATTGTTCTCAAGTGGATCACAATGGGTCACGTTGGTTAGTATACATAATATATCCCGGGGATTATTAAAGGTACAGTAAAATGAAAGAGAGAAAGGACAAATAAAAAACAGAATTAAGTTACACTACAAAAAATAGTCATTAATTACAAAGATTGAAAAAAAGAACATTTCAGACGTAATGTTGTATGTATTTAGATTTTGAGGCGGAGTTGACGTGTTAAATAATTTTTTTTTTGTTTATTTTATTTTTTATTTTTTATTTATTTATTTACCATCCAACAGGCAGTGCCCAATAACAGGAGGAAAGTTCAGTGTTAAATGTGTTTAATAAATTGGGCGAGAGAATCCGTGACAAATTGCGTTCACCCCTTCTCAAACCCCGAACCAAAAAGGGTGTTATTGCTTATGTCTCGTGCAGTGTCCGGGGGTTTGGAGAAGGGGGTGAACGCAATTTGTCACGGATTCTAGAATATGGAAATATGTTTATTAATCATGATTCTTTTTAACTTGCTTAAAAGATATGAATATTTATTAGATGCACACTGAATATTCATGACTCTTAATAGCAAATTGCCTTCAGATAGTTTATGAAAATAACTTTTATTTCCTGCAGTGGCGTTCACCTTGAAATACACAACCTCCACCCAATAATCTAATTGATGCCATCGACAACTTTAACAAATATACATAACTGACAAGTACTTTCACACCTGAATTTACATATATTGAAGCTAACCTTTTCACACCTCTGGTTACTCAACACCTGCAGCAAATTTGGACTATTCTGTCAGATCCACTTAGACACCGAAGGAGGACAAGGGATTTGTCCGAAACATGTCTGTTTCTCAATCAAAAATTGGAAGAAGAGAACTTGTGTATGAATAAAATAATTGCATTTTCCAATTTGACAACATTTAATTAGGGTTACATGATTAATCTCAGAAAAAAATACGACTATATCAAGATTGAAGGTATTTTTGTAGGATGAGAACTTAAATGGTTCAACCCCCCCCCCCCTCAATTAAGTGTTTATGTACCATTGAATTATTGACGTCGCCCGTTACAAGACATTCAGTTCACATCTGCTTATGTGAGGTGTTACCTTTACTATGCAATGAAGTTGGCCGCGTAACAGCACAAAAAAAAGTCATCAAAATGTAGTAATCCGTCGTTGTTTTATTAAGCTTAGACGTTTTTTTATCTACAAACAGAAAACGTAGCTTAGGAGGATGTAGCAGTTGTAAGGAGAAGTACTGACACTCTTTAGTACTACATGTCACCTTTGAACATGGTTTCATTATAATTATGCTTGATTGTTCCCCTGAATCAATCTAAAAAATACCTTGCTAGACGCTAGACGCTGACGCACAATTCACCACTCTTCAATGTGACCTCGTTATGGTTAACCCACCATGACAATACGTTTTGCCATTGCTGGTTTAAAGTTGAGCGCGCCTCGGGGCCTATTTTTACATAAAAACAAAGTTTAAACACTGTTACATTTTATCGTCTGCCTCAACAAAAATGCTGTTTACCAATACTGCTACATTTTATCGTCTGGCTCATCAAAAATATTACCAAGAGAGATATTTGTGGAGCCACTCGACAAAATGTAGGACTGTTGGTAAGATTTTTGTTGAGCCAGACGATAAATAAAAATGTAGCACTGTTGTTAATATTTTTGTTGAACCAGATAAAGTGTAGCAGTGTTAATAAGATTTTTGTTGAAGCAGACGATAGAATGTAGCACTATTGGTAAGATTGTTGTTGAGCCAGATAAAGTGTTGCAGTGATGGCAAGATTTTTGTGGAAGCAGACGATAAAATGTACCACTGTTGGTAGACACCGTTTTGTTTCAGGTTTCGTTATTTTCATTGTAGTATATATTATGTATATGTATCTGTATTCTGACTTTAGCTACAAACTAGGCACTATTTACAAATTAAGCCAAGTGAACGTACTATACTTTAGCATAACAATCTTACAATTTTGATGTAACTTTGTTCACAAAAAGTACTAGTTAAAAACAAGAACAAAATCATCGTTCCAGTTTTTAAAATAGATTTCCATTTTCCATTTTAGAATCCAATACGGATGCAGAATGTCGTGTTAACGATATGGGAAAATGTAAGATTGACTATTTCCATGGCAACAAAACGACGAACGTTCAATTAAAAAAAAATCAAAAAGACCAGGAATAAGATTTCGTAGTTGGTAAAATGTTTGTCGAGGAAGACATAAGTTTTGTTTCAGGTCTATTGATTTTAATTTTAACATGGATTTAGATCAAAATAAGTTCATACCACGTGACAGAAGTGGGTCGTATGTAAAAAGAGTTTTTTTTATCATGTCTGAATTTATGATAAATGTTCAGTAAATAAGTAATGCAAAGGAGATTATCAAATTTTGCAGGCAAATGTTAAATGGTGGTAGCAAGAAACAGTCTATATCAGTCAATAGCAGGTATTCATTTTGTATGTCAACGTATATTCGAAAACATGTTTTTGTTTATGTAGACACATTCGCTTTATCCTCCAGATAAAATATTCAAGCTCTGAGCAAATCACTTTCTGCCTACATCTTTCAATGACATCTAGGTATTGCCTCACACCCCAGTCTGTTTTATAGGCCTACGCCATGGTTAGAGATAAAAACGTTATATTTAGTAACCCTGCTGGCGATCTTGTATGGTCATAAAAATCAGCCATCTTTTCATCATTCAGCTGTACAACATTTCAATCATGGAATCCACAATTTTTCTCCCCACATAGCCGGCGTACTCCTCACACAGACAGCGTTCTCTCCACATAGCCAGCGTTCTCTCCACACAGCCTGCAAAGTCAGTAATTCAAATTTAGTATATTTTATGGATACCATGTGTAGAAATTGATTTATTGAATAAGTCACCTGATACCTGTTATTGTTATTACGTCATACGCTGCCCACATGTTAAGATGACTCTTTGTCAAATTTACAAATTTTGAATTGCTGATTTTGCCAGCTGTGTATAGGAAGAACGCTTGCCAGGGTCGACCATCCAAAATAACAATATAGTGACTATATTATTGTCAACTGTATTGCTAATTTCAAAATGGCAAATGTAAAAATATCCAAAAGGCTCTTCTTTGACAAAAGATTTGAAGATGACCCTTCCAAATGTCAAATTAAAAAGACTACTTTATTTTTTTCCTCCATCTTCACCCCATTGGCGGAGTTTTTCCTGTTTTATTCTACAAATAATTAGGCGACAGTTGTGGATCTCTCCGACGTCGTACTATACATCTGTTCTATGTATAAGGCGTAGAAACACATCACGACTCCAGATTGCCACCTGTCATTAACTATGTAGATGATAATGAAATATTCAGAGCGGTCCCATGTGCTTTTTTCCCAATCTGCTTGAGAACAGAACATCTCAAAAGAAAAAATGTAAACGTTTTCAAGAAGGTGAAACCCCAACTGGACAGGTATACGCTGTCTTGAATGTGTTTAACTGACGGTAAGGATCACCTCCATCTATAAAGTAAAATGTGCAAAGCTTATGAATCATGAATATTTTAAATCCTATTCGTTAACAAAGTGGTTTCCTTCATGTGACACAAGATAAAAAATACAGTCAAATTACATGTATGCACAGAAGACGTGTTGTGTGTAGACCAACGACATCTTGATATGTTTTTTTCATGAACATATAAATTATTCAAATTTAATATTACTTCAGAAAATTTTGTTGCAATCGTTTGTGTGATATAAAAATAATAAAAATACACTGAGAGAAGAAACACATCTTTATGAAGTTCTTTTACTCCTCGCTGTTAGACTCTGTGAAGGCTCAAATCATTGCCAAATAAGTGTTCATTGTTAAATCCAACGAATGGTCACGTGTTTGGTAACGTGAAAGGCGAATGTCTTGGAGCATTCGAGACAACAGTTTTTTCTTAAAGTGTTTGCTAACTAAAAAAATGCATCAAAATAACGTCAAGATGTCCAAATAGGACAAAGTTTCGAAACAGAGTTCAATTACAGAGCTTTATATGAAGTTCTAATGAAGGTCTGCATACTGATTAACTAAAGGGGGGTTGTTTAAATGGTTTCCAAGAACCCAAAGCTTAAGAAAATAATAATATGTCCTGAAATAGCGTTCCCTTTAAATTGTAGGAAGCAAGTGGATTCCTCATGCTGTTAGGTAAATAATATTTGGACTTTTTTATTTTGAACTGGTAAATGATTTTCAATTTACAGTGCTTGTTAAAATTCTAAACATCAATGAACACAGAGGATTTTAGGCCTTCACAATAAATACGTTAAGAGAAGACAAGGATTGTGTAAAAGCTGTACTCAGACACCTAGCGATTTCAAGGGTTGACAAATGAGATAAACAGATTAGGAAAGTCTTACCAGCAATACCTATTATCGACGGATAATTGTCTACGTTTCCACCTTTCACAAGGCCATGGAATTAGGCAAAATAGTCCAATTGGACTTGGAAACCGGATCCAATTGAACGCTTATCATGCATGATTGGGGTATTTTAGTGGCGCCTGTTCTATGCACGTGAAAGTCTTCATATCATATTCATACATATTTTACTATTTCACTATTGATTAGTTAAATTCAAATTAAGCATATATCATATTTTTAATCCGGGTGCTGAAATCACGTGACACCTTTGTATGACGTCATTGCTAGATGGCCAGTGGTATTCATGTCTACATGGATAGTTCATCATGGAAGCACTGTGCTTAATACACGAGTTCTATTCTTCTAGTTAGATTTAGAAACAGTATTCGAATAAATCACTTGTCATTCGCTGAGTATCAACGCAGATCTGATCCAAATCTCAGACCACTATTAAACGAATTTTTAGTGGTCTGAGTCCAAATGTAGTCACAGAATACAGGTAGGGGTGTTGAACAAACTCTAGGTGCCCACTCGTCTCATATCTCTCTGGTGTCAATCAACAACGTATTGCTCTTTCCACACCTGTAACTTGTAGTCTCTTCATCACCTTCAGCTCTTTTATGACGAAGCAAGCTTGGATCATTCTGTCAGATTTAGAGCGGACACTGAAGGACAAATGACTATATCGAAACATCTCATATTTCTAAAAACCCAGGTGGAAGATGTGTCACCCAAATAATAAAATACACACGTCATCATTCTATTTCTCATGAACATCTCTGATGCAATGGATAGTGAATTCTAGGAGGGTGATCGTTTAGGTATTGCACAGACCGCGTGCGGCGGAAGCGGAGAGCAGTTGAAAAACAAGTTAGTTAACGAACTTAAAACCAAAACGACGACGACGACGACGACGACGACGACGACAACAACAACAACAACAACAACAGCAACAACAACAACAACAACAATAACCCAAGAATGGCTTGGATTTCAAATCACAACTATTACACACTTCGATTTCCCACTGTGTCATGTGATCTAACACAGTGACTACAGCATCGTGCACTACGTGACATGGTTGGCTTATTTCTGGAGATTTCAAAATATAAATGATTTGTGATAACTTTGTTGCTGCCGTAAACTGTCGTAAAACAGCCTCTTTGTGGCAGCGGTAGAATACGTTCCCCCAAGTACCACCTCGTACTTTCTCGCGGAAAAATAAAACTGCTGTCTGCCGCGAATGCATCTCCCCCTATCAACTATGCTTGTGACCGAATGAATTAGTCCGTATATGCCTCCTTATACATATACTTACGAGTTACTAGTGTAGGCACACACTTCGAAGATGTGCACTCAAAGACTTGTTAAAACGCCGGGGTATTTTATTACTGAGATTTTCTCAGGGCAGATTTTGAATTTAATTTTAGGATGATGCGATTTACATTTCTGTAGTACCGATGGTTTATATCAGTTTTGTAAATTGACAATATAATATTATATGACGGGTTAGCAGATTTAATTTGACGGTAACAACGTAAATTAATGAGATAAAAATGTAATGTGAAACTTAAATATTAGATTGACAAACACTCGTCATCGGCAATTCGATCGCTAATTTCCGTTCCCATTCCTCATAAAGGGGTCGAAGTAGATTTGCCGACATGCGATAAAAACAGTTTCTGTGTGGAGAATATATGAAAAGTAGCTACTCTAAAACTCTTATTAGTTTAGGGCCGGGGGATGTTCTAATAAATATAAACTTCATTTCGTTGACGCAAACATCTGCTTCGCTGTCGAGAATAACATAACGTTAAAAGGAGTGAAAGACATCGAGGTGAACGCTTGGGCAACAGACTGCATAAGCTTAATATGAGTAAAGAATTACTCACAACACGAACAATTTGTTTCCACAACAACTAATTTATTCACGCCATGATGCATTTATATTCTTGCGCGAATGGGATTTCAGATAATTATTTTGTGCGAGATGGTTCTTATCTCTGTACTCTTTTTCTCATGGCTAGAAGTAATCTCTACTTTCTCTCCTTGGAGCCCGTCTTATTGAAGACTTTAGTACAGGGTTATTAATTGATTTCACCTCTAGGTTGTCGTACATCCCACTACGCCTACGCAACAACGATTTGCTAAACTATCCAATTTAGTAAAATAATACATGGCGCATATTACATGTTACGCATGCTACATGCATCCGTTGCAATGTGCCGCTTGTCACGTATGCAAGACAGTATTGATAAACACTGTACACTTAGGGTGACCTTCCTTCTATATCATAATGTGCTTTTTTTTGTTGATTTATACATTTCTTCACATATCATGAACAGTAATGATTCAAGTCGTGGAACTTTCCATAAAGTTCCGGAAGACAATGATCTGTCATTCTTAGAAATATCTAAAAATGAAAGTTGTCGCATTTTTGTAAGGTCTGATTTTAAAAAAAGATAGGTCGGTAGGTTGAAAAAAATATCTTTAAAAAGTAAGTAAGTGTACATTTTGGTCATGCTTTTAATCTATAATCATACTTTATTATGTCTGCATGACCTAGAAGTGACAAGTACAGTCGGACGGAAACTATGAAATTTTTTTTTTGAAATGTCCCGAATTTTACGGCCAGACACACGCTTGTGGGGTCGTCATCTTCCCAGCCCAGAAGTGACGTGATTTTTGCCTAATCCTGCCATAGTTGGCGTCAATTATTTTATTATTTCGCTTGATTTAAGAAATATAGGTTCAGACGGGTCATGAGAGAAACATAGGTTGAAATAAGTAAGGCCGCCCTTTTCTGTGTTTTTCCAGTATTCCGGCATACACAATAATAGTTGGCCTACAAACGTTTCACAAATGGTAACAATATAACAGGTCTCTTGATCAAGGCCCAGGAGGCCTGTGACGCTAGCATTAATAAAGATAACACAATGTTAAACCCGAGATCAGAAAGATATCAATCTATCCACCCATACTCTAACATGAAAAATACAAAATGTAAGAAAGCATGATTTATAAAGATTATATTTTATGAAATTCAAATATCTGTTACCTTCCTTTATTTCACAGTACAACGCGATGGAAAGAAATTGTGGCTGAAGATACAAGTTACCTCGATAGCAGTTTTTTACTACAGTATTTATATTCTCAGCTTTCTGTGCTATCTCAACATATTCCCGCATATCTATAATTTCTTCAAGTATTTTTTCAAACCAAGAAAGATCGTGTCTGCTAACTTCACCTACAAATGTACAGCGACATACAAACCTTCCTTCAGTGAAAGAATAATGCAAATGTTTCAAAGTGGTGAGTACTGCATAACCACCTGTTACTCCGTGTGTTCGTCTACTGTGTTGTGTTTGTGTTGTTGTTGTTGTTGTTGTTGTTGTTGTTGTTGTTGTTGTTGTTGTGGTGGTGGTGGTGGTGGTGGTGGTTTGTTATTTATGTGGTGAGTTGTAACATTGTTACCAGTTTTATTTATACGTGGTGAGGCTGTGAATTGTTATTTATTGTATATCATTTCCCGCATACCAAAACAGATCATTTGCATAATTTATTACTTTCAGGTACAGTCTCCATTTCCTTACACAATGCAACTACTGAAGACCTACTCACTTATGCATAGATTTGTAAGGGCTTACATTTTATATTTGCAAAAATCGAAGAGTTGGGCAAAATAAAGAAACTAATAATTATTAAGTAATACATGTCTAAGTAGTTGCGTGTGTATGATCGGTAAAATAGCTGTTGTCCCATAGGACTAATAGAAGAAAACTCATTTAAGTTGGGTTTTTTAGGGGGAGGGAGTCGTCAGAAATCACGCAAAATAATACTTCTATTTTTGTGTATATGATTGATCAACATTCTGGACGTAAAAGAAACTAGGAGTAAAAAGACTTCTCTCGATAGCAGACCTTTAACACGATTTACTGCCCACACACCATGTCAATTGTGAGTTGTGATTTGATATGTCGCTTTGGATCTCGATCAACCGATATGAACATCAGAGCGAACATTTATATGACATATGTTTCTCTTCATATTTCTAGAAACGTTGTACAGAATGAAATTATTAACTTGGACACAATTGAGAGTGCCTAATAGACATGTAATTAATTTTACAACATCGTGGATTGACGGTGTCACCTTGTGTGCTTTAATTGATGCTGTTATACCAGGATCGTGTCCACGTTATGATCTGTTAAACCCGACGCAACGTGTCAACAACTGTCGTCTTGGATTCAAATTAGGTGCTAAGAAACTAGGACTACAAGAGGTAGGTTGTCGTTTGCTTTATATCCCTGGATAAATATGGCTTTTGACATTTGTAGACAGTGCAAAACATTTGCAAAAGAGAACTAGAGAATGCACACACACACACACACGCACACACACACACACACACACACACACACACACGCACACGCACACGCACACGCGCATACACACGATTACATACACGCGCATATATTCATAGTGGATGTAGCGGGTTTAAAAACTAAAAATAATGAAATATTTTATATTTCCTTCTTGATTCATAACAATATAATACGCAAAATAATGTCCAAGTAAGTGCGATGCGCATGTGTTATCAACACTAGATAACTAAATAAGCTAACAGAGGCGTAGGGAGATAATACCACCTCGGTCTATTCAATTTTTTTAAACGCAAAACAGGACTGTTTACATTTGTAACTATTAAAGTGGCCGTATGGACAAGAATTGTTATTTTTATAGTGGACATCAACTTTTAATTTATAAAAACAAATTACTATATTTTTATAATTGAAAAAGCCTGTGAAACAACATATACCGAGAACACTTGTTTGTAACTCTATAAATTGCAAATAATTACATGTAAAAAGTTGTAAAATGTTTATAATTATACGTACAATAACAGCGTGTTTGCACATTTTTTAAATAGCTTTTTGCAATTTTCATTCAATGCAAACATAGACTTTGTCGATGTTGTTGTCACATTATAGTACAGTTGTTTTATAAATTAAAAAGCCAAAATGAATACTCATTTGTCAACCATACGGCCACTGTAAAACTAACTCTTGAAAATTCATTTAAAAGGAAAACATATTGGACTTGACAATTTATTTTAATTTCCAGAGTTGTTTAAATAGTTTCGTTTTGAGAAAGGTCCGATTCCGATGGTGATATTAATAGGTATACTGGGAACAACCACAAATTATTCTGTCAGCGTTCTACTGTAATAAACTTGACGTATGCTTTTCCTCACGATTGATTCTGTGTATTTTTTACTCAGCCGATGACACCCGAGGTGATGGCCGATCCTAGGTTGATACAGGAAGAGAAACTCCTAGCTTACATAGCTTGCTTACGCTATGCCAGCCAACTGCCTCTGGAGGAAGAACAAGATAAACGAACAGTGGTCGTAGGGGATGGCAAAATCGGGTACAAAGAAAAGTGTACAGCCGCAGGAAGTGGTTTGCACAACGCGATTCCTGGCAGGAGAGCTAAGTTCAACATCATGACCAAAAGTAATCAGCTACCGTCCTTGATCGTACAAATTGTTGGTCCAAAAGGAGAAAAATCCCGCCAGAAGATTGTCAATCAAAATTTAGGAAATGGGGGTCTCCGTGGGAATTCTTTGACAGAGGGGGAAACTCAGAGCAGGATACTATTGAAGGACAAAATACTTCTCGACTATCAGTGCATTAAAGATGGCCAGTTTCATGTTAGCTACGTCCCTTCCAACGAGGGTTTACATGAAATAAGTATTATTTGGGATGGTGACCACATTCAGAACAGCCCATATCAAGTAAATGTAACCAGTCAAGTGGAACAGACTCCGAGGGAAAAGAAGACCGTATCGTTTGAAGATGAACATCCACCGATTCATATAACAGACCCAACGAAGGCACGTCGACAGTCATTATTGAGGCAACACAAGGTTGCGATGAGTGACAGCACTGACTCCGATAGCCACCGTGGCCATAGCTCGACTCAACCAAGTAGCTTCGATTCGGTAAGCTCAAGAGGGCGGTATACATATTCTGCAAAGTGGCGAAGCGATTCTGTTGGGGGTAGAAAGCCAAGTTTTGAACGACAGGGAACAGTTCGTACTCGTAGGAAAGTAATACGTCGAATCATAACAGGTTGTTCGCAGGGTAGTAGCCTCGATAGGATTACCTCGTTTTCAAGTAATTCGGTTGAGAGCGTTGACTTAAAGGAGCAATGCAAACATTCAACATCGTCAACATCTGTAGACAATAAACAAAACAAAGTTCAAGTCATTACATCCAAAGTTGTTGACTCTTACGCCAATAAAATGTCCAAAACCATCCTTACTAGTGTAGAAAAATGTTTGGCAGAAAACGCAACTTTAAACGTAAGAGACACCGAGAAACAGAGTAATGAGAGTGGGAAGAAACGTTTGTCTAAGGGGAAACGAAGTCTATCAAAGGAAGAAATGATGGACGAAGCTGCAGATAAACTTCTGCATCGGAAAATGTCCGAGTATGAGATAGCTGTTCCAGAAAACCCCTTACCTCGCTGTAGCGAAAACAGCTTTGATGATGAAGTGCCGCTTTCTCTGACAGACGACGAGGACGAACCCGTTACGAACATTCTGCTTCGTAGGAAAATGGAACGCTACCCTTCCTCCCAAGATGAAGTTCTTCGTGGAAATAAAATTGCCGTATCTCGGGAACCGTCTGTCGAGGAGATAGCCGACAAACTTCTACAGCAAAAAGTAGCAGAGTACAAAATACATGCTCATGGAAAGACTGAAAACGTTGACAGTGATGGAACTAAAGAACATAAACCAAAGCATGTTCCTAAAAATTTGATACTGAGCAGTAACTCATCAAAATCACCAAGCCCTACAGAAAAAGGCTCAAGATCACCGCTAACAAAAATGAAAAGCTTTGGAAAGATTTTTGATAATGATGAAGATCCATCGCTTGAAAAGTCCGAGTCGACAGAACTGACTTCAACGAATTTACACGAAAAAACAGAACCCAACTCGCAGTTTGACCAAGATCCTATTGTTGAATCTGTAGACCCCTGTATAGACGAAACAGAAAAACGTCGTGGATGGCCAATGCCTCTTACGCCAATTCGAGAATCGAGCCAGGAGTTAGTCACACAGCATTCTATGGACAGTCCACGTGCAAAGTTTTTCCCGGGAGCCTCAAAGACAGACTTCAGAAGGATGAAACCTGATATCTTCTGTCCATGTGTGTGTAATAAACAAGAAAGTGAGTCCAAAATAAACAAGGAATCGACAGACATCCAACGATATCCTATTGACAATGTGCCCAAAGATGAAATTGACTTTGTCAATGGCATAAACAACAATTCTACAAGATCAAGTTCAGAAGAGTCAGACGTGAAAAAGGAGGGTCCAAGTCACTCTAAAGATACAGCGGTGAAATACTCAAAACCAAGTCGACTTGAAGACACTCACCAAGAAGTAGACTCTGGCTATCAAAGTGATCAGATAGTCACCTTAGTCAGAACACCGTCGTTAGAAAAAATCATCAGACCGACACCACAAAGGCCAGGACATGTACCAAACCAAGTTGCAAAGTCAAGAACTGGGGTGTCCCGCAAAGTGAAAGTTGATGTAGCAACTCAATGTAACGCACAAGAAATCAAAGACATAACCGGTTGGATGAGCCGAAGAAGTAACAGATTCGTCACCAAGGCAACTGTTTGTTTGCAAACAGACATGGATAATGAAAGACCGCTAACAAATGGATCTCCTAAGGAAGGATCGCGAGTCCAACAAGGACAGAATTCGGGTAAAGGCGCCAAAAAAGCAAGTCGACAAAAACCGAAAAGACAATCGACGTTTGACAGTGGCTTTTCTGATGAAAGTGGACAAGTTGCCAATGGCAACAATAATAATAGCAAGGCTAAACAAGATAAAGCAGAAACTAGTCCGAAGTTCGGCGGTTTAGAGGGATTTTTAGATAAATCAGGAAGTGGTGAAAATATGACATTGGCCTACATAGCAAGGATGTTTGAACTTGAAGCCGGAAGTGTGAACCATAGTAATGAAAAGCAGGACATTTATGATGGCGGGTTAAGGAGTGGGACAGAAGGGGTTAGAAGTCCTAACAGCAGTGTTCTTTCAGATACACCTAGCCTTAAATCACCAGGACAGTCTGAACATAAACAGACCGACTTTTCATTTAATGATAGTCTGAGAAATTTAAACAGTCATATCGCAGAGGGCGTACTTGCCTTGGATATACAAATTGATACTAGCCGGAGACAAGACACTTTCTCAAGAAACTCCGAGACGCAATCTCACACAATACAGGAAAGTGCTGAATTCATTGACCGCTTCTTAACCGAAAGAGGTTTTGAAAACAGATATGACGAATGGACGGAACTGTTTGCTTCCCTGCATGCCGACAGTAGTTTCTCATCATCAATCCCAATGGATGAAAGTGATGGCAGCAGTCGTCAACTGAGTTTGTCAGACGCCCAGGAGTTGGCACTCAATGCTAAAGTCCCAAAATCATCGCAGTGCAAAGCTTATGGAGCTGGGCTGAAATTTGGATATGTCGGAGCTAAGAACAATTTCCAGGTAAGATATTAGTCTTGTATAAAGTACATAGAAAAGACAAAGAGGTGAAGATTTTGATATTGAACAATCTGATTAAACTCCGGTGTCCTTCTTTTGCCTGCATTGTCATTTGTTTGATAAGTGTTGGTCTTGGTAGCTTCCCTTACCAAGACAAAAAAGTGAACATGTGATACAAATAACAATTAAAGCAAGAAAACTAAGGTAATGGCGAAAAAATGCCGATCGGATTTCAGTCAGATTTGATTCTGAGCAGCACATATTCACAATTATATATGATAACAGACCAGCGTGGTCGGAGATTTTGTGTTCAACACAGTCTGAATGAAAATCATGACAGTTTTACATAATTTATGATACCCAAGGGAAAACCGCATCGAAGGTTTCGGGAACAAAGCAAACAAGTCCAGCTGAGACGGTCTGTTTGTCTGTCTGTCTGTGTCTGTCTGTCTGTCTGTCTGTATGTCTGTCTGTCTGTCTGTCTTTCTTGATGTTCATGTAATTATTGATGATGTGGTCTTTGCTTTCATCGAAAGTGTTCTATACTGTCAAAACCTCGGTCTGTATTCAAGTCCCAAATGTTGTACAACTGATAGTAGCTGTATAGCAGTACTTGTATTCTTCAAAATAACTTTTAATTCTAGTTATTTTGTTCAAGAAGTATCATACATCCATCCATTCATCCATCCACCCGCCCACCCACCAACCGACCCACCCACCCACCCACCCATCCAAACAAGCCATCCACCTATCCATCCACCTATCCATCCATCCATCCATCCATCCATCCATCCATCCATCAACCAACCAACCACCCACCCACCCATCCACCCACCCACCCACCCATCCATCCATCCATCGAGTTTGGTGTGAAGTCCAATAATTGTTTACATTGCGAACTAAACATTAAACGCACTAAAAATAAATACAACACCTTGTGACTTCTGCACATTTTATCTTGCTGTAAGTCCATCAGTGTTTGTATATAACGTTGTAGTGAGTTTTCAAGTATTTCCCCATCTGTTCATCAACAGGTTAAAACTGAAAACGCAGGGAATGGTTCCCTGACTGTCGGCGTGGTTGGACCTCAGTCAAACAGCGTTATGGAAACTGCGGTGGTGTACACAGGAGATGACATGTATGAAGTTGTGTATGAAGTAACACTCCCTGGTTATTACATTATCACGGTTAAATGGGCTGACATGAACATTCCTTCTAGTCCCTTCGTCACTCACGTGACATACTGAAAAACTGCATAGCGCCATCTACGATCACATCAAGTACACCAGTCCATGGTCATCACTCCGATCCACGTTGTACATTTACAGTTGGTCAAGCTGGAATCAACTTTTTCAAACCAACTTAATTCAGAGAATTCTAAAGGGCACCAGACTAATCTTGAAAAAAAAAGTATTGTTGAAATGGCAAAAAATAACTTTATAGTTTTGTATGATATATAACACATAATGTAAGTTGTTCCTTTCTTTTCAAGGTTTCTATTTAGAACTGCAAATCGGTTGTACTGTTAATCCATGACATGAAAAATTTGACTGAAAAGTTATACTAGTGGGTAGCAATGTACATAAAATTTGTTCTAAGCATTGTTTGATATTTTGTAATTGCAAAAAAATATAACAGTGTGTATATACGTGCTCTTTATCATCCCGACCATAATTTTTCTAGGAAATATCATCAAAATGTAGACCACTGCTGAGTAACAAGAGTATCTAAATGACGAACCGAGAATACATAATTACAAGGGAATACATGTACGGTCTTTCACAGTTTGATGTGACATGTTCTGTTAGATGTAAAAATTTAATTCACATTCGTAAATGGTTTGTAAGACGCCATGTTGGTGCGCCCTCATCGGCCATACCCTTTCTAAAGAGGAGGGCGGAATGAAACAAAAAGGTTTACATATTATTATTTTTATACTACTTTTATACGAAAAGGTACTTAAATTATAAACCGGTAGATAACATTAAATATCACTAAACTTGACAACCAAAGTATGCAAAATTATTGTACGTTTTTATCCTGATCGACTCAAAAACGTAAACATGTACCACGAAGTTCAATTCAGGCAAAATAACGAAGGTAAAATAGCAATGAACGATTAGCCGAAATCTACATCGGATTTTAATCAGATTGCATCTCGCCAAGTTTCAGACTCATTGACGAAGTACTTTTTGAGATATAAGTTTTTGACCAAAAATGAACATTTTTACACCTAATTTGCATATCACTCATGGAATCATTGTATGCTTAATATTACATCCCTAGATGCATTCCCATTAAATTTCAGCCCAATCTGCTCAGTAGGACCATCATATCATGAACAATTCTTAGTAAAAACACACTGAAGAATGTTTCACCCAAATTTCAGCCCAATCTGCACAGTAGTTTTTGAGTTTAAGGTTTTTGACCAAAAATCACATTTTTTGACCCAAATCACAAACCGGTGGTAAGATCATTTTGATTTGAACAATTTCCCAACTAGACACCCAAGGTAATGGACCCACCAAATATCATGGCAATCGGTTCAGTGTTTTTTGACTTTAAGTTGTTTACACACACACACACACACACACACACACACACACACACACACACACACACACACACACACACACACACACACATCCACACACACAGACAGACAGACAGACAGACAGACAGACAGACAGACAGATGCCAGCGATCACTATAGCACCTAAGTTCAGTTGTGCTAAAAATGTCGTGACATAGTTATTTTTTTACTAATAAATTGAAAGACATGATCACAGTCTTGATTTCAAAGCGCCTTTGTACATACTTTAATCACCTTTTCTCACAATGTGTTGAATTGTCTTTGCTTCTAAATAGTGTATATCATACTTAGTGTATATTATACATGTGTGTTTTCTACATCTATTTTAATCAAATTGGGGTTTCAGGACAGACATTGCAACTCTAAAGGGGAATGCCACTCTAAGAAATTCTAGAGTTCGAGAGTAATTTCACATTACGTAAATTTTACACAAAACATCAAATTGAAACTATATTTCACCTCCACTGTTCTCACCACACTGGTCCATCCACCGCTGCATCATGGTACTTAGCAGACCTACATATGCATTAGATGCACACTGAATATTCATGACTCTTAAGGCAACAGTGGGTCATTGTGAGATAAATAGAGGTGGAAAGGAGTTTCAATAGGGAATTTGCAATCCTGACTGAGCATGCTCAGATGCAAAGGACTATGGGATTATTTGTGGTTATCGTAATACCTAATCTGCAGCTACTGATAAGTGTGAGTATTACTTTGTGGCTACCTTGAAAATGAGAGTTAAAATCAGAGGGATACTACAAACCCTTTGATTTATCGAAGGCCCAAATAAACAAGGATATTCAGCCAGAAACACCACCGTGGTGTCGACACCTTACCATCAGTGAGGTGATATTTCCTTATCTGACCATTGAGGGCATTATTTTATTTTTATTCTATAACTATAGGGTCAGACAGGCCATGAGAAACATAGCAATAAAAAGGTCACTTTAAGGTCAAAAGATTGAATAATATTTTTCAAGATATATGTTTGTGTACTTTGTTATTTTGTTAGCTTTTACAGTCATTGTAATATTAATAAGGTCATGTAAATATTTTCTCTAATCTTATTTAGAATATGTACATATTTTTGTTGTCATTTTTGCTGTAAGTTTTTGAATATTGTAAAAAATCTGAAAAGTATATGTACGATATAGAGTTATTCACTGATGACCCATGAAATAATATGGGTATCAACAATTGATGTTATAAATTTATCAAGGACTCTGTTGAACACACTGAGATTTATTGCCTATTTTACAAATAGAATTTATGGAAAAGTTTTTGATGTTTCTTGCAAACCATTGTATATATCACCTCACAATTTTCATATGTAGTATTTAATGACATCACCATTGTACTTTTAAACCCAAACATAATGCATAAGTTGTTGTGCATCGCTAGGATGGATTTTTCCTTTGATAGAGGAGAGGAAGTTTCTCAACCTCTTTTTTTTATTTACAGAAATACACCAGAAAGTAACACTTAGGTGCATTTATATGTATCCTTATAAAATACATACATGTATGTGCACATATATATAAGCACACATACATACATACATACATACATACATACATACATACATACATACATACATACAGACATACAGACATACAGACACTTTTGGTGCATACATACATACAGACATACAGACATACAGACACTTTTGGTGCGCATGATTTTTAGACCTTTCTTCACGCATTTTACCATTTATTACAGCTGGTAGTGTTTTGTTCTATGTCATAATACATAGATATAATGTCGGGTGGTGACTTATACTAGTATATTGTATATATATATATATATATATATATATATATATATATATATATATATATATATATATATATATATATATATATATATATATATATATATATATATATATATATATATATATATATATATATATATATATATATATATATATATATATATATATATATATATATATATATATATATAATCAAAGTGAGTTGGTTGGAACTTGAGGTGCTAAGTTGTAACTCCGAGTTTCACGCTCAATGCGTTCATCAGACAACTGTCAGCTACTCGTGTTACTGTATTTATATGTGTAAGGTGTGAAAGAATTTATATATATATATATATATATATATATATATATATATATATATATATATATATATATATATATAATAACCAAGTTTACTGTTCATATTGATAATGTATCCCATTAACAGCACTGCTAACACAATGACTGCAGATAAGCCATGGCAGGTGTTTAGGAAATCTGCATCAACGACTTCAAAGAAAGACCATGACAAAAAATAGCTCACTTTTAAATATTTTATTAGACAAAAGGAAATGTGTGTGATCACATGGCTTCACTTTCTCTAAACATGTATATGCCTTATTTATTACGTGTGCAAAAGTATACGAACCTCAATGTTGTAATACACAGTTTCTATTTCAATGAAAAAAACCCACAAATTTTCTAGACGACCTGGTACTTACTGGGGACAAACTTCAAAGTTCAATTTCAGATGTTTGATTCATTCAAACATTTGCAGAACATATTGTTTCTATGAAATATATAAAGTCAAATATTTGTTGTATACTGTATCACATAATGAGCTAACTTTTTTGCTAAGAATCACAAAGACTAATGCAGCGACGTCAATGTCACTAGAGGGCATACTTCACTCAATGGTGAATTCCTTATTTTTTTCAAAAGCAAATTGAAAGCAAGTTGGTATTTTTGTACCATATTCTATTCTGTGCTACACACGTAACTGATTCTTAATATAGGAAAGCACATGTATATTTTCCAACATTGTGTGACTGTTTAAATAAAGAAATAGTTGGTAAAAATATTTCCTTGGTATGAAGTCTTCGTGTGTGTGTGTGTGTGTGTGTGTGCATGTGTGATGTTTAAGAAACAGTTTACTCGTAACCCCTGCAAAGAAAAAAAACACGCAATATTTAGGAAGATCCTACAGGTTGTGGAAATAGAAGGCCTTCAATATAAAGAACTGGTCTATATCAATAAAACCAATCTATAGATTGTACGTTAGTATGTACAATCAATCAATCAATCAATCAATCAATCAATCAATAACACCATTTTGTTCAGAGATGCTAGATGATTTAACCATACTGTATACTTTGTGAACAAGTACAATTACAGTGTAGATTAAAATCAAAGATTGTGATCTGGTCATATCTTTGTGTACAAAGTTCCAGAGCATGGTCTTCAAAGTATTAAAAACTTGACAGCAACTTAGGGATGATCGCACAATGTCTCACAAACTCAATAAGCAAACATCGTTCGTTTAGGACAAATCCCCCTCCCCCTCCCCGTGCCCCTACACAAACTTTCGCAAGTGCGACATTACATGTTTACATATGATGTAAACCATAATGCAAAATGTAGCAGTCACATCACTACAATCAATGCAATGTAAAAACATATGGTAAACATGAATTTCCAACCTTATGAACCTGTTTACTGAGACGATGGTAAACACATCAAAATACGGCCATAAACCTCGCACTGCATGTCACATTAGAAATAAATTTTTATCAACTTAAACATCTAAGTCGTAAAGACAGAATCTGTTATCATTGAAAGCGTGCAAGTTTTAGAAATTTGGTTAGAAGTGCGAAAATGAAATTCAGCAATCACATTGATGCCAGACCCTACCCCCCCCCCCCATGAACGAGATTCGCTTATGACCTTGTGTGACATTGTGTGATTGTCCGTTAATGTTAACACTACAAAACATGCAATACGTGTATCAATTATATTCAAAATCAAAACAACAAACTAAATGGTCTCAACAAAACTAAACTCTATAGGTTTCTTAGAAACTCTGACAAGATTTCACCATGTTCACATATCATTATCACATCTGCAAATGTAGAAGAAAAATCACTAAGAAGAAGAAAGGAAAGACTAATTAATTCTTTCAAGATCAACTTACTTGACATAATGTGCTATTTCCCAGTTTGCATCTGCTGATATAGGTTCCTCTATAACGGGTCCATCTTTTGTGATGTATGCTATTTCAAACTGAAATGAAACACAAACCATTGACGTCAGTCATTTCCATACACAATAAATGGAATTTTGAAATGATAAGGATTCTACATCATATGGATAACATTGTAATTAGGATTTCACTATTGGATGATTTACCATCTCTACATGATAGAACTACCATGTGATATGCGCATTACAAATTTAACCAATACACATACCATAATTTGATAATTTGAGAGCTTTTTACAACAAACTGTCTGTTCACTCGATAATAGATGGTGCACAAAGTGATGGGATCACAGAGAATGTGCCTACAGATCTTAAGTGAGAAAATATCATCCTTCATCTCTGTTCTGGGCCAACTCTTGATGTAAACAGTCTCTTAGATGTCACACTTGTACCAGTTAAGTCTCTCTATCAATAACAGTAATCATATCCCTAGGATTTGATGTCCTTGTTTGATGATATGTTGGGCTACTGTCACTGTACTAACTGTATCGCTAGGTCTGCTGCAGTAATGTTCATGTTCTTTCAATCTCACTGACAAGGTGTATTCCGATTCACCGATGTATGCTGCACCACATAACCCACAAGGTAACTGATAGATGACACCACTCTTATCTACCATCATTTGATTTTCCTTTCATCTATATCAGTAGCTACATGTGATATGAGGTTGTAGGACTTAAAGTGGTCATATATGGATGAGGATTGGAGGTAGTTATTTTGGATTTTTAATTTATAAAACAGTTTTATTATGGTTTCCTACTTGAAAAATCAATGTGAAACAACATATGCCAAATCCTTGTCTGGAACTCAATAAATTGCAAAAGATTAATTAATGTGTAAAATCTTTAACTTTTTACACATAGTTTAGCTTTTAATAATGCATTGAGTTATAAACACAGACTTAGTAAAGGTTGCTTCACATTGACTTTTCAAGTAGGAAGCTATAATAAAATTGTTTTATAAATTAAAAATCCAAAATAACTACCTCCAATCCTCATCCATATGGCCACTTTAATCAATAATAAAACTTTATTCGTCCAAATAAATTCGGAAATTTTTTGAATGGTCGCCACAAGAGCAGCACCCTAGTGTTGAAAAGGCAGGAGGAAACTGGAGTACCCGGGGAAAACCTGCGTTATTCGACAGGGTCAAACTGAGCATCACCCTTCTTACATGCAGACCTGGTTGAATTTTTAATCAAACCCGGCCAACACCTGGCGGGTTCAAACTCAGACTGCAGAGGTAAGAGGTGTACGAGCTAATCGCTCGGCCACCGACAACCCTAAAGGGCTATGTTTCAATCAATTGCATAAGTGTTATCTCAATACAGATTACATAGGAGAATTTCTGTTCTGGACCAAGTTTTTCTATATCTCTGCCAAACACCTACATATTAAATCCTAACCTGAGGTGGGCCTGTAACACATATATTCCTACTTACCCTATTGTATGATCTAGCATCTCTGTAGAATAAAACTTTCATACATCTTGTTATCACTTCTTTGGCTTCCTCTAGGGTCATTTTGTTATTCTTTTCATAAGCATCTCTAAGCATTGGCTGAAAATAAATAGAAAATGTCTTGTAATAGTGGATATCCATGGCAACCGAAGGTCACTTTTGAGACATTATTTCATCATCATCATCACCCCCCCCCCTCCCCCCTATCCAACTGCATATTGAACATTTTGTTCAACTTTATGAGTGATTTTAAATGACTATTCATTTTGTTGTATAAATTTAATTATTGGCTCCCATATCCAAAATTAATCAAAAAATGGTAAGCCAGTTACACAAACAAACTACTTCATCATCATCATCATCATCATCGTCGTCGTCGTCATCATTGTCATTGTCATCAATCATCATTATCATCAATCATCACCACCCCCAACCACCCACCCACCCACCCATCCACACAGCCATCCTCCCACCCCCACATCTGCAATCAAGCCATTGTATGTACCCCATCCAAGGTTGAGAAGCAGGAACATGTCTCAAAATCTCAACAAAATCAGGTAGGGTTTTCTTCAAGACATGAGATACATTCAGTTTATGACTTCAAACAGCATACAAATTGATATACTTCATTTCACTTACCTGTGCTAAATAACCACCAAATCCAGTGGCAATTGTTGGAGCTTGGTAAGCAGTTCCTATCAGATTGACATAGCCTAGGAATCTGAAATACATCAACACAAATAGTTTAATTTAACTTTTTTACTTGTTATTCTTGCAAGTTCTAGTGAAAACTTTTCAATTCTCATCAAGAAACTGAGTATACCACTGTCAAGTCATTAAATAACACTCTCTACTACTCTATTGTTACCTAGGTTTAACTAAAATGGATGAATGGCAACTCCTTGAATACATGAAATTTAGACCGGGTCTAAGACCAGGTTATTTACAGTATTTGCTAATTTTTCACTGAAATCAATACACGCCCTTTCAACAGGAAAGACTCTTGGAGTCTGAAGAACATAGTGTATGGGCATAACAATGAAGTATATTGCTACATGGATTTTTATTGATTTCAAGGAATCATCCATCATTTTATAAAGGACTTGGGACAACCTGGAATTTCCTCACAAATCTAAATAATAGAGGGTGTTATCAGGACTGAGAGAGCTTGATCAAAATACCAATTGGAAGGGAACACTATAACTTGTGGGGATAACAAGTAGGCAAGTCTTGCAACTACTTCACCTGTACTGTACATAATGCAGTTAAAATTATCGTTTCTACTCACAGAGTTAGTATATTCTGGAAAAGAAAGCATTGCCTCGTGGGACCTGAGCTACATACTGATAGCAAGGCAGAATAAACAAAGTTTTGCAGTTTTCGCAAGTCTCATTGCAGCAGTGAATGTTTAAGATTTGTTTGCTAAAGTTTATTCACTCTGAACACAAACTGTGTTGACAATTGTGTCAACTTTTTGAGGAAAACACAAATTGTTACATACGGTTCATCACCCTGCATTCCGCCAACAACATAGACATTCCACAATGGGTTGAACTTTGACCTTCGGTTATAAAGAACTCTGGTTAACCATGAAAAGATAGATTTCGGTGTGTAACCATGACCATCATCCAAACAATCCTCATCAATCCTGGAAAGACAGATGTGTGATCATTATACCATGCATGTGACAGGTTCAACGAAAAATATGGAATATATATACGCTGGTCATTCTACATCACAACATATGTCTATATCACTCGTTCTGCTGTGCTTGAAATGAGTCAAAACGCTCAAAATTGCCATTATTTTCCCCAATTTTTCTTTGATATTACTGGCACTGGTACAATTATGTTATTTAAACAATAATGTACGCCCTCCCAGCCCATAATGGACGAAAGCAAACTTTGAACGACATAATGGGCGAGGCGACAGCCGAGCCCATTATGGAGTGCAAAGTTTGCTTGAGTCCATTATGGACTGGGAGGACGTACATTATTGTTATTATTTTATAGTTTTGCCAATTCCAGTGAATTTGTAGACCGAGAAACGCAAAACAACGTATAATATACACAGCGCTGAACGTCGTCTGCCATGTTCGGCCCGGAAGCTGAATACTAATCACAGCGACACACGTACGTACACGTACACACACATATACACTCCAATGAACTGCTGTGAACACAAATTTGTTTCATGAATGCGTTGTATTTTTAAACAGTGGAAATGACAATCATAAGTAACGACATACATTTCGAAAAAATACGGGCCTAGTCGTATGAAGAAACAGAACAAATAAGCTTGTATTGTTATGCTCGTTCCGGGGCCGCAATGCCCAATAACGGAGTACATTATCAGTAATAATGTACAGCGATGACGTCACAAAATTCACTGGAATTGGTAATGCTATAATATAATCTCCAATAATTTTCTTCATTCAGCTGGAAAGTACACGTGACCTAGGGTAGCAACTCGTAGTGACAAACGCCCTTTAGGTCACTCGTATTTTCCTTGGCTTTATGAAGAAAAATATTGGGGAATAACATCTAATTGTATACTGCACTTGCATAATAATTTTATTCTCCATCAATCATTGTAATTTGAGAAATTTATGCATGAAATAAGTTTGAATTAATTGAATTAAAAGGTACTTATAATATCATTATATATGTCCAATCTGTTATTTATGGCCATATAGTAGTCTGTCACTGAGGCCTTTAAGTTTACTTGACTAACTTAGTGTACACGTTTAGTCAGAAGCAAATTTCACTCAACAATATGCAAGATGTGGTAGAACATAAACAAAGAGGCATGAAAACTAGGTTTTCCAAATTTACAGGTAACCAAAAATTGTGCCATAATGTTGTTCACATTATTTCTTATATCAAGACATGTTTTTTCTTGTCCACAGATTAAGGGAGTATTCTTATAAATGAATGCAAAAACATTTCTGTATGTACATGTAGTTCACTTCAGATTGAATGAAACTGGTTTTAATGAGCTCTTCCAAATTAATACCTTGGATGGAAATAAGAATTATATCTATTCCAAAAAGAGTGTGTTTTTTTAAACAATATTCTAAACCCAAACCAAACCTTTCAATGAAAATACTTAAGTGAATATGGCACAGACATAAGAAATATACACAACTTACATCATTTGTTCAATCTTATTCTTTAGGAACTGAAAATCAGCAATATCTCCTGAACCTCCTATGATAGTATTGTTGTTGATAGAATATACCCTTGAAATCTGTCTAAACCTTGCTAGTGAACCGTATGATCCTAGTGTATCAGCTGCTATCATTACGCCGCCGTCAAACTTCAAACCAATGACTGATGTACCAGTTGTCATAGGATCACTGAAAGTAATCATAATACATGGAAATTGTAAGTATGAGTATAATGTTTGGCAAGTGTGTGGACTGGCTGTACAACAAATACGCGTTTGTATTCAAGCTAGGTAGTTCCGCTAATGTCAGTATTGTTATATTGCAGGCCGACAGGCTGAACTATGGGTTACTTTGGGGGTCATTCAAAACGAGTCTTCTTATGATACGAAATGCTTCCTTGCATAAGATTGTCCACAAAATATATGCAGTGTAAGAGGCCATCATTACTTTCATGAAGATCACAGGAATTCAGTGAGGATGTTGGTCAGAGCAGGTCTTGGAGTACACCACCGTCGGACATGCATAATTCACGCCATCCAGTCTCATCAATTGCTTCAAAATGTCGAAGATGTGGTACGTATTGATCGTGAATTTTGCACTTTACTCCTTGAAGTTCATGCAAATTATGTTGATTGTTATACATACATGTGTAGAACATACAAATTGTTGCATTTTAAATATGGTCTAGCTACATATCTTATTTGGGATTTAAATAAACAGATCATTTATTTTACGCAGTGACTGTTTATTTTATTTCATTCCATTTATTAGTTGTGCTCTTAGTTTTGGTCTATGACTGTCCTGAAATTTACAGACAACCTAAGTCCTTGTAGACTCAAACTACAACTAAAATGTAAACTTCTCAGTGGTATCGGCGCATGAGGCAAGTAATGCATAGCATAGTGACTGTTCATTGTTGATCATACAAACCAATTTTATCTCTGGGGTCTTAAAACTTATTCCTATCCCTAAACCTTAACTCCAACACCCCGGCGTGACCATACATTTATATTTCAACTGCAATAACATATTGCATATCAAATTTCAAAGTTAACAATAATATAATTATAATTTATATACTCTTTTAAAGATTATGCTACATTCATAAATTTTGTTTTGTGCACTATATTTTAAAGGTTAATGCGAAAATACTCAACCTAAGACTTGTCTCAATGAAGTTGTAAGGTTTGTACTTTCTTTTAGAAGGTGTTACAGTGCGAACTATTAAAAGGTATAATATCATCAAATATATCAAAGCAGTACATTGCTGCTGACTCACGTCCTCAGATGTAAATGACAACAGAATATGAAAATCACATGTTTTTCACTGAGGAATAGAATAAAACTTTGGCAACTTACAGAGTATGTTTTATTGGTCCGCTTTGTGAAGATGTAGTACCTCCGGGAAGGTTGTAAAATGACCCAGGCGCTGGTCCATTTTGCCAAAATTGATGGTTCATGAAACCACTGTAGTCCGCCATGATGTATTGATTGTGCTCTCGCGAGAAATAACGTGATCAGTGTTAGAAGACTAAATTTATAAAACCTTGATCACATGCTGAAGGTCACTTCTGATTAAGTATTGATACTGATAACTTTTTTAGGAAAAGCAAAGTAAAATCAAATGGAAATTATACAAAAAAAAAAACACCAGAAAAATGAGAGCGGTGGGTAAAATAGACCAATCATCGCCTGCCTAGTGAAATGTTTGGGATCTCACAGGTGACCAATCACAAGCTATGACATAGCGGTGTATTTTCAAAGCGAGGTTTGTTCTCCTGGTTACGAATCACCATAACAGTCACAGGTAGCCATCTTTCGTGTCACGACTGTTCAGCTGATCTGGAGAATTTTCATAATTTCTACACCAGCGAAGGGTTATATTAGAGATTTTCCACAATGGTAAGTAAAGTATGATGGTTTCCATCAGGTCTGTGAAAAATAATTGCATTAGCACTATTTATTTTTAAGAAACCACAGCAGTATTTGACCGACAGCAGCGCGACTTCTCCGTCACGTCAGCTCTGATCAGTCAGGGTTTATATTCATATCAGTACCGAACGACACGACCTTTACAGTCGATTTGTGTGTTTACTGAGTTTCCATGAGATCCGATCTGAATCAGTTAATTTCTCCAATCACCTCATGACAGAAATAGTTTAGTCATCATCAGCAAATATGACTATGTTTTCAAAACACGTGTGCGTTGTGACGGGTTAGAACAAGTCCGAGAAACAGATTGTTATGTTACCGTGTTTATGAAGTGTAATGTAAACTACAGTCCTGACGTTAGTCGTTACTGATTTCGAACAGAACAAGTTTGGTGACCTGAACCAGTTTACCTGGACGCTCAAGGATTATTTAATTAATAGAAGACATTGTTTCAATTTCAGTGGCTGATAATTACTTAAGTTGTTCAAGTTCTCAGACGTAAATATTTAAATGTTAAAAAGTATATATACCATAACCAAACGTCGATCACAACCAAGTCACAAGTGTGCCTTCATTGCTGAAGGGCCAAATTGTAATACGGGAAATGTTTAGTGTTTTCAAGAATTTGCTTTATGCATATCACTGTCAATGATTGTAAGAACAAAGAGCTTGATTGATAAATAAACAATGATCCACTGTCATTGCATATTGACACCCCCACCCCTACCCATTTCTTTTGATCATCATAAAAGTGTTTATAACATTCAACTGGGACACTCTCAATCAAATTTCATTAAGTTACATCTTTTGTCTCATTCTTTACATCACATTGCCAATGGTTTTCATTTTAAAGTAGTCAACCATAATTAAGAAATTACGAAATTCAACAATGTCACTTCATTCGTTCATATTAAAAGATTTATCTCTCTTCACAATAACAGGCAACTGTTCGGCGAACGTTAACACACTCGCAGCAGCAGAAAATGCTGACTGAAAGCCGTCGTAAGGAAATTGCCAGGGAAGATACTGTGAAACGCCTCAGTAATGAGAAGATGCTGGAAGCTAACATGGCCAGTGATGAGAGAGTGGAAACCAAAAGGTTAATCAGACGTATGCAACAAGAACAGCATGAAAGAGAAACTGAAGAAGCTATTATTAGGGTAAGTAGTTAGTATGTGTGTACTTGCTAGATGAATCTATCAATGTCCTGTACTCATCAGAGTAGTGGTTGATTCCTGTATCTGTCATACAAATGTAGGATGTGAATCTCTATTTTAGAATGATTAGGAAAAATCAGTGAAGAAATCTAAGAAACAACCACACACAATACATAATCAAGATTTCAACACTTCATGTTTGATTTCAGAATAACTAACAAACAAACATGACATACAAAAACTTGTTAAAATGTTCTCAGTCCAATAACTTTTTTTAAGTTAATAAAAATATCCTTGAACACATTCATGAGGTCGGTAAAATGTATTAATACGTAGTGATAAGTACATTCTTGGACCTGAATAGGCGAAACGTTACTCATAAGTAATAAGAACCCCTGGTCGAGGTACAAGAACGTATTATTACAAAGTTAAAAATAGTTGACATTTTGGGAGTAACCCTTCTAAGAAGACACATGTTTCCGCCCAGAAAGTATATTTTAATTTTTACATGTATCCTATAAATTATAGTTCAGCCCTTGGCACTTTATTGAAAGTTATAGTTTATGCATTGATTAAGAAACTTGAACAATAATAATACCAAGACCACATAATGTAACCTGGTGATATAACAGGCCCAAGAATCCAAGATATTTTTGTGTAGCTATATACTGTAATATAATATTATCCAAATGCCTACCCATGTCAGTTGCATGGTTTTGACGTAGATGTAATTGCCATCTTAGAGGTAAAGAAAATTAGTATTTGAGTTGGTAAACATTGTGATTATGTCAAAAGTCAAGTTGTTTAGTAGTCAGTCGGTTGTCAAAATGTTTTATATCACTATATTATCTTCCAATACAGTCAGAACAAATTAGAAGACAACGTGAACTTGAGCAAGAACAAGAGGAAAGACTTGGCAGGGAGTTGGAAAAACTCAAGCTGGAATCACTGAGAGATGAAAAAATGAGACAACAAATCAGAGAAAACAGTCTAGAGCTGAGAGAGTTAGAGGCCAAATTGAAAGCAGGTTATATGGCAAAAGAACGAGCTGCACAGATTGCCGAGAAGGATGCTGTCAAGTACGAGAAGACAGTAAGAAGGAATATTTTTTTTAAAATTTATATACACCATTTGTGATCCAAGAATCATGTGGTTGAAACCAACTATACTATAATAGTGAGGGAAGAAATTGGACGACTGCTTGTAGACATTAAAAAGGAGAGAGTTATGCATGAAAAGCATTTTGAAGAAAAATGACCCATTTTATAGCTTAGATAATTTGTTACTTCCTCAAAAACAACTACAGAAATATTGCTAACCAGTTACTTATACTTTTAATCATAGATGGAAATTTTGATTTCATTGCTTAATTTTCTCAGGCTCGTGATGCTGAGATCTCACGCATGATGAAAGAAGAATCAGAGAGGGCAGCAGATGAAGAACGTAAGAAGGAACTAGAAAGGTGGCAAGAAAGTGTACGCTATCAACAAGAACTGGAAACACAGTTGGAAGAACAAGAAAGAAAGAAACAAGAAGCTTATGAAGAATTCCTTAAGGAGAAACTTATGATAGATGAAATTGTCAGAAAGATTTACGAAGAAGATGAAAGGTGAGTTGTTGTTTTTTTAGAAATTTTGAATGGCATAGGAGTTCATTTCTGAAGGGTATGTATGAGTGATTTAATTATTAGTGGTTTAGGTGGGATTTTGTATGTCTTTGAAATAACTCATTGATTTTCAGTGTTTTTGGCAAGGTTTGGGAATCACGGTAACAGAAATGGGGAAAGCAGTAAAAGTACAATGGTTTGCTATAGAATCTAGCATTATTGTGGTAGAACCCTGGTAAAATGGCTAGTGAACTCAGGTAGATTTTACCTACTTACCACCCTTAGCAAAAACACTGTCTTCTTTTGATAAAAGTTTGTTGATACAATGTGGTAGTAAAGGGAGAAAGTGCCTTTGGGGACACAATGTAAAACAACCTCAAATGTCTATCTTTGTAGAGAGCGTCAGCGAGAAAGAGAAAAACAAGTAGCAACTCAGAGATACATAGAGGAATTCAAAACAGTCCGGGAAGACTGGAAGAGACAAGAAAAAGCACGTTTGGAAGAAGAAAACAGGAGAATCCTGGAATTTGCCAAAGTGCAACAACAAAGAGAGGAAGGACGTATGGAGGCTAAGAGAGCTAAAGAAGAAGCTATGTCCAGAGTACAAGATGCGGTAAGCTAACCTTTTTGTAATTCTGCAATGGCATCTGAACTCGTAGTATTTTTTATAAGATTTTCCCTATTGATGCATTTATACACCGAGTATAAAAGTGAGTATATTTTCAGAAGAAAAGTTCATTACATTGAAAAATATCATTTTTAATGAAAAAGTTCCTCACTTTGACTTAACCAAGAAATTAAGTGCTCTTGTTGAGACTTGAAGGTAAAATACATCAAAGATCTCGCAAAGTGATTCAGGAACTGTAAACTGTATATTCCTATTGATGGCTCCCTGATTGTTTAAAGTTGAAGATCCAGGACACAAAGTTGACAGAATGTTTGGAATGTTGGACAGTAATTTGGGTGGCCCACTATCTGCTAGTGAGATATACAATTCAATATCCTAAAGATTACTGTGGATTTTATTCAATTTAAAAGTCACCTCTGACTGGAGAAGACATCAAATAGGAATGATTTTGAATGCCTCGCTTTAAAGTTTGTACGATGTACAGCAACAATAAGACAAAATAAAAATACTAATAAATGTTACTCTTCATGTTTTTTTTTGTTTACAGCTGAGTGAAGATATTGCTAAAAAGAAAGCATTTGAAGAAGAGATGGACCGTATTCGCAATGAACTTTACATTGAGGAACAAGAAGAGGCAGAGAGACAGAGAGAGAAGGAAGAACTTGAGAGACGAATCAGACAGAGACTTGAGCTACGTAGAACACATGCTGAACAGCTACAATTCAAAGAAATGCGTAGACAAGCTGAGTTGGCAGAGGAGGAGGAATTCAGAAAACAGGTAAATTTTATATATGGCAATGAGATATCATGATGTACCATGATCTAGCCAGTGATACATGATGAAATGAGAGCACTAGTAGAAAACCTACATTGTCCAGTGAAATCAACCAAAATGGCACAGTTTTGCAGTAATTTTCACAAATGATCAGTATCTAGGGCAACACCTAACTGCATTGATTGAAGCATAAATTTTAGTCACATACAATCGTCAATGACGATGATAAAGTAACTGTTCTCAAATTTATATACAGTGACTGCTACGCTCTTTTGAGCTGTTTGTCGGTCATTCCTAGGTCCTTGTCATAATTGATTCAGTCTGTTCGTCACTGAATTTACATCGAGTCAATAAATGGAATTTCACATTGGGCTGGAATGCATCATACATATTTTTGCTACTAAAGACATATTTTTAAGATGTTAAAATATTTTGTGATGTGTATCTAAAGATGTGAATGTTGACAACATGAAGCAACCTACATGAAAGTGTATATAAAGATATGTACTCTTAGATACATTTTTGTAACATTCTTATATTTTGATGTCCTTTCATTTCAAGATGCTGGCTAAGTTTGCAGAGGATGATCGCATAGAACAAATGAATGCCCAGAAACGCCGCATGAAACAACAGGAACACAAACGAGCTGTGGAGCAATTATTGGAGGACAGAAGAGCTCAATTTGTAGCAGACAAACAAAGAGAATTGGCAGATCGCCAACATGATGAAGATCTCGAAAGACTACGTAGACAAATTATTGAAGAGGAAAGACAGAAGCTTCTCCGAGAACATGCAACTAAACTCTTGGGATATCTACCAAAGGTAAATAAAATTCAGAGGTCATAGTGCATAGGTTAAAGTTACAGATAGGAATTTAGCCCATGATAAACTATTTCGGAAATTCAACTTTTAAAGGCAAGACACATGCAGTGTACCTTTTGGATCATGGTGTACTGTGATTTGTGTACAACTGTGGCAAGATTAGTTTCGATAAGCCAAGACAGACACAAACCCCAACTGTAATTGTTGCATGTATTCAAGTATGTAAAGCAGTGATAGTGGCACCCTCAGTTAAAGTTAAACAATATAATTATACTGTCATTGAGAGTTGAAATCAATGAAAACATACTCTGGAAGTCAGCAAAAAATATAAACAAAGCATCGGTCTTCCCATAGTCTTAACCATTCCTTTACAGTTGTGTAGGTATATCTATAAGTTTAATAAGTATAAGTTTTGCAAGACTAGATTCATGTAATGTCCTATTAGAGATGTCACCCAACTGGGGGTGTGTAATTATAAGATATAATGCAGAATGAGAGCCAGTTACAACAACTATGGCTATGATAGGGAAGTTGCAAATCCACCATATTGAATGTTGCATCATGGGAAATATAATAATTATCAATCGATCAGTATTGTCAACAGTATTTTTACATAGTTTGATAAGTACAGATAATCCCACAGTCCTTTGCATCTGAGCATGCTCAGTATGGATTGCAAGTTCCCTTTTGAATTACCATGATCCTTTCTAAATGTTTGTTTATTATGTGTTTTCTCCAATAGGGTGTTATCCGTGATGACAAGGACCTTGAACTCTTTGATGACAGTTTTAAGAAGGCATTCACTGAAAGACAAAGAGATGTCTATGATAACTACTAACTTTTTTAAACTGGAACGATGACCAACTCTAAACACTGGACTATATACATATTTAAGAATTTCAGTTGTCTGGAAAAAAAAAAGTTTTCAGATTTCTGTTCTGAAAACAATTCTTGGGGGGAGTATGATACAAACACTGAACACAAATACTCCTGAAGTTGTAAATACCAGTTTGACAACACTCTTGCAGTGATTGGATTTCTATTTTTTTTTTCTGTTGTTTTGCAATTTAACCAATAATTTACACACATTAATTACACTGTGAGCAAAGCATGTTGTATATATATATATGACATCATTCATTATCGTAAGAATTTCACAAATGGAACTTGAAGAATAAATAAGTTACTTAACCGAAGACATCAAATCATGTTACATGTAGCTGGGAGAAATTTACAACACTGCCCATGCTAATATTCATAGTGCTAGCTAGCTAGTTCCTTTTCTGTAAAACGAATATTTGTACTTAGAAAAAAAGTTGTAATAAAATATAAAAGATTTGATTGAATTAAACACACAATTCACGTTCTTTCACTTGTAGTCAAGACAAAAGAACACTACAGCATATATTTCCCAATATTTGTTTTCATTCAAAATGGCAGTTACCTAAGGGACCTTGTTACTACAAGTCAAAAGACTAACCGTGGCAGAACCACAATTATTTCTGGCTGAATGAAGATAAATATCGGGGGAATAGTATAATTAGACCTCAAGCTTAATTTATAAAAAAAAAATTGGGATGATTTTGAATATTTTGAGCACCACAGAAATGAAATTCATTTCTGTATTGAATGCATTCAACTTGGCTTGTATGAGGTTAATGTCTGTTACATCCAAAGGGGACTGTGACATTAGAGTACATTCCAAAGGTGACAAAATTACTTTCTGTTGTAATTTTTAACATATAACTATAAAAGTTGGAAGGCTAGTCCCAATGTCTTCTGGGTAAAATTACCCATAATGCATGGTTGATGATTTATAGCCATCGCCGGTCAGGAAATTCTGACAGGGTCCACATATGTTTGTACACTATAGCCCATTTTGTAACTGAAATAAAACGAAGGGGACATGTTGGAGTATCAACCATGTAAAGACTTTTCAATACTCAAGGAATTTCAATGACACTACTGTTAATCTATCTCCTTGAAGTGTAGGTATTTATGGCTGTATGAACCTGTACACCCCAAAACTATCACCAGCTGGCATTATCTAGCTACAACTTGACCAATCATTATCCAGCTACAACTTGACCAATCACAGTGCTCCTTGTATACTATCCTCAACCTCTAATGTTGACTGTGATTTCCAACATGGCCGACTCTGACACCAGTTAATTTTTGAAGAAGTTTGAAGGTGCTTCAACATAGTGGTGTTGACACAGCTACTAAATCAAAGTATTCTAAATGTTGTCAGTGGGAAGAACTACAGTATAGTATGATTATATCTTGTACAAGATATGGGTTGTTGGAACAATATAATGGAAGATTCACGAGTTGAGCAGCTACAGACACCTGTAGACTTTGGTGGGGAGAATGAAATGAGAATTTGTTTATAAATCAAAATACAATCTGGCCGCACAGACAGACAGCACACACACACACACACACACACACACACACATATGCTCCAGTAACTCATAATCAGGTCAACCATAAGTAGTCATCAATTTTACAAATCACTATTTTGTTTGATAATAGTTATTTTCTGACACCTAAGCCCATCAGTGTCTGTGGTCCACTAGTAATAGAATAGTGATGACATTGACTTCTAGTTTTCCTAGAAATAGTCAAAGCACGTAAATTTCTTATTTTCACTGTAAACAAATTGACTTGGTATAATGCACAATGTGACCCCAGCCAAGATGTGGATATTGGCATACCAAAGGTTTACATTTATTTTATTTTTTAAATTATGGTCTTCTGTTTGATGTCACATAATTTGGGTTGGTTGGTAGATTAATTAAAGGTTCTTCAAATAGTAACTTTCAAGCAAAGTGTATTGTCAGAAAATGTCAACCCGTTTTGTAGAAAATGGCTTAGAAATTTGAGACTAACTTTTCCAACATGTTGATTCATATAAAAGTATGGGGAATAGTTACTGTTATATGCATTGGCTGATTTATGTTGTGTATTTTCTCTTCATGGGTTAGGGGAAAAACTAATTTATTGTGTAAAACCTTGTGATGTTGAGTCAGAGTTTACAAAGAACACTGATGACCCCCCCCCCCCCCCTTGATCATTACTTAGTCAGTGTAAACTCAATTTAACGAAAATCAGTGCCTTTCAAAGAAGTTCCCAAAGTGCACTGCCTTGCATGAGTACGTATGAAAGTCTAACAACTTAAGATGATATCTAGAAACAAGAGAGAAGTATGCAGTTTGTATATTTTCTTCATAATATAGAATTTCAAAATGAATGTGTATATTAATAATTTTTGCATTATGTATTATGAAAACAGAGTTGTTGAATAAAAACTATAAATATTGTTTCATGTTTTTGAAAAGTATCTTACAGCTGTTACATATGGCAACCTTTGTGTTGCACAAGAAGATAGATTGCAACATCTCACACTCACAAATAACGGACAATTATTCACATAAGTTGTAAATTGGTACGAGTGTAATAATGTGATATTTATTATGACGATCACTAGAAAAATAACAAAAAAAAGTTACATGAAAGTTTCACCTTTTCCTCAAAGAACACATTGGTTAATTTGATACGGCAATACTGAAAACTACTCAACTACGCACAACAGACCATTCTAAAAAATAAAAACAAAATAATCTCAAGAAATAAACAAAAGTACATCGTTGCAACGACACTGACCAACAGAGGGCGCTATACTGAAATCTAAACATATATCTCTCTGTATAATTCTTATTTTGGGTATAAAACAGTTGAGTCCAAAATATCTCATAGCTCCCTCTCTTTCTTAGAAATACAGCACACATACATTTAACCAGTGCTAATTATAAGGTATCTGAACAAAAAAGATAAAATATGCATCTCTCAAAATATTTCAACTATATGTGGTTTATGTCCTCTGTGACCTTTTTTGCTCATCAATCAAGGTTACTTCTTTTAATAGTGGTCTATAAGACAAAAATATAAAGTCAACCATCTTTTGATGATAACAAATATTTCCTTTTCTTTTCTTTGTATATAGCCAACATGTTTTTTGGATCAGTGAACTCAAAATATGAAGGGAAAAAAGTGTAACTTTAAAGTTGCAATTGCTGTAACTGGAAGGTGGGGGGGCAATTTTGATACCTGATCTAACACGTATCATGAATTACTCTTGATACGGTACAAACATGGCTCCCAAAATGTTCCAGTTACAGTGACTGGAACTTTAAAAGCAGCAGAGTATTTTACTTCAAAACAGGGATTCTGTCACTTCTCGTTTACCATATCCTGGCACTACCGGCCAATGCACATTGACAGAACATTATAACTTTTCCATCTTCATCTATTTCAGAGAGTAAGCATACAGATCTAAAAACAACATTTATAAAAAAATACGAGTGTAGACTGCTTTGATCAAAACTTTGCTAGACTTTTCAAAAACTGCTTGCAAGATTTCCATGATCGTAAGTCTAAAATCTTTGCGGACTGCTGCAAAAGTCTAATGTCAACACAGTCTGTATTGCTAAAACAACAGTTTGGATATATTGCCCTTTATTTGTATAAACAAAAGAAGCAATAGGCCATGACACTAGATGGCGCTACATTGTAGCCACTCCTTACAGCAAAGTCTTCGTTAAAATTTGTTATCTATAATCATAATCATAACTTTTGGTATCAATCCATGTATATACCCCAGTAGCACACTACTCCCATGATGCAATGTGAACTAGTGCATGCATGATTGCAAATGTTCCAGATAATGAAACCAATGCCTTCGACAACTCTAAAGTCACACTACTCATTACTGGTCATTGTTCCCTGCTGAAAGCCTATACCTTACTCCATACAGAGGAACTCCTATCTCAGAACTAACAGCTGTTTCTGCTGTTCGTGAGTCTTACAAACCAATTTTGTTACTTTACAAAATTATGAAAAAATATGTAGTGGAAACTTTTTTGTGTTATGTTTACATAACGAGCTACAATTACAAGGACAGGCATTTCAACCTGTGAGTCACCTTTAGACTAGCCTTTGTAGTACGATGGATGGTTGACCTGGTACGCAAGGAGAGAAAGCTTGCTACGATAACCACCCACCCTTTCGGAGGCAACCTTTTGAACCAATTTTGGTTTTATTTTCAGGCGTAAAAAAAAAATTGTGTGGTTCCGGTTACATTCAATATAAAATAGGTGGGGTAGGTAGATTTTTCATTTTATTGCATTATATTTTTTTTTTCATGTGTGAGTGTCTCTAGTTCAAGTTTTCCATTGTTTTCCAAATGGTCTCTGTGTTGTTTATTTCTTCCTATCAGATGTACAGACATTACAGATTGGAAGAATAGTTTTATATTGTCCTTTTAAGTTGATGTCAGTTTCGGCACCCACTATTTCTTGCGAGACTTTTATTATTTTTCTCAAAAAAGTTTTTTTTAAAAGTTTAGGGTCAGCATGAAAATCTAGGTGGGGTCGGGTAACCAGAACCAAACAACTTTTTTTATTTCAGTGGCCTCATCTGCATAGCAATATTTTGCATTAAAATGACAGCACACCAGTTTGAACCAAGAAAATGGTGGATGGTATATTCTGATGAAATTCGTAAAAAGCTGGCTGTTCGGTCAACCTGGCAAGACAACGCATTCCATGTTCACCACCCAGCTACTATGAAGGCAGTACACAAGGTGATTCTAAGGTGAAAACGTGCACGTTTGTGGCCACTTTTGTAAAAGTAAAAGACTCAGAGAGTTTTTCATGTATTCTATTCATCACAGTTGCCAGTCATGAGACATAATATAATAAAACCATTGCATTCTGTCTAATTCACTGTCTACAGAGATAGCTTAGCTGAGCGAGAGGAATTACGACCTATGACCTTGAAAACTAACATAGACCAGACATGACCAGGAATGATTTTTTTTTTCACACTGGAGAAATACCTTGTTTTCCTGAAGGAAACATTCCTGAGTTTCTTGTTATTATCGAAGATTCATCTCAATTATTCTCAACCCTAAAGACAACAACTTTTGGTAAAGATTAATATTCCTTCAAGTCTCCAAAGACATCTGGAGAGTTGACCTGACCTGGCTCCACACAGAACACTTGCCAGGTTGTCCCATCTAGCTTCCTACAGAGGCTACAACCCTTCCAATTTTCTCCACACATCTAAAATTGCTCTGATTCACCACACAATCCCATACTTTTCTTTTTTAAAACTGAACATTGCTTTGGCAGATACACACACAACACAGTTACATATTCATAGACGCTGACCAATCAAGCCAAGGCTTCTAGCAGCACAATACTATGCACAGGCTTTTTCTAAGAAGCCTGCTGATTGGATAAAAAAGGACAGGTGAAACTTTACAGACACATTGAAACTGTAATCTATCAAAAATATTAAACATGACGTCAGTTTCTCTGCATCTCATTACTGAGAAACAAATTCAAAATTCGAGTGAGACATTCCTCTTTCCCAAATGAAATGTTTGGACCAAATAATTCAAACTGTCTGATATTTAGTTCTTTCAAAAATGTCATGGACACTTGTCATACACACCGTCTTCACACATTATACACGAGAGATCACTGTAATGTAAAAACTGACAGACACTACAGTTAATATACAAAATTACAGGTCAAAGGTGACAAACGTACAAACTGTCGATATCACAACACATAATATTTTTACCCTGTTATAATGATCCATATCAACAAAACACTCAAGATAGCACAGAATTTTTTTTTATCAATTTGATACTGCTCTTAAGTAAGAAAGCCAACCCCAAACCTGAAAAATAACATTATAAACCTTTTCGGGGGGTGGGGGTGGAAAACAACTTTTCTGATAAATGATGCCCTCTAGTGGCAAAGTAGAGTAAGGATTCAAGTGATTTGCTTTAGTAATTGTGATTTTAGTACTGAAAAATCCAAGTCTCAATATATAGAGGATGTTTATGTAAATATGATTAGTAACCTCTGACCTGATTACATCACAGCTTTATTGTGCCTATAGAGGGCGTCATTTGCAAGAAAAAGTAATGAACTTTGCCAAAGCCAGGTGTTCACATATTATGTAGGTCAGGGTCATGACTTAAATAAATCCCTTGCTATAGATATAGAGTACATTACACTTCTCTCCATTCTCAGCAGAGGGATTATTCCAAAGTGCACAATGAATAGGGTAGGCATGAATTCGAACATTTCAAACTTCACACTTTGAATAATTTTGCACATTACAATTTCCACGAAGTACATTTCTAACATAACCCTTCCAAAACAGTTTTACCTCATGTAAAAAGTACATTTCTACCAATTATGACTTTTTCAAACAAAACAAAACATCTTTACCTCAAATAGAAGACAAGGTCAGAAAATGTACACAGCAAGAAGAGGTTAAAAGATCATAGTCTATGTTGCAAGTAAAGGTCAAAGGTTACGAAAGGACAGAAAACTAGTTTTTTAAGGTCAAAGGTCACAAGAATAAATACATTGTACATCAAGAGTATGAAATCGTCTCAATTATTGCCGTTGAACAGAAAAAAGGACAGCATGAACATGATTTCAGCCGTGTTATTATTACAGGCTAAAAATGATAAAAATGATAATGTTCTGACAGTATTGCAACTGTTTTGTTTTAATTTTGTATCACAACTATACTGGTCATAATTTTGATGTTATAAATGGAAGTCAAGTTTTGTTAAGATTCAAGCTTTTAAATGGCTCTCAACAGAGCTGAAAGGAATGACGCAGTTTTAATTTATTCATTGCTATGCAAATAATATGCAAATACGTTTCCATGTGATCACTATTAACCAATCACATATGATATGCTAATGCTACAGAATAGCAAACTCTATGAGCTATTTCAGTCCTTTGTTTCCCTCTTCAGTCATGGGGGTAAGAATGGATGATGTCGGTCGACCGAAAAGATCACTAGTCATAAATGAGTTAAAGAAACGGATAACAGGAGTGCCCAAAACGACAATTTTTTCAGTCTATCCAACACATAGTTCAAAGAATAAAAACACAAAATTTTTGAACCATTGAAATTTTCTCATTTTTCACATCATACTTGCTATCACTCTGGTAACATTGTGAGGAATGCTAAGTTTGATACCTGTTCAACATATTTGCTTTGTCAAATATGACAGTTTCCATGAAAATAATTTTGAAGATCATGTGATTCTTAATGTTGAGTAGACTGACAGAGTCATCGTTGCTGGTGTTCCGATTAAACATTAGTTAAACCCAAACACAAAAGCAGTGTACACAACAACAAATTTTTCAGTTTAGATTTTGAGGTGAAATTCATAAAAGCAGCAAACTGTACGAGGTAAAATACTACAAAATTGATCAGACGACACCGGGCATATGTTGTGCATTACACCAATTATTGTTAAACAGATGCCTAGCCTAAAAAAATTGGCAGCAACTGTTTGCATCAAAATATATTTTTTAACTTCAGCCATTTTGGTGGTGTTGTGAACACAAATCAAATTCAGGCTAGACCTATACAAGAATAATCGCATTGACAATATAAAAGAAAAGACATTTATTTTTTTGACAGAAATTGGATAGGAATGTGCCCATTTGTGTCATTTTTACTGTGGGATGGATTTTTTAAGCCATCAACTCCATAATACTTCCATTCATACGGAAGACAACTGTACAAATTGATATTTATTGGACTATAAATTTTTTTTTAAGCTAAAAACAAGAACATGCAACATTATCACAAGAAATGAATCAATATTTGATAATTTTGGAGTTGACAGTAGAACCACTCCTTGGAACTACCACATCTTTAGTCCAAATTAAAGATAAAATTTCTCATAATCAGCAAAAATTGCCAGTGCTACAAACATACTTGAATAAACCAAAAATGTGTCATAATGCAGCCTGTTGAGTTTGTTTTATTTAGTGTTGTAACTTTACAAAATTGTGTTCAAAATTCGGATTTCTAAAAATATGAATACTGACGTGTAACTGAAAGCAGCGCAGAGCAGCGATAATTTGTTAACATTTTAAAATCAAATGAAATGACTGATGCTTTCAAGCCCTGAGAGCAAAGTTGAAAATTAATTTTTTTTTATTTTTTATTTTTTATTTTTTGAAATAGGAATTCAGCTGCAGTTGATGGAAAGTAAAATCTTGAAACTTGCTAAATGATTCATTTGTGCATTTTTAGCCAGAGTCACATTTTTTTCTAGACCAAAATACTGGAATGAGTTCATTTTTTCATTTATTTTGTTTTCACTGAAGTGTGTATTTGTAGGTGGTTTGCTGCAGGTCCTGACTGCAGATAGACATGAAGGAATGTTATAAATTGCTGTTTCATACTGTGCACAAATACACCAGATGTACCGCCTGGATATTTCATTCAGCCAAAACTGACCGACTCTGATAATTTCTGTCAATGGACACATCACTGTATTTATTGCAGACTTTGTTTGACCACACACGTTGTGCAGAACAACTAATTCCACACTTCATGTAAAAAATGTAACTAAAATCAAATATATTTTGAGATTTACAGCAGTAAAACAATGTGTGTGTATCAGCACTCCGTTAGCAGACAAAAAATAGTATTTGAAAACTTACACCCCCATTTTAATGTACCCATGATTGATTGTGTTGTTAGAAAAAAAAAAAAATAATTGTCAGTGTGTCTGGCCAGCTACAAAGTCACTGGATCAACAATATTTGTAGCCTCAAAGTGGTGACATCACAGTGTTACCACAAAGCAGTGACAGTACAAGTTATGTTGCCACAAAGCAGTGACATCATCAGTTGAAGCAGACCAAATGTTATGACATCAACAGATTGAGTAGTAACTCTGCCATAGGATTCCCAGCATACACTGCTGAATTCTACCCACAAAGCAGTGACATCATCAGTTGACGCAGACCAAATGTGATGACATCAACAGATTGAGTAGTTACTCTGCCATAGGATTCCCAGCATACACTCCTGGAATTCTACACACAAAGGAGTGACATCATCAGCTGAAGCACACCAATGTGATGACATCAACAGATATGATTCCAAGTATACACTCTTCATGGACACCAAACATAGCATGGAGTAAAACCTACCCAAGACTTCGTGACACGGAACTCATCCACAACAATTTATTTTGTGAATTTTCTCTTTGGTAAACATCTCTGACACCTACTTTCCTCTTGCTTTAATCTGTTGCTATGGATATGAACTGGCTTGACACAATGCTGCCCAAGTTCCCATACTTCTTTGTATGCGTATGCATTTTCAATGTACAAAATTTGCACACAAAAATAAAATAAAATTGACTAAATAATAGTGTATATTTCACATCACTATGCTTTCTATTCCCTTCTTAGTATTGTGTGAAAATAATTATCAGCAGTGCAAAAAGAATCTGCAGAAGAGATGAAATGAAAACATAGCTCAGACAAGCCAAGGATGTTTAGTAACACACTACTGAATGCAAAACTGCACTTTGTCTCTGCAAGGCTCCAAACACTTATTTTTTTTCTTCAAAAGTTAAAGTTATTGTAACTGGTAAAAGTACTGGGTCCACATCTCTGGATGTATTTCTGACTTCATCATGGCATTATCCACGGGTTGCTTTCTCCAATTCTTGCCACAAATTCTCATTTCTGTTATTCTTACATTACAACACATAAACCAATGATTTTGTTTCAACTCTTCTCCAATCAGCTGAACACCAAACACTTTGTGAAGGTCAAGGGTTAGGGGTCATACTTCGTAAGGTCAAAGAATTTAAAACCTGGAACAAATGCAAACAAGTATTAGTGCTGTCAGCAAACTCATCAGGACTTTGATTACTGCATTTTGTCTTTATCTTTGTTTATGGTATCAAGAAGTTTTGACCATCCTGACAGAAATGTCAAGATTCCAGACTGTCTTCAATTTTTATTTGAATACATTTTAACATCTTTATGTGGACTTATTTTTCTAAATTTGCAAATTCTTGAAAATTTGTTTGTAGATATATACACTTGAATGGTGAATAATAAAGAGAGACAAAAACAAGAGACGGTGATACTATCATTTCCAAATACCCTTACACGCTTGAGACACCCATCTAGTTACATAACCATGGCAACTATTAAACATCTGTTGAAACTGTGCTCACGTTTGAAATTACTTGGCCACAACTGGCACAAGTTTTGTCCCTGTCATAAAGGAAGTTTTAGTCCAGGACTGAAGTTTGACCAGGTCAAATTGATGAGTGAGAATCTTCTTTGTTATGTGTGTTTGGATTTAAAGTGACATATAGTCTGTAACTGTGATCTGTGTAGTCTATGTGTGACATACCACATGCAAAATAAAACATAAAACAATACAATTTTTTCATCAGAATTCAGAATGTGTAAGCACAAATTGGCTTGAAAACCAAGAATTGGTCATTTTGTGGCCCCCCCAAAAATATGACATGTCTGTAAGTAGGAGGTGGGAACTCTACATGATCCCATTTATAAAACACTGTCTTCATGTCTTCAGTGATTGGCTTAGACTGTACCACATGGTATAGACTATTGACCCACAGTGACCTCAATTTGCATATAGGGGTTGTTTTTTCACATTCTACTTTCCCCAGGGCAATATTCATGCACCACTGAAGTCTTATTGATGATTTGCTTTAGGAAGAATCTGTGCCTGAGAATGTGATGTGTTATAAAACACTTATTGCCTTGCCGTATTTGGGCACTAGCAGATGTCATATTACCCCTTGTGCTGTTATGCAGCAATTATTTCTCATAGCTTTCAGCCTTGGGAAACAGTTGCTGCATAACAACTCTCATGGTAATATAGGTCTACTAGTGCCCAAATAAGGTCAGGAAATAAGTGTATAATAGTTCAGCAATAAGATATTTGAACATGAAACAAACATTACGATTACTTTCAGTTACAGACTATACCCCTTTAATGAATATCTAAACGTAAGATCTGTAATTTTCTGTAATTATTTTTTGAAAATAAAACTCATCATTCAGTCTTTAATTTGAGTGATAATTGCTATACATAGGTACTCAATAATTGCCATTTATGTAATTGTTACAGCCCGTTTCATGTTAGTGTTCACTGGCTCTGTTTGATACAACCACGTAGAAACCAATTTTTACACATGCTACACTTTAAGATAGCAAGATTGAATGACTATAGTTTCTTGAGACATTCTGTCTACATGAAGTGAATTAACGTGTCACCATGCCGACATCAAATACAGACATCAAAACATCGGCACCTGCATGTCTGGGTCTAGTTGCAAATATGTTCAAAAAATGGTTTATTTCATTTTAGACAAAATGTAGCAAGAAATTGCAATCTTGCTATCATGTACCATTTTTATTGGTTTCTGCAGGTTTGTATCAAACAGAGCCAGTGAACACTAATATGGAATGGGCAGTATGTAGACAATATCAGTGAACAATACCAGTATTTTTCTAGAAATAAAGTATATATCTCAAACTATTATCAAGCTTTCAAATCATAACACAGACTAAGTTTGGTTAATGTTGACAAAGACGGTTAGCCATTGGCAATAGCTGCAGTTTAGTTACTTTCATGCAGTGAGTGCAGGGTTATGAAGTGCAAATACAGGATTTGAAACTTTGACTAAAATTCCAGGGTATGATGTTACAATACAGAAGGCTGCGCAGATGAAGTTTAATACTTTAGTTAGAAGGAGAGAAAAAACCCGGAACTGTCAGTGATAAATGTTATTTCTTTTAATTTATACAAAAAGAATGATTTGAGAAATGACGAAGATGAGCTTGTTTGAAATGATAGACAGAAGTCTAATTGGGACGAGTGTATTTTCTTACTGCAGCGGGTATTTTTTTTTTTCAGCCACGGTATATATTCAGAGATCTGCCAAACCACGGGTGTTAACTATAGGCATTGTATGCAAAACCTCATCAAGAAGTTGCAGCGCTCTGTGCAAATGAATCTCTATCCAACATGGAGTCTGTTTGATGCTTTGTCGTGGGTAGTCAGGTCCCCAACCCTTGACGAAACTCATGCGAAGAATACACAAACGTCGCAGATCATCCACACCGATCCCTGCTGCAGCTGAGTATGCTGGAAAAAGATAAAAATAATAAATTATTAATTATTACAACGTGATATTTCATCTAGACAGTATTCTATTACGATGTGTTACTTCATCTAGACAGTGTTATGATCTGTAACGTTCTCCTTTGCAATAAGCATGAGTAGAACTCCAGAGAAACCTTGTAAGCCACATAAACGTAGCTTACCACTCTTAGCATAGCAGTATACTTAACTATCAATTCAATAGTTTACTGTAAAGCAGTGTGATTTGAAAACAGGCACAAAATTGCACTGGATTGTACGAGTAACTCTTGTGTCAGATGATGTCAGTAAGATGATGGGAATCAACAAGGAGAATGGAGCTTAGACTCTCTCACAGTCCTCAAAGCTTCGCATAAATAGCTAAAACTTGGGTTGTTTTGTATGTATCTACTGCATAATTGTACTCGTATACTAGTATCCCAGGATCCCTAGCCCTGTACTGTGTGCCCTCATCGATCACATAGGGCTAACCTTTTGTTGATGTGTTAGGCGAAACAACCCAAGTTTTAGCTATTTATGCAAAGCTTCAAGGACTGTGAGAGAGTCTAAATGGAGCTATGGTGTCAATCAATATATCAATCGATCATATTTACTGGTTGACTCAACTATGATTCAGCTCACAATACCACTGCAGTATCAAAGCACTGAGGTGGAACTGTTGCTGCTTAAAATAGTCAAATTTTCAATTGGAATACTGAACAGTAAGGGTGTACTGCTAAGTATGCACCAGGTGAAATGACAATCAAGATGCAACCAACAGCAAAGGTTCTAGGCTAACAACATGAGAACGCTACACTGAAACTTTGCCTTCTATGTTCATAGTTGCATAAATAGTTGCTTATTCTTTTGCAGTTATATATTGGAAACATTTGCATCAGTATATTCTTGAATCCAAAATGGCCGCCAAATCATCACGTCAGTGCAGTATTAAGGTCGTATCTGCTATGACACGACGAAATACTGTGTCAACATGATGGGAAAAAGAAATATTACTGATTTTCTTGAAAACAGGATCACAAATCAACAAATTTTTTATGTTATTTCAAAAAGTCCAGAAATAAGCTTTCACATGGCAAAGTCTGGAGAGATTTTAAAAAACTTTCAATTTTAGAGAAAATGTATTAGGCCATAGAATGACTAGGTTTCTATAGCCCTGTACTTGCATACTACATATAGTGTGTCATGATTTAATGGGTTACCATACACTAAATCTATAAAGAATGGCAAGCCATTTTTTCATCTTGTAAACGATAAAATATGCACATAAGAAGGTTACTATTATACTTACAAACAGCAGGAGCTATTCCTCCAACTGACTGTGGCCCCGGTACATTGCCTGCTACAGCTGCGGCTTGTGCTGCTGCTGCAGCTTGGGCAGTTGCTGCTTGCTGTCTCATTTGTTGATGGCATTGGTGGAGATCAAAGACCTGACAAGACAAGATATGAAATACCATTATTTTCTGAGTGTGGGGAGTGGCAGTACAGAAGAAAACACCACAAGCATCAGTGCAAATACCCCAAGTAACCACACTGGCACTTCTGTATACAGCCTGGAGTTATCCAAAACATCAAATTTTGTACAAGAAACACAACTGTGCCTTCACATGATTTCTTGTGTATGTGGAATGATTGCATATTCATTTGCACGCAGGTGTACAATAATGTTAGCAGGGGTGCAATCCTGTGCAAGTACCAACAGTATGTATGCCAGGAATGCCCACAGTGATTTACTCTTTCAGCCAAAACAAAACTTAAACTCTATCACTTACTTTGATGTAAGCATTTGGATAAATTTTGTGTACTGCATCGCCAGGTGCTCTTCCAGCCTCTCTGTCCAGATAATAACTTTGCACAAAGACAGCATGGTCGCTAAGACAACGCACCCAAACATCACCCTCACCTCGTAGGTCTAATTGCACTCCTCTACCAATATGTAACCTGTAAAGAATTAATACAACAGAAATGAAAACTACAGTAAAATGAAAATGATCATCTCTCCCTCTTGGTCCCTCTGTCTGTGTGTGTGTGTGTGTGTGTGTGTGTGTGTGTGTGTGTGTGTGTGTGTGTGTGTGTGTGTGTGTGTGTCTCTCTCTCTCTCTCTCTCTCTCTCTCTCTCTCTCTCTCTCTCTCTCTCTCTCTCTCTCTCTCTCTCTCTCTCTCTCTCTCTCTCTCTCTCTCTCTCTCTCTCTCTCTCTCTCTCTCTCTCTCTCTCTCTCTCTCTCTCTCTCTCTCTCTCTCTCTCTCTCTCTCTCTCTCTCTCTCTCTCTCTCCCTTTTTTGATGTTCCTCTTTCTTGTCATTTTGATGTCTAAAATCACACGTCTCATTTTACAAATTCCATTTTAACCCTACCTGGCTCTTTCACTAGCCTCTGTCCTGTGTACATTCGACAACTGTCCTAAACAGAATCTGTCACCGCCCGATGGGTCCACATAACCATCAACTGTCACTGTCGGACAACTTGACAAAACTTTGAAAATTTCTCCAACTTGTTGATCCAGTTCAAAATAGGCTATGGAACACCAATGCTCTGGACCTAAAAACAATATTAACATAATTAATTATAAATCTATTCATTTATTACAAATTAACTTTCTCACAAAAACATTGGAAAGTTGCCAACATTAAACGGTACTTTCACTACAGGCTTTTATAAAGACAATGTTGTAAAATTTGGTATCTGGCGAATCATTTCATGATTTTTACATCACATATATTATGCATGATTGCCGAGAAACAGAAACTTGAAATTTGTTCCTGATTGTAGAATAAGAATGGATACTGGACTCCATTAGATAGAATTAATGGAGCTCAAGTTACCTTTTCGAAATTTAGTCCTATTTGTTTGATTGGAAGTTAACAAGTAGTGTGGAGTCATGAATATTCATTTCCAGCTATTACATATGTATGTCGGTTGACTCCCATGGGGCAATGCAGGCCTATGGCAAGGACCAACACTGGACTAATGAACATTAGCTGTTTTTTATTTCATTTTTTGAATAAATTGAAGTGGTTTGGAGTAGTATCATTTTCATTTCAGCAAGAGGATGCTCAGAAATTACACAAAGGTTTGGTACTTTTCTTATTTTGTTCTGTGAGACACAGTTAACAATGACGACAACTACACAGAACTATGATTGTAATGGAGTGTTAAATATCTCATCTTAATCGCTTTTGCCTGACTCACTGATTCCAATAACCTATCTGTCTGTATGATAATTTACCACTCTTTTCCATTAACTCTGTCCATACACATACATCATTTCCTTTGTACGACAGACAAATTCATCATAAAATTTATATTTAATTATCCAGGGATTTTAATCCTGATGTCCTAATAAACATTCATATCAAGAGAATCAGGATATCGTAGGAGTTTTGAACAGTTTGAGAGGAGAGAAAGTGTGATTGGTGGCAACCAACAACACATTGCCCGATATGTCAAACTAAAAACGATGAAAATAATTACTTCAAGGTAGAGCCTCCTTTATTTTTTCAAATCCTGAAAGATTGAAAATCCAGTCACAAATATACTTTGACTTGAAAACATCACCACATCACCACACACACACACACACACACACACACACACACACACACACACACACACGCACATACACACACACACGCACGCGCGCACACACACACACACACACACACACACACACACACACACACACACACACACACACACACACACACACACACACACACACACACACACACAATCTATAAACACAAAATATAACACATACCTGGATGATTTGATAGTGCCTGACTAAGAGCTTCATTTTGTAATTGAGAACCTCCTTGCCAATATGGCGATGGTGGCACACTGCCACTGTGTGTTTCCATGGTACCCCTGTATGCTCGAGTGCTGTCACCTGTCCAAGTTGTGGTATTTCCTACAACACAATGGTGGAAAAGAGTGACAACATATACAACCGTTTGTTGTGTGTGTGTATATATATATATATATATATATATATATATATATACTCACCCAATAACGATAATAATGATAAATTAAGCTGTAACAGTAACACTAAATTATCAAGTAATCATAAAACACCCACACACTTAATAGGTCTGATGACAAATCCTTGAAAACAAAGCAATCATTTTCTCTTGTTAAAATTTTAATTTCATACAAAAAACAAAACAATTTGTCATGCCAGTTCAAACCCTGGTCAATTTTCTATTTCTTTTTCAGGCACAAAAATTTGGAATAACATCCTAACAATTTTTTTTAAAGGCCTTACAATGTTCTGCATCTGTTTTAAATATATTTAGTCCCCAATGGATACTGCCAAGAGAGGATTTATAAGTTTGGTTCCGTCCGTCTGCCTGTTCGTCCATCCATCGTACATCAGCACTTTAAAAAAGAAATCGAATCCAAACAAAAACATCACATTGAATACTTACCCCTGAATTGTTGATTTTGACTGACAGATGTCTGTGTTGGTGAGGTGGGTCCATGTCCACTTTGAGGAGGGGCTCCTGGTGGGGGAGGTGGGTGAGAGTGAGTCTGCGGTGGTGCTGGCGCTGGTGGCGGTGGTGGTGGGACTGTTGGTGGTACTGCTGGTGGTTGTGCTGTTATGTATGCTGGTCTCTCTGGTGGATGTCCAGTAGGTGGACCACCAATATGTCCAACCAGAGCACCTAAGAAATACGGGATATCAGAAGATCATTACTTTACCACTGAAAGTACAAAGCTGTTATCATATAATCATTACATATTTATACAGTAATAATGTTAATTTTTATATATTACATTATAGTGCTTTCCGACACTGTGCTCAAGTACTTTACAACTGGCATTTCCCCTGACACACACACACACACACACACACACACACACACACACATACACACACACATACATGTACATACATGCGTACGTACGTACATACATACACACACACACACACACACACACACACACACACACACACACACACATACATACATACATACATACATACATACATACATACATACAGATACAACTGTACTGTACACTACTTTCTAAAATGCCAGGAGAGCAAACAAATCTGTAAGCACATACACACTGGATTTTAACTTCACATCTTCCATATCTCTCCTTGAACATGAAAGCACAAATGAAGTGAATTGAATATAACATACAATGGTTAGTTGCTAAGGCTGAAATCATTTTACAGGGGATTCTAATTATCTTTCCATAAAATGGGTTACCATTTAGAATCATATTAAATACAGGGAATCCATACATCCACACTATATATATATATATATATATATATATATATATATATATATATATATATATATATATATATATATATATATATATATATATATATATATATATATATATATATATATATATATATATATATATATATATATATATATATATATATATATATATATATATATATATATATATATATATATATATATATATATATATATATATATATATATATATATATATATATATATATATATATATATATATATATAGTGGATGTATGGATTCACTGTATTTAATATGATTCTACACTGGTTGATTTTACCTACTTACCACCCTATTAAACTAAAACTGCAAAGAGGGAGGGTAAAATATTCAGAATTAAACAAAAATACAGAAAAACTATGAGAGAGAACAACGTGAGCAACATGCTTGTGAAAGACAGTTTGACAGTTCCATCACTGAAAGCACATGCAGAATTTATTGTTCTATATTGTAAGCTTGCAGTGGTGCTCTTAACACTACAAAGAGATATGGCAACACATCGTAAGCCATATTTTTATCAATTTTTGTTTTCAAAGTAAGAGGTGCCATTTTCATCACAATATTATTTAGTCGTGGTTTCCAACATAGCAGTCACTATGTTTTCATTTCAAATTTTTTATTTTCTGTTTGAATTAGAAATTTTTCATGTTTGGGATCTTCCAATTTCAATTTTTTTCCACTTTTTTTTTGGTTGACAAAGATTCCAGAGTTGAAAAAGTGTGCATGTACAGGGTGTCTATCATCAAAGACCAGTTGTATATGACACCATCGAAACAAAATATCTATGTATTACTAGATAAAGGACACCAAAGATGGAGTCGTGTGCAGACACCAACCAAGTTACAAAGTCAACCAAGTCGAGAAACACACAGAGAAGAAATATACAGTACTGACAATAGTTTGACTGGCGTTCGTAAGATGATGCAAGCCAGTAAACTCAGCCAAGTTGCATGCACACACACACACACACACACACACACACACACACACACACACACACACACACACACACACACACACACACACACACACACACACACACACAAACACAAACACACACAAATCTTCTGATGACAGTTTGACTGACATTTGTAATGTGACAACATAATCAGGTGTGAACTGCATGAAGTGGTTCTCGTATTTCAGGAAGCTAACTCGGAAGTAAGGAGACACCAAGCAATTGTCTGCCTTGCGGCCAGTTTGGCCAAGCTCTATGACATTTACAGCCAGGCTTACAATGACATTACATACATGCAGCCTACAGCAAAACATCTGATGCATACAATCAACAAATGTTATTGCAAAAGCTTTTAGGCGTCCTTTTGTTGGCCAATGAGCACTTACAAACTTTTATTGAAAGTTGTACATGCAACAACAACTTCTAAACGTAGCAGTAGCTGGCAGTAAGCGGAGCAAGCTCTAAGTTTTATAGTTTTATTTTTCTAATTTGACATTTTTACATACATTGTAAAAAGACAGGTGTTAGCACTATAAGACTAAGTGAAGCATTTAGCGAGGTCAGCACATCTAATCTATAAAGTTAACAAATATTTGGAGGGGTTTGCCTGATTTTTAGTCGGTATGATACACATGTAATGACAGTAAGCATTATCACATTAATTTTAAAACAAATTTAAAATATGAAATTCAAAATTTGGACATCAACTTTCATTTATCAAAACTTTTTCACTGAAAATGAAAGCCCTTCAATTTTCTCCAAACTGCCATTTAAAAGTTTTGATACCGGTTCTTTTGAAACAATACAAGAAAATTTGGGGTTCTGAATTCCAAAGTTATGGAGCAATACACAATTTTTTTTCCATATCTCATAACATTTCAAATTAGCAGTTTATCTTTTTCATATAAGAGAAAACAGTTCACCAACATTTACAAATTTTTTTTTTTTTAAATCAATTTCTCCCTTGAAATTCATAGTTTTTAATTTTGCACATAGAAAAATGTACACACAAAAAGTGTTGTTTTTTTTAAATTTGAATTCTGAAACTTAAATTTCTACTATAAAATTTGTAGTTTTTATACATAAGCATGCATCTTTATGATACAGACATTTTTTACTTTAAATTTAAAAAACAATTCATACAGGCAATTTTCAACTTTTTAGAAATTCATACAGGCAATTTTCAACTTAAGATTCCATAATTTCCACAGGCTGCAGTAACCTCTGAGATAAGGCAGATTTATTTATATAAAGCAATCTAGCCAACTATTCTACGGCAGATGGCAGCAAGCTGAGGCTAGAAATGTGCTTTCTACAAGTTCATAAATGCTCACTTTGTCTGTCAGGATCCGTATTTGGAGGAACAGACTCATTGCCAATAAAACCATTGGCTCCAGTTATACTAACTGGGACTGGTTGTCCCGGTGGGCTTCCAACATCTGAAGAGGGGAATAATAAGAGTTATTGTACAGTATCTGTCAATATCCCATTTTTGATTGGTCAGCATTTAGCTATGTTATATTCTCATTGGTCAGCATTTACCTATACTATATTCTTATTGGTCTGTGTGAGGTTTCATAGTTTGCATCTTTTGGTTTTACAGTTTGTATCCTGTCATCCCTTAAATTCTGCAGGGCTTGAATTTACTGAAACAGTATAGTCTTGGGCACATAGACTACTAAACATTGTATCTACACTACCAAATTAGCAGTAGCCCAGGACACATAGACTACTAAACATTGTATCTAGACTACCAAATTAGCAGTAGTCCAGGACATATCGACTACTAAACATTGTATCTAGACTACAAAATTAGCAGTAGTCCAGGACATATCGACTACTAAGCATTGAATCTAGACTACAAAATTAGCAGTAGTCCAGGACATATCGACTACTAAGCATTGAATCTAGACTACAAAATTAGCAGTAGTCCAGGACATATCGACTACTAAATATTGTACAAATGTATCTGGACTGCAAAATTCACAAGGTGGTAGTCTGTTAGAGCAATGGAAATTAACAGAAAACTGTAGCTGAAACAGTTCACTTGGCTATCTGACTACCAAGTGTAGAAGTTAAAATCAAGCTCTGTGACTCTGCATGTGGGTAGACATGAGAACTAAACAAAATTTCAGCTTAGAGAACTTAGAGAGGAAAGAGGCTTGTTCAAATTGAACCCCAATGTCATACAGATCTTACATGTGCACTTCAGAATTTACAACAACAACAAAACTATCTTCCTCTAGAAACCCACAGAAAAGTATCTGCGTATTGTGGTGCAAAGATTGCAATAATCAGTTAGCCTTTTTTCGGATACTCCTAGATGTACTTTTAAGGACAAACAAACTCAAAAAAAAGTTATATTTCTGAGAAGAAGTTGCCTGAAGTCGTTTACATTTAGTCATTATATGACCCATTGCAGATGTCACTGAGTGCCTCAAGAGAAATTTCTCCTTTAGTGATTAAATTTCAACCCAAAATATCTTATTTTAAGATTAGCTTATGGGCATCAAATTTATCAAATATTCCGTCCTCAATGTTATTGTCATATCTTTATTGACATAATCCTTTAACCAATGCTTTCCTGAAATTTTTCTATTTTACCATCAACTGGTCTGCGAAACCTAATCAATTTGGCATGGCAACGACAACTGTTGTCTCAGTGTTATGCTTTGTACATTTGTACATATTTAAACAGTCGTTCAACAAAGTCTTGCTTGAAATGAAACCTTTCTAGTTTAACCAAGTAAAAGTAATGAATCCGACACACAACTGTTGTGTGTTTCTATCTACTTCTATTCTATTCATTATCTGCATTTTGGAATATGCAACATTACACAATGCACAAGCCAGATTCAACAAAAAATATGGGATATATACTCTGGTCATTCTACATCACAACAACACATGTCTACGTCATTGGTTCTGCTATGTTCAAAATACAAGTCAAAACGCTCAAAATTGCTATTCATTACTTTCACAAATTTTAACACCGGTACTGGTGATGGTACAATTATATTATTCTCCAACATTTTTCTTCATTCAGCCGGAAAATACTTGTGACTTCAGGGTTGTCACTACGAGTTGCTAGACGAGTATTAACAAGGGCCCCTTAGGTCACTCATATTTTCCTTGGCTGAACAAAGAAAAATATTGAATCTAATTATACCATGTACAAGCCAAGTTATTGTCTTTGAACACAAAATATGGATTGTATACCCTGGTCGTTCTACGTCACAATAACCCATGTCTATGACATCTGTTCTGCAATGCTCAAAATAGGAGTCAAAACATTCCAAATCGCCATTATTTTCCAAGATTTTTCATAACTTATGCTTGAGGAGGTATAATTATATTAATCCCCAATATATTTTTTTCATTCACTCAGACAATACTCGTGACCCATCTCACGACTCGTAGTGACAAGGCCCCTTATAAAAAGAAAAAAAACTTTTCTATAGCTCTGCCAAACTGATTTTCATACCCACGTTTCAATCCTCATCCACACTGCGCTTTTAAAGGCCAAGGTTTCAATCCCAGGTTCTTAACATTAGCGTTATCCTATCAGTGGAGCCACAGGGCTTTAATAGGATTATTCTTTTGTTCTGGGCCAACTTTTTGTATAGCTCTGCCAGACTGCATTTTTCACACCTAAAGGTTAACGCTCATCCTAAGATCTTTCCCTTAATTCAAAGTATTAGCTACATCATGGCTCAATATATCAACAAAAAGTTTCGTCTTGCCACGAGTGGAAATTCAGCCTACTAAATTATGCATAACCTCAATCAAATCTACGATTTTTAAATGAACAATTTGAAATATTAATCATGTTATTCCATGTACAGCTCTTGGTTGCAATTTATGTATGCCATATGGTAGATGCACACACAAGACTGGTTGAACTCTACAAAGCTACTTAGAGAGAGAGGGGTACTTCCAAAGTAGTATCTTTGATGACATTATAAATTCACGCACTTCAAAAATGACAAATGGCTAACTGAGACAGTTTATGATAGCATTGATAAGGCTCATTAGTTTCAGACTTTCATTCTTAAAAAACTTCAACTAAATTAGTTATCTATCATTTCTTTGCAAATTTTACTGCAAAAAAAATGTTCATGTTCAAATGTAACATTGGTTTGGTTCTTTGGGTTCACACTTATCATGTTAAAATCTGAAATTAACTTTTACAAATTTAGCCATTTGTCATCTCTTTGACAAATTTTTAGCCAAAAAAATGTTCATGTTCACAAATAACATAAATTTGGCTCATTAGTTTTAGAATTTCCTTTTAAATCTGTCATAATTCTTTATTTAAATTTATTTGTCATCTTTTCCGCCAAAATTTTGCAAAATATTTTCATGTTCAAAGATTATAGATTTGGTTTAATAGTTTCAACCTTTCCATCAATCCATCCTAAATTTGATATAAATTTTGACTAAATTACTTATCCATCATCTTTTGACAAATTTTCACTAATGAGAAATTTTTATACTTCAAAAGTACACTAATAATCTACAGTTCAGCAGCTTCATACTTCCCAAAATCTCTTATCTGAATATTTGGCAAAAAAAAATTTCATTCTCATTTTGGACCTATCAGTGAGGTTTCTTTGTTGCAATGCTTGTACATTTCAGAACGTGTTCACAAATAAGATACTTCAAAAAGGACATTTTTTTTTCTTCTGAATGACTGTTGACATTGAATGAATTGTTGACATTCCTGTTACCCTTCACTGCTCTAAGTAATGAGTGATTAAGAGCATGTACAAAACACACACAAAACATTTCAGCTGAACATTTTTTTGACAATTTTTGAAACAATTTCATATTCATCTACAGCCAAAGCTCCTCCAAAATCAAACTGACAAGTCAAATTTGGTTGTCGGACACAAAAAGACTGAGTATTTTTTCAATATAATTTCTGATATTGAAGAATTTCATTATCTTTGTCTCAAATCTCTCTCAACAGTACATTTCAAACCCTACATATAGGGGTTCAAATCAGACTACCGCTGTTATTTACTTGGACAGCTGAATTTTTTTCAATTCCAGATTTAAAGTATATAGACTGTAACAAAGGCTACATTTTGGTTAAAGTCAGTAGATAATAACACATACATTCATAACATATTTAGGAACAAATCACCACGGATGGCAGCATGATAAAGTTGGTTGAATATACAAATACAGACTTAGTAATCAAAATTCTGTTGTTGTCCGAATATTTTTAGTAAAAATTATGTCACTGTATAATTTTCCTATCATATCTGAGTACATAGTCACACTTCTACCAGATGTTAGCCCGGATTAAAAATGTAGTTACATGTAGCAGCGTAATGAAATATGAAACAAAAGTAACCACACTCTCATAAAGTTGCAGACTGACTCCATTAAACTTTAAGCTTCTGCCAAGCAAGAAAGTTACAGTTGTGGTATGGTTACTTAGAACACAGATATAAATATTGATACATTCATACATAATATATACATATATTGAAATAATATCTCCATGTTTATGAAAATTTGGAGTTTGTTCACATTCAGCTTGGTCATGAATATTTCAAAAGAAATCAATATGATAAAAGCAAACTTGGCTGTCGAACAATTTCATATTAAAGAAACCTAACCTTCAGAAGACTCATGTTCAGAAATGTCCTCTGATTCACATCTGAAAGGTCAAAGGTCAATTATTGCCCAGTTTGATCATCGAATCACAAAAAAAAAAATGTGTGGTGTCCCAAATCCTGTCTTCCATCATTTTAAATAGCCATATGATGGTTTGGGAAAGATTTCATTTTAAATCAGGGGAGCTTCTCTGGTCATCAGAAACATATGTGAGTGATTCGAATGGAGCTAAATATTGCTAGTGATGCTACATTTTCAGTGCCCTTTGGAACTCAGTTTAGATTTTCAAGAGTACACAGTCGTGTACGAATTGCATTTTATTTCAATTCCACCTCACACCTCAAAATAAAACACTTTGAGTCTCAAAAAAAAATAATTACATGAATTCAGACACTTAAATTGAAGGAAAAAAACATAAACTCAAATAGCAGAATAAGGGATTCAAGATTTTTTGTCTCGTAGTTGAGATGTGTATAATTAATAAAAGTCTAACGGAAAAATTGTAACCTCAGATTTATTTGTATTTTTGGTTGGAAATACCAATATTGCAATATTTACCCATCTATCTTTTGGAAAAAATATTGGAAATAACGATTTGTACAAACAGTTCTGAAAGAAATGTTTAAAACAGATGTTTCAAACAGGATTCCCATTATTGATGTTTTACAATTAAAATCACCAAGTCCGAAACCAAACTTTGTCTCGCTCAACGAAAATCTTATTAACACTGCTACATTGTATTGTCAGGCTGAACAAAAATCTTACCAAAAGTGCTACACATTTTCTTCTGGCTCAAGAAATATCTCTGTTGGTAAGATTTTGGTTGAGCCAGACAATAAAATGCAGCACTTTTTGTCAGATTTTGGTTGAGCCAGACAATAAAATGTTGCATTTTAGTCAGATTTTGGTTGAGCCAGAAGATACAAGTCATTGAGAATGACATAGTCCCCGCTTTGATTGGGTTTTAAGGAATTATCACTACTCTGATCACGCAACAACAATTGTGAACCTAAATCAAACAGACTTAGATATGTTGTGTCTGCTTGTTGGACATGGAACATGCCTACAACAATAAAGGATTGGTTGGGTATGGGGGATCATATCATGATGAAAATGGATATGCACATGTATGTCATAGAACACTGTCCTGATACCAACTTTGAATGAGATCTGTTCAAGCATGTCTGAGTTATGGCTTTGGACATGGAAAATTCACAAACAAAATAGCTGCCAGGCAGCCATATTGGATCGTATCACGACAAAAATGGATATGCACATGTATGTTATAGAACACTGTCCTAATATCAACTTTGAATGAGATCTGTTCAAGCATGTCTGAGTTATGGCTTTGGACATGGAAAATTCACAAACAAAATAGCTGCCAGGCAGCCATATTGGATTGTATCACGACAAAAATGGATATGCACATGTATGTCATAGAACACTGTCCTAATGCCAACTTTGAATGAGATCTGTTTAAGCATGTCTGAGTTATGGCTTTGGACATGGAAAATTCACAAACAAAATGGCTGCCAGGCGGCCATATTGGATCGTATCACGACGAAAATGGATATGCACATGTATGTCATAGAACACTGTCCTAATGCCAACTTTGAATGAGATCTGTTCAAGCATGTCCGAGTTATGGCTTTAGACAGGGAAAATTTGCAAACAAAATGGCTGCTAGGCGGCCATATTGGATCGTATCATGAAACAAATTGACATGCATATGTATGCCACTGTATGTTGCCCCAGTGCCAAGTTTGAAAAAAATCAGTCCAGGCATCTCCAAAAAACGGCTGTGGACGGACGGACGGACAGACGGACGGACAGAACCCAATCCATAAGTCCCCGTCCCGGACTTTGTCCGGCGGGGACTAAAAATGTAGCACTTTTAGTCAGATTTTGGTTGAGCCAGACAATAAAATGTATCACTTTTAGTCACATTTTGGTTGAGCCAGATGACATAATATAGCACTTTTAGTCAGATTTTGATTGAGCCAGACAATAAAATGTATCACTTTTAGTCACATTTTGGTTGAGCCAGATGACATAATATAGCACTTTTAGTCAGATTTTGATTGAGCCAGACAATAAAATGTAGCACTTTTAGTCAGATTTTGGTTGAGCCAGACAATAAAATGTATCACTTTTAGTCAGATTTTGGTTGAGCCAGATGACATAATATAGCACTTTTAGTCAGATTTTGATTGAGCCAGACAATAAAATGTATCACTTTTAGTCACATTTTGGTTGAGCCAGATGACATAATATAGCACTTTTAGTCAGATTTTGATTGAGCCAGACAATAAAATGTAGCACTTTTAGTCAGATTTTGGTTGAGCCAGACAATAAAATGTATCACTTTTAGTCACATTTTGGTTGAGCCAGATGACATAATATAGCACTTTTAGTCAGATTTTGATTGAGCCAGACAATAAAATGTATCACTTTTAGTCACATTTTGGTTGAGCCAGATGACATAATATAGCACTTTTAGTCAGATTTTGATTGAGCCAGACAATAAAATGTATCACTTTTAGTCACATTTTGGTTGAGCCAGATGACATAATATAGCACTTTTAGTCAGATTTTGATTGAGCCAGACAATAAAATGTATCACTTTTAGTCACATTTTGGTTGAGCCAGATGACATAATATAGCACTTTTAGTCAGATTTTGATTGAGCCAGACAATAAAATGTATCACTTTTAGTCACATTTTGGTTGAGCCAGATGACATAATATAGCACTTTTAGTCAGATTTTGATTGAGCCAGACAATAAAATGTATCACTTTTAGTCACATTTTGGTTGAGCCAGATGACATAATATAGCACTTTTAGTCAGATTTTGATTGAGCCAGACAATAAAATGTATCACTTTTAGTCACATTTTGGTTGAGCCAGATGACATAATATAGCACTTTTAGTCAGATTTTGATTGAGCCAGTTTCATTAGAGGAACTCAAGGAATGTGACACTTCATCATTCTTGATCTGGTTGTATTTGTTATTTGTTTTTTCTTTGTTCTTTATTTCACAACTTTCCCATCAGAAAAAAATGGATGACTCTTACCTGTACTATGTGGTGGTGGTGGAGGTGGTGGTGGTGGTTGTTGAGGAGATATTATTGATAATCTATTTGGAAAAGCATCGGCCGGTGAGGATTGAGAGGCTGGGTGAGGTAGTGTCCCTGGTTGGGTGGTATGTTGTATTGTCTGTAAGGTGCCATTACTTGTACCAGGTTGGCCTCCTTCAACTTGTACACACTCATGAACAAATTCATCTTTTACCAGTCTGCTAGGTGGTCCTGTACAAAGAGATGTACAAATTACATGTATATATACTACACTGTGGAAATGGGGGTCGGTGTAGCATTTCACTTATGGGACAGGATATATTTGTCCATAAACATGCAACACCTTCAAATCCTCAACAATAAACCCATCATAAATGAAAACCACTGAAACATTTGAGTCTGGCTAGAAATGAACAAACTGTGATTGACAGGTAACAATACACGACTTGACTAGATCTCAAATATCAATATTACTGTACGTCACATATTAAGTTATAATATGAAATATTCATTATAACAGAGGGCTCTAGGGACAAGTCTAAGATTTCAGACGACACTGTAGGAGTTGGACTAGAAGGACATGTAACAAAAAGTTTACACTGACAGACTTAAAGTAACTTTCCACTTATAAAGCCACTATCAGATTAGGGTGAGAAAAAGTTATCTGGCAGAGCGATAGAAAATGTTGGTCCAGAACAAAAGAATGATGGTATTGCATCCCTGTGTGTCCACAGATAAGACAGTAGTTATCCAAGTGCTTGGGAGTGATTCAAACAGAAATTAGAAGCACATTCTTGCAAGCGAAAATTCACTTATTTGACACAACTAACAGGATTTCTAGTTATCAACCCCTGTATTAATCTGAAGGAGCATGGCAACAATTCTTAAAACTCGCCACAAAATAAAAAGTATTTACTTGATACCAGACATGTTAACCACTCAAAGGAAGCTGAAAAGCAGCTCACTCAATAAAACAGAAACATGTTTAACAGACAATACACACGAAAAACAAACAAAACCTGAATCTAAAATCATTTATGATTTAATCAAAACCAAAAATAAAATGATCCATTCCGCAAATTTGATATTATCATTATTATTGTCATCATTTTGAAAGGCAACACACTTTCATTTGTAACTTACTGTATAAATATCCCTGACAAGACAGACATCAGCAACAATTAGAGATAAACTTCCAAAAATTCTTTCAACTCTGAGAGTAGAAATTTCATTTGTGCTAAAGCAGCCACAAACATTTATTCTCACCATATATTATGAAAATGCAAATTCACACACAAAAGAATTATCATTCACAAAATATCTGTGACTTGACAATTTGTAACTTTGACTTTCCTCCTCCTTTTAGATCACATTACAGCTAAACTAGGGAATGCTCACCAGAAAACTGTACATAACACGATCAAATGTCGATCATTTGATAAGTTGAGGTGGTTGTTTTACTCACTACACAAGTTTTGATTACTTTCATTCTCAATAACAATCAAGCTGCATTCAGTTCTAAAAGTGTTGTTATCTATCAAGTAAAACAACAACCTAAACTTCCAAAATGATCAACTTTGATTGTAAATGTATATGTTACATATTTGTACAAGTAGTCTTCTGGAGAATACTGTCTGTTTTGGCTGTAAATGTAATTACTTCAAATGTCTTGTCCCACAAGCTATTGAGTTTTGGTTTGTTCGTGGGTTTTTGGTGGGTTTTTTGTTGTTGTTGGTTTTTCTTTCTTTTTTTCTTTTTTTTTTTTGGGGGGGGGGGGGGGAGGGAGGGGGGTTTGTTGTTATTTTTTGTGGGGTGGAAGAGGGGGAAAGCTTTAGCCTTACATCTCCTGTCTCCTTTGTGTGGAAACAAAAAATTGTTGATTGTGGTGATGAAATGGTAGAAACCTAAAAAGTGCAAACGAAGCCATAAAAATGTCTATATTACTGAATACTGCAAACAACATTTTGTCTACATCGAGCTGAATTACATCTACACACTAACATGTTATCCATACCCTTCGTACAACATATATTATAGTGTACAAACATTTTTCCCACTTTCAGGATTCACGAGTTTCTTCTGAAAGTCAAAACATGATATAATATAACACCCTAAAATATTACTGATTCCTTCACTTCTGTGTATTGAGTTTTCATATGCTTAGCAATAACACTCTATCATATCTGTTGATGGCTCAAAAGTAGCAATATGGCACATAGACATCTAGACTACCAAATAAACAGTAGTACAGGACACAGATTACTAAACATTGTATCTAGCCTACCAAATAAACAGTAGTACAGGACACAGATTACTAAACATTGTATCCAGCCTACCAAATAAACAGTAGTACAGGACACAGATTACTAAACATTGTATCTAGCCTACCAAATAAACAGTAGTACAGGACACAGATTACTAAACATTGTATCTAGACTACCAAATTAGCGGTAGTCCAGGACACATAGAGTACTAAACATTGTATCTACACTACCATATTAGCAGTAGTCCAGGACACATAGACTACTAAACATTGTATCTAGACTACCAAATTAGCAGTAGTCCAGGACACATAGACTACTAAATTAGTTTTAGCACTGCTATATGGAGCTAAAATTATATCTTTATCGGCCATTGTCACAAGCTTACAGTTAGTATATCATAAAAACATAACATGAAGCCCGAGATAGACAACAAAATTACAACCACCATATTGCCACATTACAACTACCGTTAAGAGTTAATTAATGGTGGTTTTGTTGGAATTGTTTTCATGATGATGTTTAACTTGGCACCTGAAAAAGACAACCAAAATCTAACCATCAAACTTGACAACATCTCTAGGAGCTGATAAGGAAATGGTGGCTTTGTTGGAACTACTTGCACGGCAAAGTGTAACTTTTCCAGCAACATTGATTCTCAAGTGTTATTTTAACATGGACCTATTGAGGCAGACTTGCGGTAGCTCTTTTGTGTGTACTTACAATGTTCTGCTTTCATTGCGAGGTGAAAGTGGTATTAGCTTATGACCTTAACAAATTGCCACCATTGTCAGAACTCAGTCAAGCCAAGCACCACGTCTTTCCATAACAGACAAAGACAGAATTGTTTCAGCAATAGCGAAAACTGATAATATTTTAGATAACCTCAGCCGAAAATCATTTGAAATATTTTGGCTTTGCAATTTTGTTTTGGCAATTTTTGGCTTAGAACACACTATGCTGATAATACACAGACTGACTCGATTCTTGGCATTTACCTGCAACTTCCTTGAAGTGCCAATAAGATCGGTGATGGTTACAGTAGAAAGCAGCAGACGACGACCCACTGCTATTGGATGTACCTTCGCCTCGTCGTTGTGGATGTATTTTCGCCATCTGCACGTATGGTGAATAACGTCTGTGAGCATGATTGGCCGCAGATGCTGATTCGCACATTTTTCCAGGGAGACGACTAATTCAGAACGAAAACGTCAACTATAATACGCTAGTTTTGTCGGGATGCAGCTCTAGCCTCGTCTCCATTCAGAAGCAATCAGCTGACATTTGGAGAGCAAAGAGGCATAGACATGCTCGGAGCTATATTGCAACCAGAGACTAGGGATTGGTTTAGAATGATGATTAGCCTCCATTGTACATCAACCATTGAGGTAATTGCTGATTGGGCTGTCCATGAAGCAACATATGGTCACTGTACAATACTTTCACTTCTGTTAACAAGACATACACAAAAAACATGCAGAGACTACTCTAAAGCTGTCAATTCTGGTTCACACCAATACAAGAGTTTTTGCTAAGATTTTAGGACTTCAGTTTGGGTGCCTTGTCTACATCTAACACCACCAATACAACAGTCAATGAGTCATGATTTAAGGACTTTGGTTACCCAATGGGTGCCTAGTCTAAAATTATCAGTTTTATTTATTTGAAGTTCACACCAATACAAGAGTTTTTGTGCAGATTAAAAAACTTGGTTCTATCAAAGAAGGTTTTGGATGCCTTATCTAAAACAATCAATACACCAATGTGATTTCATTTGGGTATCTCGTCTCAAACCATCATCAATTCTGATTATTCGTACTTCACACCAGAACAGATTTTTCACACCAGAACAGATTTTTCTCCAAAGATGTAGGGACTTCAGAATGACACAAAGTCTGGGGTAATTACTCTTTGATTGTCAATTCTAATTATTTGTAGTTCATGTCGTCACACTGTTTTTGTTCAGATTTTCGAAAGACTTAGGTGTAAAACAAGGCTGACTACTTCCTAAACCTTGCTACTGGATAATTGTAGTAGTTTTGCTAAGATTAAAAGAACTTTGCAATTAATCACACAAAGTTTGTGAAATCCAGGAAAACCTTTCACATTGTCATGAACATGTTACAAACACTTTGGTTAGGAATGCTAGGAAAAAGCACAGGGAAATTTTTACTGGAATTAGGCCCAATAAAAATGTGTTTGATTCCGGTTACCCGACCCAACCTAGTTTTTCACTGCTGACCCTAAACTTTTTTTTTTTTACATATTTGAGGAAAAAATAATAAAATCGCGAAAATTGTGAAGTCTCGCCAGAAATAGTGGATGAGGAAACTGACATCAAGTTAAAAAGAAAATATAAAACTGTTCTTCCATTCTTTAATGGCTGTACATCTGATGGGAAGAAACCAATAACACAGAGACCATTTGGAAAAACAATGGAAAACATAACTACCTGAACTAGACACTCGCACATTAAAGAAATATAAAAATAAAACAAAAAATCTACCTACCCCACCTATTAAAAAATTGAGCATAATCAGAACCACACAAATTGTTTTGTTAGGCCTTAGAGAACCTAAATAGTACATGTGGGTAGAGTCCAGTTGAGTGGGGATTTGGGGCTCTCTTCTTTCTCTACCCACCTACATGTAGTATTTGGTTGTCTTTTACCTAACAAAGCTTTACTGTAGCCAGAAAGCGGCAGTAAATCCTTATTAGGTTTTGAATTTCTCTGGCTGTGAGATGAAAATTTGAGTATTTAATAAATAGACATTACTAAACCTTCCACACTTTCCTAGACAGGAAGTGACGGTTTAACTCCTTGAATAAACTTTCAATAAAATAACAAGTCTACCTTTGGTATCATCCACACAAGCGACGAGATGTTCACAGTGTAATATTCGTCTTTCAACCAATGACTTCATGTCAATTTTTATCGACCATGTTGCTTTCCTTCTCAAATCAAAATTCTGGAAGTATTTATGCTTACATTTGGCATAGTTACTGCTTTCCTTTTTCATTCAAGGAATAATTTGGCATCATACTGTATACTTTGTCCATCAATTCGGTTTTTAGACACTTTATTTATCCAATTTTTGCGGCATCTCCACTAGATTCTATATTTCGCTGTTGGGTAAGCAACCCATAATTTCACTAAATTCAAACACAGAGCTTTGCATTTGAGAAAAAAATCCTTGTCAAAAGTTTTTGCTCTTCCAAAACATTCTGCTCCTTACAAGTTCGGGAAATCTCGTGATCTTTTGTTACATTGTACAATTGTGGCTTTGCCACTATGCTTGATAAACGATAATGTGTCTGGACATAAAGCAACCATTTTAAAATGTCTTACAAATTCTTTATCTCCACAGTTCAGTATTATATTGCCTGGATTTGACACTTGCACGCTAATGGACGTCCATAATTCCCTAAATATGGTAACAAGCAATTTTAAATGGGCTACCATCTGTTGCACACACTAGTACCACACACTTTCTTTTGATTGGTACGCAAGTCTTACGGACATACATCTACCCCTATCAATGTTTTGTACTTCGTTGTTATCCCGGACACACTGTACATGTATTTATTGAAGCATTTATTTAATGTCTAAGACTTGTACACAGTCACTCATGGGTTGAAATCACAATACTGGGTTACACTTCCATAGTAGTAGTACCAATCACAGTACTGAGTTACACCTCCACAATAGTAGTACCAATCACAGTATTAATACTAATAATACTGAGTTACACCATATTAGTAGTACTAGTACCAATCACAGTACTGAGTGACATCAACATAATAGTACACAGCTGAACCAATAGTTGATTCTCACAACCATTTGAACACAGGCTTTACTGTCTTGCTAGCATAAATATCTCTTGTCACATCATAATCATAACAATAGCCAACACATAATAGTATATCTGTATGTATACAAAGCGTCCAGCATGCTATTGGCCATAGATCTACAGACACACATACACATTACTGTCTTCTTAAATTCTCCGCACCACTACAGCAAAGGAGGATAAACATGTTACATTTCATAATTTTATTGTACCTTTAATACTTGAAACTGAAAGTATCTTTGTTCAACATAACCAGTCAAAACCAATAAATTATTCATGTAATTTGAGTAAGACAAAATCTCTTGATTGCGTTCTGGGGCATCATTTGGGAATAATGTGTTCCCCGATTTCAGTACCCCGGGGCGGTACATTCTTCCAGGAAAGCCACTCTCAACAGCATTGGATTTTGATCATTATTTCGGAAGTCGCTCATCATCGTTAAAATAATCTCCGTGTATTCATAGACACATTGTACTGCCCACAGAGTTGATTTGCTCTAAACTTCGAGATGCTTTAGCTGAAGATTAGTGTTAATGTCTACCAATCGTTGATGGCAGAGATAGATTTTTGTAGGGTTTCACAGTTTGATATTTCCCAACGGACTTCACTTGATATCTAATCCTGCACAATATATGCTTTTTGCACAACCATCACCATTCTGGCACCAGTCTCTTCTTGGCCCACAATACACACATCTCAGTAGCCTACAATCCAATTGAATGGGGATTTTGATTTCACTTTTTGCATACCACGCCTGGCATTTTGCTCTCACTTTTCGCGTACTACGCCTGGCATTTTGATTTCACGTTTTGCATACCACGCCTGGCATTTTGCTCTCACTTTTCGCGTACTACGCCTGGCATTTTGCTCTCACTTTACATGTACTACGCCTAGCATTTTGCTCTCACTTTTCGCATACCACGCCTAGCATTTTGCTTTCACTTCGCGTACTATGCCTGGCATTTTGCTCTCACTTTTCGCCCACCAAGCCTGGCATTTTGCTCACTTTTCGCGTACCACACCTGGCATTTTGAATTCATTTTTCGCGTACCACGCCTAGCATTTTGCTCTCACTTTTCGCATACATGCCTGGCATTTTGCTCTCACTTTTCGAGTATGATGTCTGATATTTTGCTAACAACCTATTGTTCCCATGAAGCCATAGCCAGAAAAGTGTCAAATTTTTTTTATCATGTTTTTAATGTCAAAAGCGTCGTCGCGAAATTAAAACCAAATCAGAGGGTTAAGCTGTATGACTTAAACATAATTACCATATTCAATGCCACTGTGGGAAATCATAATCTTATTTTAGGGTCTAGGTGCAGTTGGGGAATGATTGAAGCAAAGTCCACACCAATCTGATTAAAATCCGATGTAGATGTCGGCTAATCGTGCATTGCTATCTTACCATCGTTATTTAGCTTGAATTGACCTTCGTAGTACATGTTTACGTTTTTAGCCTGATCGCCTCCTCTACGATCAGGCTAAAAAATGTAAACATGTACCAAGGTGGTCAATTCAGGCAAAATAACGAAGGTAAAATAGCAATGAACGATTAGCCGACATCTACATCGGATTTTAATCAGATTGAGTCCACACATGCCTGGATTCCAGGCCAACACATATAAAGTGGCATCATTTCATCGTAGAAGCGCACATCAAATACACAAAGATTCAAGATAATTTCCAATCTGAATTTTCTTGTTTTCAACCTGACCCAAAGGATTTTAATTTCTATTTACTTTTCATATTTCTTTTGAAAGTCTTGCCTTATACAGGGAAAAAAAAAAAAAAAAAAAAAAATTATTTTTAAAATTTCAACGAAAACAAACCAACCCATTGATCTACATGTAGTCAAAATCCACGATGTTCATGAGATTATTTTGTTGAAAACTAAGCAGTGTGTATTCCCAAAACAATCAAATAACTTAGAAATTCTTGTGAACTGTTTCAGTGATTTTAGTAAGACTAAAACAAGTTTGTTATAGGTTTGCAAAATTAAATCCTGTTTTGCCCAACGAGAAATTGTTTGTGTACAAACAAATACCCCCTTGAGAGAAAGAGGATTACAGCCGAAGAAGCTATAGTATTGCTGTCATAATTTTTGTATTCCCATTTTTGATTTTAATAGTTAATGTTGTTTGACTCACTACAAGTACAACATGTATGAAAATCACATACAAGTATGTCAAACTGTAGTCAAATTTGCAATTTGGTGAAAAATAAGTAATCAGGTCTTATAACCACTGGATAGTTCTTTACAGAGATAAATGCTTATTTCCCAAGAAGTCCAGTGGGGCCTGGCCTTTGACAATGGGTACAGTGTTAGTGCAGGAGAGAAAACCAGAGTGCCCGGGGTAAACCTGTGTTGTTCAGTAGAGTCAAACTGAACAATATTTCTCTTTCTTAAAATATGGCGAATTTTATGGAACCCAAATTAGGGCTCAAACTCTGGCAACAGTGTCCACGATAAGAGGCAAGTGATTTAATCACACTTTACCATGGCAAACAACACTTGTTTACATAGGGACATCAATCCAGTGTAAACACAACCATTAACAACTAGTAAACAAGTCATGTCATCCATCTAATCAGAAGATTTGGTATATTTTTTCAATGGGTAAAAATTACTGGAAAGTTCCAGTTACTGTGAAGTGTGTACTACACTGATGCATATACAAAGTAACACCAACAACTAGAAGACTTGTAATTCACATAATCAGAAGGATTTGAACCATTCTGTGTAAAAAGATTTTGAGTATTTATTAAATTCACAGCAACTGGGGATTTCATAGTCTGTGCTGTTCCAGACAAGTCCATCACTGATACATAGATAGCAAAGTTAGCACACTTTCTGATCTCACCACATTATAGGTTTATGCCTTCAGGCAGTTTTCAAATAAAAGATCGATGCACTAAGAATCTGTATGCTAGCATTAATACCAGCTGTTCACAAGTTTCAGCTCATTATTCTAGATCAAAATCTCACAAAAATATCATTTATTTTTGGCGACTTCATTTGCTTCATGTGGTCAATCTTTTGTCAGTTGAATAGCAAATACAAAGACAGTAGCAGAGTTACTTTACGTCATACATACGCACATTTGATGTAACATGGTTTAAATTATTCAAAACGTGAGATTGATAGATGACAAATCTCTACACTACATTGGAGACAGGGACATGAAGAGGTGAAAGATTGCAGCTTGTGGATGTCTTACTGTATTTTAACTCTCTTTGAGTTTATCATTTGACATGGTGATATATCTTATTACACTATCGTTACTAATTAAAGGTGTATAAAGAGAAATTTGTACATTTTTATTTTTTTTGAGGGGGGGGGGGGGGGGGGGGGGTTTGCTGCATAGTCAACAACATCAGGAATATTCTATTTACTGAAATTTACTGAGCCATCGACTATCCTAAGCTTGCAAACACCACACTTGCAAATGCGAAGGACATGTGATATGGTGAAAATTTTTTGTAAGTTTTTTGCCGCAGTGGCAAGTCAAAATTCTCGCTAACCTTGGACAGTCAAAATATCATCTGCAAGCATTTGATTGCCAGGCCAATGCCATGTCTTTGTCTGTTTTTGATCTTGCGTGATATTGCTCATGTAAGTTATCATTTTGGTAACATCAAACCATGCAATGTAACTGTGGGTCTGTTAGCAAGATTATCGTAAATGCTGTAGTGAACATCAAGGCATCACTGACCAACATAAGTTCGAAATAGTTACACTATTTTGAAAGTTCAGTGTACAGGTCCATATGTGCGATATGAATGCCACAAGCATATGTGGACCTTACAGTTGAAGGACTAGTTTCGACATTTAAATTCTTGGTACCTGAACTAGAGTATTACTGCTAGGTGCAACATAAAAATAACAAACATTCAATTTCTTGGTCGACAACATAACTTTCGCTTCATATGCTTCACATGCATTACTATAGCCTATAGGGTGCGGGGAAACTAAGTTGATCTTCTTGTTCTATTATGATGCTCTGGGCATGAGGTAAAAAACTCCTGCAGGTATCGAGAATTGTCCAAAAGTATAAGAATATCAGATAATATATTATATTATAATACAATAATAAAAGACGAAAATACCTTAGATTCTAAGACATTCCTAAAACGATAGTGATTGTATTACAGCATGGAGCAATATATCTATTTAAATTTGCAATGTATAAGCGATGAACATGTTCAGCAATTCACAGCCCCAAATTTCTCATGATGTAAAATGTTTTCTTCCTCAATTTTTATTAGAATTCTCTTTAGGTAACGTGCACTACCACCACGCAGAAATATGGCGAGCACTTAGTAGACATGTGGCTAGCACTTAGCAGACATGTGGCTAGCACTCTGTAGACATGTGGTTAGCACTCCGTAAACATGTGGCTAGCACTTAGTAGACATGTGGCTAGCGCTTAGTAGACATGTGGCTAGCACTCTGTAGCACTCCGTAGACATGTGGCTAGCACTTAGTAGACATGTGGCTAGCACTTAGCAGACATGTGGCTAGCACTCTGTAGACATGTGGCTAGCACTCCGTAGACATGTGGCTAGCACTTAGTAGACATGTGGCTAGCACTCTGTAGCACTTAGTAGACATGTGGCTAGCACTCTGTAGACATGTGGCTAATTCTGTATGCAGACACTGGTTAATATTTTTGCTTGCATTCTTCTGGCACTTTGGCAAGGATTTGGTAGATCCATGGCTATCATTCAGATACAATATTATATAGTACTTTTGCTGGTACAGAGGGAGTACTTGGTAACACATATAACACTTTATTAATATGAAAAGACTAAGAGAGGAAGATAAACATTGCACACTGATTTGGTTCGTGTTGATATAAACTTTGCCCTATATTTCATACATAAAGAAATTACTTCCTTTTCTTTCAACAGAATATTTGTAAAAAAAAAAAAAATATTTAAAAAAATTAGAGAAAAGCTTCCGTGTCAGTATCATTTTTTCACATGCGACTAGTAACACAAAAAGCAGACAATCAACCTATGATGAAATCCTACATCAAGACTTTTAAAAACATGACAATTTACCATGTAAGCTGCCAGAAGCAGATGTGGTTTCCGATTGCATTTCTATATGATATAGATCCTAGCAAAATACAACAAACATCTCCTTAACAATCAAAGCAAACTGTCGTTTCCCCATTCTCATGTCAAATGTCATTTTTTAGCCGCCGGCAAATCACGAGCAGTTAATTCACAAAGATCAAGGTTTTCCTTCCTACAGATTTCTGCCATCAATGTTTTGTGTGTACTCTAGTTTTCTGTTTGTATGAAGGGATCTTTTTCATTGTTTTTTTTACAATAAAGATATTGTAAAAGAAGGGTGGGGTGGGGTGGGGAGGGGAAGGGGCATAGGGGAGTGGAAGGGAGGCTTTATTATCAATATACATGCCCATGTGAGCTGTAATGCATTGGTACACCTTTGTCTCTTATAAAGTGGTACACATCTTCATAGAAAACACAGTCACCTTGACCTAAAATACTTTACTTCTACATGTATGTGACTAATGGATGAATTGGATTTTTGTCGTTAAATTTTTACACAAAGTAAAGGTCAGAGTGAAATAGACGGACACTGACAGAAAATCAATACCTGGTAATATTGGGACAGATAAAGTACATAAAGTGTATGTTTTTGTTCTTACACTACATGTACACATATTGGATTTTTAACATGAAACATGACCATTCACTAAGAAGTGATATACATCATGTATGCAGCAAAATATCCATATGTGTATGTTCCTTGTTGTGTTTCACCTTTGGACAAGATTTGAAAGAAATTGATCACACTTTCATTCCACAAACTGGGGTACAGATAGCACAATAGGCAAGAAATGGTTTGATTAATGGTAACTGATCCTGAAGGTCACGGTCAAGGTCAAACATCAAGGTCGTGAAAGAAAGATCACACCTGATAATATGGGGTAGACACTTGGAATGGAATCTCTATGTATTTATTGTATTACATGCATTTAATAAATATTGATTTTAACACAGATATGGGCACCATTTGGGCATATTTGCATATGCTGTGGAACAAAGTGATGTGCATAAGTCCCATATGATATGTCAACTCACATCTGTGCCAGGTTTAAATGGCATTGGAAATTGTATGTCAGAGACCTGATGTCTTGCGAACAGACAAATGCACACATGCACAGATGGACTGATGGACACAGCCCATTCTAATAGCCCCCTCCCCCCTCCCCCTCCCCCAAGCTTAAAATTGAATACAGTCTTACAGAACTATACAAAAATACAAAACTGTAGTCTTAAAGTTAAAGACAGCCAATCAGACACCATTTTGACTGAAATATTATCTTGAGATTTCCATATATGCTGGTCAATATTATATTACATGTGGAATGAGAAATGTAATTACAAGTATTAATATTTAAACAAGTAATACATACAAATCAAGTTTTCATTTCATAAATCGCATATTTGATACATGCCATAATGAGTGTAAAGAAAAACTTGCTTGAGGCAAAAAAATAATTTCAAATGTCATCATATTTCATAATGTTTGCATTGAATGACAGGTAGTTGTTCTGTATATACATGATGTAGTTGTCAAAATAGTAGATTGATATTTGATTTGATGATAAACTGATTGCCAACCAATCCATCCCCGTCCTACCAGTGAGATGTATTTCCCTGTCACGATGTTTGAGTTATGCTGAAATGAGCCATTATTAACTGTTATAACACATCAAGATTAAATATTGTTTAATTAATTAACTAAAGGACACACTGTCAAAATGACCGCAAGATTTTTTATCTACTTGCCATCTTTAACAAAAATACTGGTAGGGAACCCTGGTAAAATGACTGGGAAAGTCAAGTAGATTTTACCTACATGTACTTACCATTCTTAACAAAAACACTGGTAGGGAACTTGGTAAAATGACTGGGGAACTCAGGTAGATTTTACCTACTTACCACCCTTAACAAAAATACTGGTACAATGTAGGGAACCCTGGTAAAATGACTAGAGAACTCAGGTAGATTTTATCGACTTACCACCCTTAACAAAAATACTGGTAGGGAACCCTGCAGAGAAACTAAAGTAGATTTGATCTAATTACCACCCTTAACAAAGACACTAGTAGGGAACGCTGGTAAAATGACTGGGGTTTCAAATAGATTTAACCAATTACCGAGTTAAAAAAAAACAATGGTTGGAACCCTGGTAAAGTCACTGGAGAACTGGACAAGTTGACCAACTGGAAGCCATAACAACTATGCCATATGGTTAATAAAAAGTCTCATATTTCTCTGAGTCTGTGTAAAGTTTTCTACGGCTGGTCCAATCTAGTCAGCAAATACGACATTCATGCTACGCTATCAGTCAGTCAGCACTCACAAGCCTGATATGGCTGAACAACATGACATATTTACAGTCTACATCAAATCATGACATGTATTAGTGTTAAAGAGTGCATTGTACTGGATTTTCCCTCATCTTTTGCCGAAACTTAGGCCAAAAAAACTTGATTCATCATAGCAGCACTAAACCGTGGGGGTCTGGGTTTTTTTAGAATTGTGTATACATCAGTATGTAGTCTGTTCTTTGTAATTCACATACCAATTTGTTCACATTTCAACATCCTGGTGTCTTACACTGTCTGTGTTGATTTACAGATCCTGAAGGCATATTGCATTTATGTTTTGTCACAGAGAGTTTTGTTTAGGTAGCCTGCAGAGAATGACATCACCAGTATAGGTGACTCTTTTGTAGTGTTTTTCTAAAGATGCAGAGAAGCATAAAATGGCATGGGTTTGGGTTTCCTATGTTGTTTTAGCAGAAATACACTCAAATTTCTTTTCAAGTCGAATCACAAACAGATAAACTTCTCAATAATATGTTTTTCAGCAGTACATTTGGGAATGCAGTCACATTTAGAGGAGGCAGCGGGTGAGGAATGGATGGGATATAGTCAGTGTGCCCTCTAAGCCACTTTGACATGCTACTGACGTACACAATTCTAGTGACGTACACAATTGTAGTGATGCACCAAAATTTGGTGTTCCCCTGTCTCTTACTATGTGGGGTGGTGACTCACAAGAAATGCAAGTTTTCATCATACTGACCCACAACAACAAAATTTGGCAATCATTAGAGGGCACACTGGATATAGTTGTGAAATTTAGTTACCTTCATATTAGGCAGTAAGACTCTTGGTAGTGGACACTGCTTCGTTTGACAAAATTTCAAGTTCATTTTCAATGAAATCAGCTGTGTGACTATTCCTTTTCTATCACAAAGACATATATTGTTTTTTATGATCTTGGATTTGTCTATTTTCAGAATATTTTGTCTTTGATGCACCATTTGTTAAAAAGTGCCTACTGAGCATTGCATGGTTAAAACTGGAACTTTGATGACATTAGTCAGGATGAACACAGTGGGGTCTGTCACTAAAAATATGTATCTATCAAACAACGTTGTCTAGAGGCTGCTACTCTAGTTCCTATACAGTATCGTTACCATTTACACCTCCAAACCATGTTGGCATCCAGACTGAGCGGCTACTGTAGTACCCAGATGAAATTTCAAATTCCCACACACTTGTTAACATCCCAATGTCTTTGTTAATCAATCACAGAATTCTGCCCAGTTACAAAATGTTTAAATATGGTACATTTGTCAGATCAGGATACACCGTTCACATCATTCTACCACTGTTGGGGGTTTACTCATTTGCATGAACAGATATCTGTTCATGATTTTTCATTGGGCTAGATGGAGTGAAGAGAGATCTTGAGATTCGAGTCACAGATAGCCTCTACACTATTAAAGTTATAACAATGTTACAGAAGAACAAAACTCTTGTCATCTGCAGTTGGAAAAACCATCAAAATTCGCCACATGAACACTACATTAAACTCGCAACATGACTGATTTTACCAACATTTTCTTTAAAATCATTAAAATACAAAATACATACCATTAGTTTCCTGTCTTTCTCATTTATACTTGAACTTTGGGCACTACAACGGTGACATTGACCTTTAACCTTTAACCTAAAGAGTTTATCATTTGGAAGTGGTCAAAATGGCACCTTCTTCCAATTTCAGTCACAGGGCTTGAAATGAACTTTTTTCTATGGTAATCCCAGTGGGCTACCAATTTCAGAAAGTGGTAGCCCAAGGATGGTGACCAATAGTCTCATATTCCTGAACTGAAAACAGAGTTCCGCTATTGGAAATATGTGTATTATTAAAATACTTTCATATCCATAAATCTTCCATCCTTTAAATCATTGCATAACCAATGGTACATTGTAGCCCGAGTGGGCTAACGGCTACAAATTATGGTAGCCCAATGACCAGAATTGGTAGTCTGTGGACATGGGACTACCGTTAATTTCGAGCCTTGACTCGATTTCATGATTATCTGCTTGACCAACTGTCAATACAAAGACATGATACACTATTACATACAATTCTTTACATATACATACACTTTAATCACCAAGTATATGGAACTCCTAATTTTATTTTCAATGAACTATTAAGATCTACATTTACCAGTATCACATAGTAAAACATGTGTTTACAAGCCAATGTTTGATTTGAATCCCATGTTATCATTTCAGTACTACTATTTTACCAGTGGAGACACATACAACCATAGACCCTACTCTATGATACTACACAAGATTATTCTCTTGTTCTTAACTAACTTTTTCTATAGCTCTGCCAGACAGCTGTTTGTCACACCTAAAGTTTTATCCTAGTCTGACATTGGCTCGTACAAAATCCTTCAGGGGACTATAGCAAAAGTCTAACATATACACACCATATACATGCATAAACCTGAAGAATGGTTATGTTATCACCTACCTGTTTGATGTAACGTCAACCCAGACAAATCTGAAACACAAACAGAGTATAAAGTGTGAGTTGATGAATTTCAAAGTCATATGTACGTCACATTGATTGTGCAGTTGCCCATAATGTAGAATTTATCTCAGCAATATTCTTTATACTTTTAGGGTTACTCTGTTCAAGAAAACAAATTATATGCTCAAAGTTCATGAATTCCCAACAATTTTCTACAAGATTTTGTTTCATCACTGAAAAATATTGCAAAAGTTGTAATAATTTCAAGATAAATTTTTCTGTTCGAATCACTTTGTAAAACTTTAGAATATCCATGGTCATCAAACCCATTCAAGAACTTTGATACTGCCCTCTATGTCAAAAGTGATGAATGCTGCTGTTTATGTTTAGATAACATCTGCTGAAATAGGTCAAGCTGTCTTGTTTAGCAAACATGATTTGTGCTTGTTTTGACATGTCTGGGTCATGACTGCATTACAAAGGTGACTGGCCTCTCGGTAAAGTCTATATCCTGCCAGTTCCCATTGTTGGAGTTCAGTTACCAAATACAAGCACAGAACACTCAGATCTGTTATTCAAACACTCTTTTGTTGTATTTGGCAGTGTGTCAACTTTGGCTGACTTTGTTGACTGTCCAAATATTACAACCCAGGAAAACCCAAAACATCGGTGTTCCTCCTTGAGCTGTATTTCAAGCATGAAACTAGCCTTGTGGAGAACTGTGGTGATTGATTTCAATTGACATAACTTTCACACACCTCCCTCCACTAATGGATCTACTTTGTGGTAATACAGTATGTACACGGTGTTCTAGAACTTTTTAGAGGAAAAGACCAGGCATATTTCTGCCTTGAGTATACTTGTATTGTTAGAAACTTATTTCTGTCTTTAGTACACTTGTATTGATTACTACTATCAACTTACATATGACTTTGGGTGCTTAAATTGCACCTTGGTAATTTACCCAACTTTGAAATCTAGCAAAGTAGGCCTACTGCACTTGACATGTGTTTGACCATTTTAGGGATTTCCTGCAAGGGTTTCAAATTAAATTATAGGTAAACCTCTAGTGATGATATCATAGCACAGAGGAAATCTGGATGCCAATGTGGTCTCTAATGTGTGAGTGGAGGTGTAAATCATAACGATACCATATAAAGCCAGCCTATCACTGAGTTAAGTCAAGGCGTGATACAATGCATTCTCATTGTGTCTAAAATGCAGACCTGATGGCTAATTTCCTTGAAAACTTCAGCATAAGTGCAAAGCTGGTCAGAAATTTCAGTTGTTTTTGTTCAAAATTAGAGGATTTTCAGCTTTTATGAACCTCTCACCCAAACTTGGTTTACGCAAATACTTACCAATGCCAGGAGAAACGACACGTTCATAGTGGTAAGGATTGACACATACACTGTCACACTTCAAGTCAAACGCATACTGGCAAAATTTCATATGTTTGAGTTCATTCTTGTGAAGGTCTGGCCATCGCCACAAGCGAGCGTAAATGACATGTGGGAAGCCCTTTCTACCAGCAACCTGTAAGAAGATGGAAAGGAACAGACACATCAAAATGAGAACTAAAGATATAGTCCATAAAAATGAAAATGTTGAATATGTCCAAACAGAATTAACTGCATTTATACCATGGTTGTTCTAGTCATGAAAACACACGTTTACATAATTGGCTTTGCAATGCTCAACAGTCTGCCCCCTTAGCCAATATCATATGCCACTGACGCACACATTTTCAAGTGACGCACCAAAATTTGATGTTCCCTTACTATTTCTTACTATGTGGTGACTCGAAATGCCAGTTTTTCTCATTTTGACTCACAACAACAAAATTTGGCTATGATTAAAGGGCACACTGATACTCAACATACAATCTATGGGTCAAAACATTCACAATTGCCATGATTTCCTGTATTCTTTTCTAAATTAACCTGGCACGTCTATAACAATGTTATTGTTCTCCAAGCTTTTTCTTCATTTAGTTGGGAATTGGGAATTAGTCATGACTTATGAATTTTGGACAGAAAACAAAAACAAATATGTCCGCTACAAACTAATTTGCATATCATCAAGGTATACCGTACAGATTAGACTACAGATATGCTACAGCTGTCACTATAACCAAAAATTACACCATGAACTAATGCTGTCACTCACAAAATGAAGTAACACTGTCACTCATATGCAATCCAAATACAACAATAGCACATAGTCTTCATCATGTCAATCCTATTTCAAGTCAAAATCTCTAACCCTACTCTACACACTTCCTATTACGAAAACCTTTCATTCTATTTCCTGTGATCACTTGTACTTTCCTAGGAATATTTCTCGACAATAAATACTTCACTAGCTCTGATTGACTGATCTACTCAAAGTCTATGAATCCCTGTGAATATAATCGCCGAGATTGAAAGGAGCTTATTAAACGGGAAAATCTTCTTATTCTGCAGTCACGAGTTTCTCCTCTTTCGCGAACACGTTTAGTGCGGTTTTGCAGAATAAACCCGTATAAATCTGTATAGAAGAGTTAACACTGTAGAGGAAGGCTGTATAAATGACCTCACAAAACATTATCATTTTTTGATCGTCTTCTTTCTGAGTAACAAAATTCTCATCCGACAAATGTGCTTTATACATGTAGTACAATTGTGCAACATAAACTACATGTAAAATACATTTGTACAGGAATGAATGTTTGGACTCTGGGTTCATAGTTACAAGTTAAAATTTCTATTCACAGAGTCAAAAAATTTATTGAAAGCAAATCCCAAAATTGAATTATTATTATTATTATTATTATTATTATTATTATTATTATTATTATTAGACTTTATTTAAACTCGATAGACTGTTGAGCCAAAGGCTCTTCTCACAGTGTTGAGATAAAAATATACAATATATACATTAAAAATACTAAACCATTAAAACAAATACAAGGGTGAGTAAAATGGCAAAAGCCAGAAGAACAGCCAGGCGACTACTAAACTAACTGTTTTCTAAAAGATGACATTTACATTTACGTTTAAAAGACTGAAGAGTGGAGCATGATTTGATATCAATACTTAAATCATTCCAGGTTTTAACACCATTATATAAAAAACTCTTCCTAAAAAACTGTGTTCCATGTTTTGGGATGTAAAGTTCATCTCTGTCTGCTGCACGTGTGTTACGAGTGTGCACTTCTCGAATGCCTCTAAAATCATTCAGATAATTTGGAGCCAGGCTATTCTGGACTTTGTACATTAAAACAGCTTCATTGTAAATGATACGTTTTCTGAAAGGAAGCCATTGAAGAGATTCAAATAAAAACCCATCGTACGTCAGTAAAAAATCGGGATTCACTTTCAACAAATCTTTTGACAGTCAATAGAAATTTCACTCGTGAACTTAAAATAATCTACACTGTTGGGAGGCTGGTACAAATGCATTGTAGTCACAAAACATCGACACTTAGCAATTATCCTGAAAATATTTTGAATTCACAACGTGTATTTCTTGTATAGCAACATGCCTAAACACCGGAACACAATTTGTACATATGTATGCTTCGGGCAAAAACTTCTCATGCATTGTTAAAATATGAAGGTGCATATACCGAGTCTCAAAATTATCATGCTTTCGCTTTGTTTCATATAAAATCCTCTTTCTCGACTCTAGAAATAAAAGTTTTTTTCTATTCATTGAATTAATCGATGATAAAACTTAGATTAACAGCAGAAAATGTTGCCAGTACCGATTGACAAAGATTGCCTGAATACATCAAATAAACACATAAATAGCTTTTTAGTATGCACGATTCCATCATTTCATAGACTGACATGTTCATATTATCTCAACATCTGCCACTTTTTTCTATTACTACTTACTAGTACAGGGATGGAGAATCACACACACACATAAACACAGACAGACAGACAGACAGACAGAGACAGACAGACAGACAGAGACAGACAGACAGACAGACACACACACACACACAGACACACGCATACACATACACATACACAGACACATAATATACATGATGTGTATATTGTATAGGATGGTAAACTATAATTTCATGAGATTTTGTACCTTTAATTGCAGAGATGGGGGGGGGGAGATGGTTTTTTGGGGTGGTTTTTTTTCGGGGGGGGGGGGGGGGGGTTAATTATCAAGGCAAGACATGTAAAAATGTTTGCAAAACCACAACTGAACAATCAGGAATTGAACACGAAGGTCATAGTAACCTGTGTAGTAAATCATCTTTCGACTAATCACCTGCCTGTGAATAATTTGTAGAGATTTTCATCGGTCAAGGTCCTCTGGAAGTGGACTGCCCATAAAGATTAATAAAGCAAACAAACGTAGATTACAAGAATTCATAAAGAATATATCACTGCCTATTCTCATTGAAATCCAGTAATTCTTAGACTCATATATATATTATATGTTACATGATGCGATCTCAAATATTTATGTTTGCCTGCAAAAAATGGCAGTACATGTTGATCATTATATACATGTATACACTGGATTAATCATCGCAGTCTATCGGGTACAGCTATTGATTTCCTGGCAAATTTTAAATACCATGTAACATTTTCTAAAGCCAAAAGTGAACCTGATAGTTATGTGATATGCTTTACAAGGTTTTCCTTCTGGGCATCAAATAATATCGTCTACGAAAAGTCTGACAAAAATTATCGTCTGTCGTGAAATCACGCTACAATCTGTCAATCTCTTTGCTTCAACTGAAATCTCTCTAGACTGATTCCAAAAGACAGTTGAAATTATCTCCCATCTTGAAGTCGCGTTGCAATCCATTACAACACCCTAATTCCTTACAACTAAAATCACTCTCTCTCGCTCTCTCTAAATATATTAATTCATCGAGATGACAAGGCATAATTGGCACATTGACAAAAGTATCATTTTCCACATTTTTTTTTTACAGCAATCACAGCTAAACGTTGTGATTCCAAAAATTCCACTCAATCAATACACAGTGATGAATACAAAACCTAAACATTTCAAATTGCCATGGAAATACATCAGAGATTGATGGAGGATGTGGGTGTTGCTAGGCAACTAAACACAAAGGAGAAACCTTTCTTCATCATGAGTAGACAAGTGTTCACAGCTTATTCTTTCTTATAGAGTAGCATGTACGATACATCTTGCTATTGTTGGATGTACACTTGGAAAGTAACAATCCTATGACCTTTCAACCCTTACACTATTGACCCTTGACCCAACATGTTTGAGATTCATCAACACAACTACCAGTTATACTTTTTATACTGAGATGCTATCTTATATACAATCATTTATTTTTTTTATGTTATTTCTTTAGACTTAGAGCAACACTAGCTGCAACTGGAATGTTTCTTAAAACTGTTGTGTTAGATAAATTTTGTTATTTCTGGTAATCATATTAATATCGTACACAATGAACAGTGGGTTAATTCATTTGTGCTGCTGTACACGTACGTGTATTGTGGTACAAAAAAATCCAACCAAATTGATTTTTGGGTCCGCATCCAAAACTCAGCACCCCTAATGCAATCATGATTTCAACATGTTACTGCACTATTTCAGGATACAATCAACCCCTTATTAACATGTACAATGTACATTATCTAATTATTGGTATTTTAACAATTTTCAGTGAATATATTGTTGGTTGTCTATACGAAAAAAAAATGACACTCTAGTTCCATGTATATAGTATATTATCTATGGATGCAAAAATTTGTAGATAGTACAGTCCCACATAAAATCACCAACATTTTGATTATTTTGTGTGGTTTTCTTTTAATGTATATGTTATCTGTGAAACTACATCAATTTCCATTGTAAACTTTTGCGATTATTTGTGGTAATAAACTTATTATTATTAATAAAAATTCTTTACAATATTTGGACAATAAGCATATCACACTATAAATGTGAAGTACATGCAATAAAATGGTACTATGAATACTGATATTTCTCGGCGTGATCACTGTGATAAAACATCAATGAAAACAGCTTACAACTATATTCTTGGGTTAAAATGACACAAACTGACAAGTGAATATCCAAGTCCTGAACATCACAGTGGTGTTTAATCACAGGCAATGACTCACCAGGCACTAATAAAACTAATTTTTGTTTATCCCATTCTCAAGTCCGGCATAGTGACTCAGTGTTCTGTATTTTCCGAATTCAAATCTAACAATTTTATCCAGTTTGACAGACACACACTTGAATGTTAAGCCAGCTATAGGAATGTAAAAATTTGATATAAACAGTTTTCTGCTGTGTAAAATAACACTGGATCAAAATTACAATGACGGTATATTGTAGTGACTCAGAGCTCATCAATACTGTGTTTTTCAAACGATAAAATAAGAATGACCGATTTTACCCAATTTTACCGATTCTTATATTTTCATGTGCTTTTCTCACCTCCGTGTAAATAGTAGATGCAAACACAACATATAAAAGTTGCATTTTCATTTGAAAACAACGTCATGTCAATTGTAAGTTACTGTTTTGACTTTCTACAGTAGAAATATGGAAGGGTTGCTGAAAGACTGTGTAAGTAAACATTATGTTTCCCAAGAACAATTTAGATAGCTAAGAAACATGCTTCCCACAGACCACTAATCTCAAATATAAACAATACCATCCCACTCCAACAGATACACAGGCACAGACACACACCTGCACAGCATCCTTGGAACAAGGAAGGTATTTTATGTCATCAAATAGCTGGCTCAGATTTTGACACATACAAATTAATGAGAGCAAGAATTTGAGATCTGTTTGCATGGTTCCCCATGGTGACGAGTGTGTGCACATACAGTGCCTGCTTGTCGGCAGGAGTGTGGTATTGTTTGTCTTTGTAATGAGTGGTCTGTGGGAAGCCAGTTTCTTATCTCTCTAAATTGTTCTTGGGGAAACATAAAATGTGTATAATACACACAGTTTTTTGGGTGACCCTTCAATGTTTCTGATGTATTTACAACCAACTATAATTTCACACTTAGTTTATTAAACACATCATGATGATGCTGGAAAGTCTCTTCTCAAGTATACGCATTCATAAATGGATATCACATGCTTACGGCGTCTGATTATTCATTTATGGAGATGCTGCCAGTTTTCCCGGTAATAAAATCATACATCAGATGGGTTTTCCCAGATAACGTGATGCACTTAATAAGGTTCATTAGAAAACAGAGGAAGCAAGCACATCTGTTGTCTGTATTGTTAATGAATGATAAAGTATATGTATTTTTTCCAATCAGTGGCAACCTTATAATAGCTTCACATCACCCCGGATTTTTTTCTTTTTTAATGTTGAGCGTATATTATTTTTATGACTTGCCCCACATATCAAAACTCAGTTTTAGTATCAAGGCTGTATCCTTTACCCATAGAAACAAAAAATTGAAACGACATACATGTCAAATATATACAGATTGGCATTTCATTTACTGTATCTTATTTATTCTTTGCATACTGTCTGAACATGAAAAGGCAAAGAATTCATTGCACTTCTTGTTCTCATTATTAGCCGTAGAATCTAAGCGTATATCAACTTCAATACTTTCCCATCATAGCTTGCCTGTTTTCGGCATTAGTGGTATGCCGTTTACATCTCTCATACTATGCTCCTGTGGAGAATGTGAAAACGTTGGAAATTACGGTTTGAAAATGTATGTCAAATAACTTGATTTACAACTGGGTTGTAATCAGGTTATATAGGATGCACAGAACTGTGACGATATTCAAATGAAGTCATTATGTAAATGTACACACACAGCAGAGATGAAGACAGGAGTTACAATGTAACACATGAAGTACATGTATGTGAAGTGAGCGTGTGATAATTTTTATGTAATTATGCAAATTATGTCATTTTTTATGTAATTATGCAAATTTAACATAACATAGCAGTGTTCGATAACGACTTCTAGGGGTGTGGCTTACTTGCACATTTTCAAATCATAACCAACATTCAAATCATAACCAACATTTTCTTATACAAGCGTGGTAGGACTTGAGATAAACGTAAAAGTAACATAACCTCCGTAAACATGCTACATTATAGAAGAAGGAAAGACGATCTCATTATAGCAGAGTCTTAAAACCTTGGCAAAAACAATATACATTCATTTCTTCCAGACCAATGGACATTGATTTCTTAGTTTCTAGTGTCCTGCCATGGTCCCAATCCTCATCAGAATAACCTTTCATATTATCTATTATCCCATTTTGTTACTTTTACTTCCGTTGAATACACTACAAGCATAGTACAGGTGTACAGGTCCACTAACGTATTCCTAATCAGTGCCTAGGGCTGCCTGCAAAAACTATGAAATATTAAAATAGTTTTTTTTTACTATCAGGATTTGTGATAACAAGGGCAGATGACTACGGATTTACACACAAGGGATAAGAAGTGAAGGTTACTTTATCTTACGATTTACAGGACAAGATGAGCATTCATTACTTAGTCTTGATCTGTATGTACATTGGATGTCAAAACCAATAATATTTTTAACAAAACAGCAACAGTATTTTTGTAAAGTGCAGTAAGCAGGTAATAAAATCTATCTGAGTTCCCCTGTCATTTTACCACGGTTCTCCACCAAAATGATGGTACAATATATTGGAAACTATATCAGTTTTACCATATGTCCCCTTTTTGTTACTGGGAATCCACAACCTTAGCACAAACACCGATCAATATTATCGGATACTTGAAAATGAGAGAGAAAAATTTTAAACTACACTTTTTTGCTTCATGTTATATGTATGCCACGACCCATTTCTGTGCTCCAACCAGTATATTTCCATTATGGGGGCAGATACATGTATACGAGTCTTGTTCCTAGATATTACTGCCTATTTTCACAGTTGACCTGTTACTTTTAAAATTAGCTACAACCCTGCATGAAGAGTAGATTTTATGTCAATCATCACAAAAAAAATTTAATCCACAATGTTTGCATTTATAATGGTACAAATATATATATATTCATGCGAAGAAAAATAGAACGACACAGAAATGTTAAAAACTTGTGTCTCCCCAGCGTAAAATTGGACCACCTTGGCTGTATGTCAATATCCATCATAGAATACTGAGAAATTGATATTGGACTCCATCAATAACCTTGAAATGATGGGTTCACATGAAGATAACATCAATATTTTTACAACCAATTTAATATTTGATGAAATATGATCAGTGTCTATGACAATAATATTTTTTGGAGTCAAACAACAATTGAGATTGACAGATGTTATGGTATCAATAGAATTCAACTTCCCATATACTGCATATTTTCTTTGTTTAAATCCCTTTAAATTTTAAAAGATTTTATGACGTTTGACTTCGATTAATCACAGACTGTATATCATCAATCAAACCATATACTGGATTGTTCATTGTTGTTCTCATCTGGGAAGAAACATTTCTTGTTCAACACACGCATAACACTTCATACAATGTATATTCCACAATTCTTATAGTACAAGTACTATAATCCCATCTAATATGTCAATATGCTATACCCATCCTCAAACCCCCCTCCCCCCCCCCACCCGCCACCAGCGTGCCCTTTATTGATAGCCACATTTTGTTGTTGTACTTGTAGGTCAGTATACTAAAAACTGGCATTTCTTGTGAGTCACCACATAGTAAGAGGTAGAGGAACACCAAATTTTGGTCCGTCACTAGAAATTGTGTGTGTCAGTGATGTGTCAAATTGGCTTAGAGGGCACAATGCCCCACCACCCCCACCCCCCACCCCCCACCCCCTTCTCTTGAACCACTGCTTGACCACCTACCAACTGTTCCCCTTCCTTCATCCCCCTCATTTCTTTTCAAACACATGACACTATTTGTATCAACATCATCAAGTCAATTGGTTGGTTGGCAATGATCACTGAACAGCAATGACAATGACAACTGTACTAGTCAAGTCACTCCCCTCCCCCCTCCTCTCCTGATATATAGCTTATCCACCCCTTCCCCTTCCCTCATCTCCACACCTTCCCCTCAGACCCTGACAATACTGTACCACCAAAATTACAACATCATCATGTCAACTGCTTTGTGATAATCACCAAACTCTTTACAAAGAAACATTGGTATCTGTCCTTCCATATCTGCCTGCCTGCCTCCCTTCTTCCCTCCCTCCTTCCTCCTGACACACTACGTGACCACCACCTCCTCCTCCCCTTCCCTCACCCCCATCCCTTCCAATTAACCCCTGACACTGTATTTTACCACCAAAATTACAACCAACATCATCGTGTTGATTGCTTTGCAATAACCAGCAAACTCCTCATAAAGAAGTACAGGTACTTGTAACTTAGCTTACACACCAAAGAAAATCAATACTCTACTCACAGGGGAACTACATGTAGTGCAGTAGTGTGAAGTGTCAAAATTTGCATACTGACTATGGCTCATAGAAAAGTAGTTTACTCAAGAAAGTAATCACACAAATACTCCTGTAGTGACAGTTAGTCTGTCTTGTTTTGACATTTAGATTACACCCTATTGTTATACCTTTACCTGGCAGTATATGCACACAGGTCGATGACCCTACTCTAATTCATGTTAATGTACTTGTGACCAATATTGGAGGAAATCCTCTAACCCAATAATGACTCGCACAATATCAGCTTCTAATTTTTTGACAATCTGTTTAAATATGACTTTACCAGGTCTTAGCAATTTCCTTTGATCCGAATACCCTGTTCATGTGACATACATGACACATATCCTATCTGAGAGGAAATTTCCTTTTTTTTTTTGAAATTTTGATGATTACATACACCTTTGTTTAATCAAAAATTTCTTTTTTGTGTGTCAGTATATGTGTGGTTTCATGAAGGGTCGCCAAAAATCAGGATTTCTTAAAATGCACACATCCTATCAATTGACACATGACCTTCTCAACATCATATACTGCTGAACTGTATTTTACCTCTCATGTGAATACTTGCCAAGCAATATATACAATTGGCAATGATTTGACCTCTTTGAGTCGATGTATTTCAGCAAACTTAATTTGCTGAGAAACAATTTTTTCCTGTGAATCTATGCATGTAGTGTTATCACTGTTAAACCCACACAGACCTTCATCCAACGCTCACTTTTTTGGAGAATTTTTCTTGAATTTATAAAATTTTCATCAATTCCGAACATCCTACACTTACATATCACTTTTCGTATAATTTTTCTTAAATTTATAAAATTTTCATCAACTCCAACATCCTACACTTACATGTACATATCACTTTTCGTAGAATTTTTCTTAAATTTATAAAATTTTCATCAATTCAAACATCCTTCACTTACATATCACTTTTCGTAGAATTTTTCTTAAATTGTATCAAATTTTCATCAACTCCAACATCCTATGCTTACATGTCACTTTTTGTAAAAATTTTCTTAAATTTATAAATTTTTCATCAATTCCAACGTCTATTTTTCCTTTTCTTTCATTATTTGTTCATATGAAATAAATTTCTGCTGAAATAAATGAAGTATAAAAACTTCACACTAAATATCAGATATTTTTTACACACTGCTTTAAAAAAACAAAATTCTGAATAGAACTTATGACATGACACAAAACGGACAACCTAACATATTTGTCACAACCTTTCGGCAGCCATGATTTACAAATCATTATTCATTGAAGCAAGACATTTTAAGAGCTCTATCTTGAAATTAATCAAAACTCCTTTGAGGCCTAAAGGTCAAAGGTTACACTACAAGCATGTCAGCTTCCCTACAGGTTAAATGAATGTATTAATATTCCCTGTCACTTGCTAATCAAATTGATTGCTTCCACAAGACTACTGCACACATTTCATATCCTTCCATCTTTCAAAATTCGGGATTACCCACACAAAACAGAAAAGTATGGCTTCTCCCATGGAAAAAGTAGGGGGGTTCATATAATACTTTAATTGCAGGAGTTTATTTATATGTTATTTATCTATTTATATTTTTTGAGGGGAGGGAGTGTAATTCAAAATTTTAATTTGGGAGTAACTCAAACCCCCCAAAAATGGTATGGCTTCTCCCATTGAAAACGTTGGGAGTTCTAAGATTCATTGCATTTTTTTTGTCCTTTTTCTTAAAATTCAAAAATGTGTAATTCAAGTTTACACCAGAGAACAGTTTTACACAAATGTACAAATGTACATGTAACTAGATTCAAATTGAACACTCACATCACCTGTCCTTACCAGTGAAATTGTGACCTTTTCTGCCATAAATTATTTAAAAAGTACATAAAACCACAATATCAATGCATTTATAGACACACATTTTCAGTTTTACTCATACGAGTCATACTACAGAACAATCCTCGGTGCAAAAGAGGTCATGGCTTATAGTAAAGTGCACACTTCACAGAAATGGTTATACCCAATGCCAGCTGATGGACATACACAGGGTCCAGTGTCCCCCCCCCCCCCCCCCCCCCCCATTTTCTAGTTTCTCAATTCTAGTTCCCCTGCTATATAAGCCTTAAATACCCAGTGAAATAATCAAGTTGACAGTTTTCTTGATCATTTTAAGTGCAATATTGTCATTAATCTAATGTGGGTATACTGTGTCAATGTACTTGAGGAAGATTCATATAGCTATTAGGGTTGTCTCTAAACTTTCAAACTCTAATAAATCAAGAAAAAGTCTGTTTATAGATCAAGAACTCTCTCTCTATTTCTCATTTCATTGATATTGAAACCCATACAATACAGGAAAATATTAAAACTATATGGATACAGTTACTGTTTTCACCAACACTATATCTTACTTCCGACAACTTTCATAATTTCCTGTTATATCACAAGATTGGTAAAAATAATCTCTCTCACTTTGATAAACATCTCTGTGAGTTGATACAACATAGATCTGACTGACCCCATTGTAGACCTAGTTACTATACATATACATATAGTCATTCTCGACTTCTCTTCCTAACAGACAAAATTTCCTGCTGGGGAAGGGATGAACAGCGCATGTCAGTTGAGATCCAACACACACACTGACAGGCGACTGTAATTGGTTTACTTCCTTCAGTATACTACAAAACTCAACCTCTAGTTTGAATGTACAAATGAATTTATAAGTGACGTGAGGATGCGATAGCGTCATTACGTTTATATCAATGCTCTAATAGCAGAGACTATGGTTGTTTGGTAGCAAAAACGGAATTCTGTGCAAGAGGAATCCATTTGACAACATGGGAGAGATGATTGCAATTCGTACAGAACTAGAGTCAAGCTGTTGAGGCAGTATAAAACTGAAGTGACAGCAGAGCTAACCATGATTTACCTATCCATGACATTTTTTTAAGTTTTTGGATTTAATCAAGTAATTTGGGTAATCATCTTTTCTTCATTTTGAAAAGTCTTTTCAGCTCTTAGATCTCGTTTTAAAATCCTACCCTATTCTGGAAATTGTGAACCACTCTGTTTTTATCTTCTGACCATACTGTTTGTAAAAGTGAGTTGTTTATGTTTTCAAAACCTACTTCTACTAATGTACTAACGATAATTTGCATAGCTGTTACTTGCACTTACATGTTATATTTATGTAAAGTCCGAATACTGTCCTTTTCTTTCGTTTGTGTCAGTTCTTATTACATTCTTGTTATCTTTTACTGTTTGTACATGTAATGTAATATTAATAATAGAAACAAAAGTCTATTTAGCAGTTATCTCAAGCAAGATACATGTGTGTATGGAATAGCATTGTTCCGTACAGAATCTCAATCTGAAAACAATACCTGAAAATGTTCCATATAAAATCTCAATCTGAAAACAATACCTGAGATATGTTTACTGTGCAATAAAACTGTTCTAAGTTTAATCTTTTCAGAAATAGACTGAATGTAAAAGTACTTTAACACCTCACAAAGCTTTTGCAAGGAATTCAATTCAATTTTTTGTAGTTTACACAAAAATTTCAACATGATCATGCAAATAAAATCGACAGTCAAAAGATGAAATCTGGCATTTGAGGTCAAAGGTCACACAATGATAGTGCGTATTAACCTGAAAATAATACGAACCGTGCCAGAGATCTAATTCTTGCCCTATTTCCTGCAATATGCAGTTTTATAGGGATTTATACAACTTCAAAGAGCCTTGACCTGTTTTATACACAATGTACAAATAGGAATGAAATATTCTGGTTACCACCAATCCATCATATTAGAAAGTACATGCATTAATATCTGGCTCAGATTACAGTGTTACGCTTGAATGGCTGTGTTGAAGAGCAAAAATGCACGGCTGTGGTTTTCAGCCTTTTGATGAAGGGAACTCGGCCTTTTGTTGGTGTGGTGTGGTGTGCAGAATAAATGAAATCTACCGACATACCATAGTTTCATAGCTATTTTACTGGGGTTTCCCACAAAATACAGCACAAAGTATAAAAATATATGCAAAATTCACCAAATTTTACTGTCACACAAACCTTATTAGCAAAAGCACTGCACTTCAGGTTCCATGAAATGATAAAAAAAAATAATTTAGTAGCATTTTCTTTTTTTTTAAGGACTTAGTTGTAGTCAGCAAAATCTATTAGGTTATTCTCCTTACACACCTTGAAATTCTTTCAAATATTTTCTTTAAATTATTCTGCGATAATCATGATTTATTAGATCTAGTGTTCCATTAAACATTATATCTAAACTAAACACTACTAAATACCTACATGTAGAAAGATGATCCCGAACAAATTAGTTTGCTTTCTTTAGTTTCAACGATTATAACATCTTGCCTTTTTGTTGTTTGTAAACGATTCTTCACATGACAATCTTCCTGAACAGAATTGATGGAACTGATGTGATCTGGAATGAGGTCAAAGGTCATATAGTCCGATGAGATTATGCGTGCCTACTGATGTTTTGATAGTATCAATACAGTACATCGTGTATTTTTACAGCAGATCGTGTATTTTTATAATTTTTTCATATCTACTATATGTGATGAAAAAGCACAGTTCAAATTAACACACACCGTCCTAGCCACCCAGGCCGCCATTCTAGGCAAGTTTCTGTCAATCTTCATAAGTATTCGACCAATCTAATCTTTGAATGACAATATTTTAATCACACATTCACATTGAAGAGAAATGACTGATCCCAATGTCCATGTTTCAACATTGAAAACATGCATATTATATGCTGATCATTATGAAAATCACTATGCTAATTATTTTGTTATTGATATGTAAATTGTATGCTAAACATTGTCATTGATATGTAAATTGTATGCTAAACATTGTCATTGATATGTAAATCATATACAGAATAGTTGCTATCCTTGTAGTTGAACTTGTAGTGCATTCTGGAGAGAACATTACATCACAGTAATAATGTTGTTTGTTCAAAAGTACCTTTACTCAAGTACATGTAGGTGACACCATGACTACTCTCCATAACTCGCAGCTCCACTGCTGTATCAATGATAAAAAAATATCTGGTACTGATGAGGCCAAAAAAAATGTTTGGTTCCGGTTACCCGACCCCCACATAGTTTTTCACTGCCGATCCTAAACTTTTTTTTACGCATTTGAGAAAAAATAAAATGAAATCACGAAAAATATGAAGTCTTGCAGGAAATAATGGATACAAAAACTGGCATCAACTTAAAAAGACAATATAAAACTTCTTGCAATCTACAATGGCTGTAACACAAAGACAATATGGAAAACAATGGAAAACATATTTACCTGAACGAGAAACTTACACATGAAAAAAATTAAAAGGCCTAATATCAGTACAATGTACCAGATTTTTTGGGGGGGTTTTTTGTTTGTTTGGGTTTTTGGGGGTTTTTTGTGGGGAATGCAAACAAATTTTGTGACCTCAGTACTTAAAATGATTAATAATATTTAGAGATAATATCACATGTGAAACAACAATTAAAATATAACTTAGCTGTCACTATTTCCACAGCTGTTACTTTTATACAAATTATACATGACATTATATTACATAAATCTACTATAGTTACTAAAAACACAACATCAAAAATTGTCGGTGTAATTCATCCATTTGTTTTCATACTACTACATAGTTTTCTTTCAAGTCTATCAACAGATGGCTGGACTCAAACAAACGGCTTTTTAGTAGGCCAACATGGAGTCACTGTAATGCCACATATATAATATATATATATTTCAGTCAAACATTTCTTTGAATATATCCGTTTCCTGCAACACCAATAATGAATTATCGACGAACAGAATCCTTTTCAAATTTTTTTAAAAAAAAAACAAGCCTTCATTGAACATATAACCCCTCTCCCCACCCGGTGTGTCATGTGGCAAAGTTATTGTGCAAATTTGAATGGTGTCTCTAGATACAAAACTAAAATTAAAAATCTGACATAAACATTCAATCCTCATTCATAATATGGCCACTTCAACTAAATAAGGTAAACGATGTTAGAGCTAAAATATATATATATATACATTTACAAGTATGCCACAAGTATATACATATCAGCAAAATACCAATTAGTATTTTTTTTACAAGCCAGATTTTTCATGAACGTTAATTAACGAACACGATATTTTCAGATTTTTTTTTTAATGGTTTTAAAGCCTATAAAGGCAGAAAATCTTAACAACCTAACAAGAAATATGTTTATTTTAATGAGATTTTTTTTTTAATTGGGCAAATATTAAGGTTCAGTGGTCTTAATAATCAGAGAAAGAAGACAAAAATCTTTAAATGTGTTTTTTTTTTAATGACACACAGCTGTATAATTTTTTGTAAAGTGGCCATATGGATGAGGATTGGGTTTCTATTTTGGATTTCTAAATTTACAAAACAATTTTATCATGGCGTCCTACTTGAAATCAATGTGGTATGCCAAGTCCTAGTTTGTAACTTAATAAACTGCAAAAGATTAATATATGTGTAAAATGTTTGTTATTGTATATACAATAAAAAACATTTTACACATTTTTGTAAAAAGCTTTAAAATTTTTTTTACACATTTTACACATTTTTTAAAAAAGCTTTAAAAAAATTCCTATAAATGAAAAATCCTCATCCACATGACCACTATAATGACACAATAGGATACAATGATGCACATTATCTCACAGAAGACTAAACATCTAGTCCTATCTATCAACGACTAAATGATGTTTTTTTTTGTATGCTATATATAATTATGTACAGTGATTATCACAGCGGGGATACATGTATAGTTGAATTTTACATACATGTCTTTTGTGAAATCATCTCTCTTTCGTTAGTCAATCAGTGCAGGGAACGAACATCTGCAGTAATGAATAGTATGCCATGTAGATGTGAAAGTCCTTTTTTTTCCGTGTCATATCTGGTCAAGGTCAGGCAATGCAAATTGTAATCATACAAAGCATGAATCCGCTATGGTGTATTTACTTTGCATGTTTTTACAACTTTGAATAAAATTCTTTTTGATTTAAATAAGGTATGTACTATGTTGTGCTGTGCTGTGCTAAAGTACAGTACTGGATTGCACTACACTGGACCACATTGTCATGTACTGTACTGGCACATGCTATGCTGTGCTTTACTATAGTGTACTGTAATTGCATACATGTATGCTGTGCTGTGCTGTGCGGTGCTGTGCTGTGCTGTGCTGTGCAGTGCTGCACTGCACTGCATTGTACTGTATTCCACTGTGGTGTGATTTACTATACATACATACTATCTCTAGAAATATCCAATTTTCACATATCTTATGTTACTGGTCTGTACGATATAGACATTCATGGCACACTGTCAAGAAGCTTGATTGGGCTGAACAACACGACATATCTTACAATCTAATATCTCACAAACAAACAGCATACTTTGCTTTCTCCCCTTGTGGCTTACACAAATAGAAAACATTAAAATCTTTCCTTCTTTTGGAAATACAAAAGGAAAATGAAACAATGTGAACAAAGGGTTGATCAAGACATCTTGTCTATTCCAGAGATGTTCCCTTTTTTTGTTTAAACCCTTCTGTCACACAAAAGCTGTGTGAATGGCTAGTGATCAGGTATGAATACGAATTGATTTTGTCAAGAAAAACAACCATAACGAAGAAAACTGAAGATGAACACTTGAAGTGTATGTACCGTATCAATCACATCCAACAATGAGGAACAGATTATGAAGTCTACCTCAAGGGAAATCTTCCAGCAGTATAAGAAAGTGCTGATAACCATAAAATCATACATTTTTTACTCCCTTATAAAAATTTCACAAGGGAGCCTTATGCATTTGTAAAAACAGACATTTTTTTTTACAAAGCAAGTTTTTGAAACGTAATTGCATTGATTAATATCACAATTTATAATTTTTCAGACATTTTCTGTACTGTCATTCCGATCCACTTTTGCATTTTGTTTTATACATTTATACATGCAAAAATCAGGCTTAATTTGACATTTATCCATTTGGTACTACAGTATGGTAGGCAGATTTTAATGCAGTGAAATGCTGCTGCTATAATTTTCTATTAATTTCCACTGATCTAACAGACTACCGCCACTAAATCGCTCAATAAATTTGATCATCTAGATATGATGTTTGGAAGCCCTGGATTATTGATAATTTTGAGCCCTGAAAAATTCTATTTTTAATCTAACAATTACTAATCAACTGCCAAATTAGCTGCATGAAGTACTGTGATCAAAATTATGCCCTGCTGATTTTTCAAATAATTTTTCTTTGTAATTTACATTTGAGAGTAAATATCAAAGACTAAAAGTTCTATCCAACTGTTCTATCCAACTGTTCTCAAAAACTAAACGAACAATGTTAAGCAGCCATTTTGCTTTTATGTCTCAACTATTTTTCATAAAGTTACAACAAATTATTTTTTTCAGTCAATCTCTCAAAAACATCAACCTGCACTTTACAAAAGCACAATGTCCTTATCCTAGATTTTTAAATGTTTTGAACATTTTTTCAATAGAGACTTCTTTGTATATCAAATTGTTGTATAATTTACGCATTAAATTAATGATTAAATTTGATTAGTGTGAATATCAATTTTCAAAGTCATTGACCTCCGAAATTCAGTACATTCAATATTAAGTAATACACCAGTCATGTGATTGGTGGTTGGATGTTCTAAAAACTAACAATCATATATCCAGTAATGATTTATTGACATTCCAATCAGATTAATTGAAAATAAAGATGGTCTTCAATTAGTTGTGATGCTGCAAAGTTAAGAAGGGCAATCTAACGTGATATTAAATACCATCCTCTTTCAAAGCTTTGCTTAGAAACAGATTCTGATGACAGATGAGATATATGTACAATCTACATTCTGGTCTAAGTATTGTCACTACACCATAGTGAATTTAGCAGAGTGTGGTGTTGTAGTTGTACCTGAGGAGTTTCGCTGAGTGCAACGCGGTAATGTCACAGTACAGGAGAGTTTAGCAAAGTACAGTGCTGTAAATGTATGGAAGAGTTTAACAGTACAGTGCTGTAAGTGTACAGGAGAGTTTAATCGTTTACAGTGCTGTATTAAAGTGTACTGAAGAGCACAGTGCTACATGTACTGGGGAGTTGAACAGAATACAAGTACATGTACATGTACGGTGCTGTAATTATAGTGGGGAGTTTAGCACAGTACTGTAATGTAACTGTACTTGGGACTAGCAGAGTACAGTGCTGTTAAACTTAAGTTAACTGCATTGGGGAGTTTAGCAGAATACAGTGCTGTAATTTTTAAAGCAAACTTGATACTAAATTAGCAATCAATTCCCATGTATCTCCTCTCCATACCCCACACCCCACCCATCCACTCCACACCCCATCCCATCCCACTTCTATACATCACCACAGTACTTCTCTGTCTCTGGTTGACTGGCTAAATAAATGTTTTACAATGTGAAAATTGTAGAACCTTTTCATCAAATCCAGACACATGGCTGGCATATGGCAAATAATGTCATTCCCAAATATTTGTTTTTTCCCACCTGAATATATTTGTCAGACAGGACATCTTATGTCAGTTGTATTTGTCTCGGCTGAATGAAGAAAAACACTGACAGAGTAATAATATCTATCAACTTAGTTACTTGAAGATTAAAAACAGCAGGGCTACTTGTAGTTGTAGGCCTGCCATTACGACCATATTATGAAGCTAAATCATCACTTCTTTTGGACTGCAAACAGTAACCACAGTATGTTGAATGATCAAGAACTCACAAGTAGTAAACTACATTACTGACTCGCAGAATAAACTGCCATTCTTGGTTTCTTTTTTTCAAAACTGAAATTAAACAACGCGCTGAGAACGAATTCATGTTGAGGGAACAAAACGATCAACATCCAAAATGGAAAAAAAAATTGTTTACATGATTTCTGAACAATATCAAACTATACATCAGAATGTGAATTGTCGATGTCCATGATCTATCCTTCAATGTAATTGAAAGACAGGCGGAGGACAAAGGATAGGAGGGAGGTGAAGGGGTGGGGGGTGGGGGTGGTAGCATCCTAGCCCCTATGAGCATTCTCAACAAGTATCTCAGTAATTACATATGGTGCCAAATGGATGCATGGATTACAACTTTAATTATTATCATTGTTAGCTGAAACAAAAGTGAGACACCCAGCAACCAATATTGGCATGTCTGTAAGACAGCTGTGACCACCTTTGAGCCCCTTTGCAACCTTCACAAACGAGGCATGATGGTCTTGTCAAATGACATGCGTTAAATGGATTAGAAAGCTTTCTGGATTAAATCGGGAAAGTTAATGCTTTGCATAATACCATTGTAGCGGAAAATTATCTACCCTAACAGTTCCCATAATGGGACAAGGACAAGCCCATTAGGGGTGTTTGTCAGCTGTCTTAACCTACAATAAAACGCTGTACTAAACTCATGTTAGCTATTTTTTGTTGTACATACAACACTACCCCTATACAGTATTATCAATATTATTATGCAACACAATGAAGAGTCCATCAAGTGAGAGCCTGGGATATTCCCATACGATGTAAGAATGCTCATTTCTTTATCCCCGGAATAAAGGAAAATTTCACCACTGGGCTAAATTTCCGACATAGACTGAACAGCCTATTGTGTGTGACTTGTAAAAACAGACATACCTTGTTATAGGTCTAGCTTAGGGCCTTCGTTGGTAGTTTTTGATAACATACTCTCAACTCCGTTGAGAGGACATAGTCAAAATCGACCAGCAAAGGTTCTAAGGGACAATCGCACCATGTCGCACAAGCTTGATAAGCGACCTTTGTTTGTCTAGGAAGGGGAAGGGGTTCTGGCATCAATGCGATTGCTGAACTTCATGTTTGCACTTCTAACAACATTTCGAAAACTATCGCGCCTTCAATGATAAAAGCTTCTGTATTTACATCTGAGATGTTGATACGGGGATAAAAAATTTACTTCTAATGTGAGATACAGTGCTGGGTTTCCGGTAGTATTTTGATGTGTTTACCATCATCTCATTAAACGGGTTCATAAGGTTGGAACTTCATGTTTACCATCATATTTAAATACAGCATCGATGGTAGTGGTGTGACTGCTAGTTTTCATCATGGTTTACACAGTATATAAACATGTGATGTCACACTTGTGAATGTTCATTTTGGGGGAGGGGGTTTTGTCGTACATGAACGATGTCCATTTATTGAGTTTGTGCGACATTGTGCTATCGTCCCTAAGCTATTATAGTATTAAGTAATCTACACAGAAATCCATGCCTGGGGGTAACAATTAAAAGCACTTTCAGCAGTGTGGAACAGCACTTCACAAAAAAAACGAAAAGTATAGGCACTCAAGTCTCCAAAAGCAATGTCTAGCTTCAACCTTTCACTGTACTGTAATGCTTTCTCAGCTAATACACCTATTGCATCATACTATTGAATTATGAATGTAAAAAAGTACACTGGTAACTGTAAAAATAGCAATCAACAACAGCGGGATGCCACCAACAGGATCATGCCCTTTTCCTTGCGCTATTCTTCAAACACACACAATTAGAGATGGTGTGCGTAGGGTTACAAACCTTGTGGTACCCTGTTACTGTTATTTTCAAGCTCCATGCACTCACAAATTGATATCCCCTGCATGTTCTACATTCTAGCTCCATGTCTGGGAAGCTTTTGTTAATTCCAAGGTAGATTTTGTTAATTCGTTACATTTTTCTAGAACTTAATCATACATTTTACAAGTTTGAAATATCATCAGTGAAAATATAACACGCTCAAAATATTTCTCAGAAGCAAATCCAAAATTTTCACCAATGTCATCATCAGCATAATCATGGATGTACTACAAAGGGCTGTTATCACTGCTGATGCTGCTGTTAAGACAGTAGCAACAAGCAGTCATCAGAGATGACTCAGTCCAGTGGGGGCTAAAAATTTGAGATTCACTTCCCAGAAATTTTCTGACTCTGTGAGTAGAAATTTTCCTTTAATACTATGTACCCAGAGTCCATGAATATTCATTCTCATATAAAAATTAACAGTTCTCTTTTGAATGAAATCCCATAAAATCAAAATAAATTTACATATCTCTTACAGGTATACAAATAAGTGCTTTGCTATGCAAATTTCACACGCCAATTTTTAATACCTTCCTGAGACAAACAAGAACTCTCGCATTTTAATATAATGTTTCTCTATCTAAAAATTTGTGATTGTATACACAGAATTTCCAATGTCAGGCACATGTTGGCCACAATTTTACGATAGCTATTGTCCATTTTTGGTTGGCTGCAATGCAGACCAGGTGGTCTGATCAATCACTTCCAAAAAAAAATTTTTTTTTTTTAATTTTTTTGGATGAACAAAAAATGAAATTATCACTCTACCACTTGCACTTTCACCGAACTATTACAGTCAGCCAATGAAAATATTCATCGTTGTTAACATGCCACACTTCTGTTGCTCTTATGTAAGTGACAGCAATATGGTGCACAAGCAGCGATGAATCATACAATGTCATCAACGATATGCATGTATAGCAGGTTGTTTTGAAGAAAGTGTAGAGGAATCCCAGACTTGACAAAAACGTTTACAAATACAGACAACTTATATAGCAAATATTCTGACAAGCAAAGTAGAAAATATGGGTGTAATGTTACAATCAAACGACTTCTGAACTCATATAGGTTACAGTTCTAATCAGAAACCCTTCAAGTCTCAGAGTGTCAAGTTTCATTCTTTCAAATTTTCCACTTTCTCCTCCTGTTAGAATTCCTTTATGGGCTATTTTTCAGTAACACTCATCTGTCAATATTTTCCCTAACACAGATGCACTCAACATCTAATCATTTCTCTTCCCCAAAAATGTTTTCAAAATTGTCACGTCATTCACGTCGTTTGTTAACTATGCGCTAATGTTTCAAAGAAAATCTTTGCTCTCATTAACTCCCTAGGGAGAACCCTCATGGGATCAAATTTTACAGTCCGTTTTTTTTTGCAGCTTGGTAAAATCATATCTGCCAACCAGCAGTGCTACATTCAGGTTGGGATTCTAATATCAATGGATGAAATAACGATGCCAATTGCACCCAGACATAACTCCAGATTACTCTCACATTTCAGTCCTTGTTGTATGCTATAATCTGAACCATATCTCAAAATGCTGCAGGGGAACTCTGGTCATCAAATATATTTTTTAAATTGGCACAAGCTGAGTTCATATGCTTTTTCACTTGGAAGAAAATACTGACATCTTAGATTCTTACCAGAGAGAGAAAACCTCACTAAAACTATTCTACTAGTATTTTGATATCATCAAGAATCGCCTTCTGCATTGTTAGCACAGTTTATCACATAAGGCCTAAAAAAATTGTGTGGTTCTGATTACACTCAATTTTAGGGTAGGTAGAATTTTTTTTTTTTTTTTCACGTGTGAGTGCCTAGTTCAGGTAGTTATGTTTTCCATAAGGTCTGTGTTATTGGTTTCTTCTCATCAGATGTACAGCCATTACAGATTGGAAGAACAGTTTCATATTGTCTTTTTTAAGTTGATGTCAGTTTCCACATCCACTATTTCTCCCACGACTTCATAAATTTTTGCAATTTTATTTTATTTTTAAGTTTAGGGTCGGCAGTGAAAAACTAGGTGGGGTCAGGTAACCAGAACGAAAGAATTTTTTTTTTAGGCCTAACCCAAGTTTCTGCCACATTTTAATACATCTATGCACAACTCATGCCTTTGCATTGTCTATATATAATGCCTACATACATGTATGCGCTTTGGGTTCTGCCAATAACACGGGATGGTTAAGTATGCTGCAGTAAGTAGAATCCAAGTATAATTTGTTATGGAGCAAAAAATAGCCCAAAAATGTATACCCTAAGTTTATGCCACTTTATGTTGAGCCAAAACTATTCTCAATTTGTATTGCTGCTCTATCACTAATAAATCCATATATAGTCAACTTTGATGTCCTGGTGATACAATATTGATGATAATTTACGAGGTAATAATATTAATCAGAACACCATTAAACTATTCATTCACTTGCTATCTTTATTCATACATGTATATGTTCTTGCAGAAACACGATTCTCACAAAACAACAACAGTTCAAATTCAATATTATGAGAAGCCAACATTTCAATTAAAAAAATTCTTTTACCTCAAGTAATTCTTAGTGTTTCCAAATTTGAACTTATACATGCGTGTATAAAATAAGTGAATTTCAATCAGTAAATCCTTTATTTCATAAGTTATTTTGACACAATTTTTCATGACAAAACTGTAAAGCCGATCACTTGTAAATCTGCATTCATCCATGTAATCATTATTATTATATTAATATTAGTATCAAAGTGGCACAAGCTGAGTTTATAAGCTTTTTGCTTACGTGAAAATACTTACAAAAATGTTGATTTACTCTTCTGGTATAACGTTACAACATACCTTTCATGACATTAAAATTTGTGTTATGGCATTCTTAACACTGTCGATTGCATAGTAGGGAGTTAGGATGAACATTTTTTACATGTATAGTAAATTATGTCATTGGGTCGTTTATAAGTTATATCCTAATACCAGGTTTGAGTTCAGTCGCAAGTGATGGTGAAGTATACATCAGAAAGTAGAATACTGTGAGTATCTTTTAATGTGCAGAAAAAATTACATCTCAAAAAATTATAAACCCAGCTTGTAACCTTCTAACATACAGAGTGACCAGAATAACATTCAGGTCAAATGTCTTGTATGTTATTAAAACTTGTCTTCTGGCATAGTTGATGGGATAATAGTTATCTTTGACCTTTTAATATATGTATACAATGACAAATATTATTCATTATACCTAAAATGCCATTCTTGTGTTTTGCCAATTTTATAGCGAGTGGCCATAAAGTATTCTTCCATAAGTAGAATTCTACTAAATGCATTTCAATGTGCAGGAAAGGTTACCCCAGACCACAGTCTCTCTGTCACTCACTGGTCTGGAAACGTTGACAACTCATAACAAATGGTGTTTCAAGACCGATGATAAACGGAACTGTGCCCCAAATCACCTTGACACAAACGGCCCATCTATCATTGGTCTGGAAACGTGGTAACACGAAAAAGGCGTTTCAAGACCAATGATAAACGGAACTGTGCCCAAATTCAGCTTCACACAGACAGTCCATCTATTATCACTAGCAGTCTGGAAATGCAAGTAACTAGAAAAAGGCGTTTCAAGACTGATGATAAACGGAACTGCGCCTAAAGTCAACTTGACACAAACAGTCAATCTATCATTGGTCTGGAAATGCAATAACTTCAAAAAGGCGTTTCAAGACGTAAACAGACTGTGTCCAAACTCAGGTTATGACCCTTTAACAACATGGACAAAAGACATGCCAACTTATCTATTCAAACTTAGGGACACCTATGCATTGGTTGGTACCTGCAGGAAATGATGTCGATTAAAATGACAGATCTTTAAACGTCAGATACACTGTATTAGGTGATCACCTCTCAACCTCTTTCCTTGAGCAGGACATCTATATAGATGGCACAGATGTCAACTCTAGTATTCTGTGTCAGTGATTCTATAATGATAAGGGAAAACCGTTCCTGTAATCACTCCCTACAGAGACCACCATCTAAAGATAGAACAAAAAAGAGGCCAACGCAGAACAAGATCATAACCTCTGAAGACATTCATTGAATCTTTAAACTCAACTATGAAACATGTTCCTGTACATGCATATATTTCGGGAACAGAGTTCTTCTTTTCAAATCTGACTCTACATACATTGTATCTCTATATTCACTAAGAATCTTCAAAAAGTATTCAGTTGTTTCAAAATTTGTCTTTCAAAAAGTGCAAATGAGGTCTAGTAATATACATGTAGCTGCAGCCCAATTGAATATATTTTTTATTTATTTACTACAAAGGCATAACTCAATTTACTAGCTAAATTCTCAGTACCTGAAATAGACTATTACTGCCTAAGCACATCATAAAATTAACGAACATTCAATTTCATGGTCAACACCATAACTTCTGCTCCAAGCGCTTCACATGCATTACTATAGGCTGCGGCATGTATGAAAATACATGTAAGTCAACCTTGTTCTATTTTGATCTTCTAGCATGAGGTAAAATACTATTGCAAGGTACATGATAATGTTGTTCACATTACAAGATCACATCTAGACACCTGAGGAACGTCACTACTAACTGTCATAATTAAACCCATCACTTTCAGAGTCTAAGATTTTGTGACAAAAAATTCTATTTATGCAAACTTAACATATCATTACAAGCAATGGGTCATTAAGCCAATAACAATTCTTCATCTACACATCCCTACAAGATTCACACTTGAACTATCTCCCCAATTGTTTCCTTCTACAATGACACTGAAGAAAGATTCCACAGCGACACACAAGAAAGATTCTACAACGACACTGGAGAAACATTCTACAATGACATGGAAGAAAGATAAACCCTACTCTTGAGATACATATCTCATTATGTATATAATCACAACGAACACCTGTGCCGCTCTATAAGAGAAGAAAAACAAGCACGACTTTACTCTTGAGATAAATACATCACTATGAATATAATCATAACATAATTTGAACAACTGTGCATCTCCACATTGACAAACAAGAAAAATAGACTCTTGAGCTACATGCACTATCTTGAATATAATCACACAGAACTCCTATATATCTCCACATTGACAAATAGGACAAATAAATTCTTGAGATACATATGCACCATTTCGAATATAATCATATTGAACACATCTGTCTATCTACATTGACAGTGGGAGAGAAACAAGTCACTCATGAGATACTGTGTACATCAACATCTTAAATATAATCACGCTGAACACCTGTGTCTCTCTACATTGACAATGCAGGAGAAATGGGTAAAATTAACAAACTCCACTCTTGCGAGACATATTATCGTACCAAACACCTGTGTATCTCCACATTGACATGGGAGGAGATACATTCTGAGAGTACCAAACTCTACTCCTCAGATACATGCATCATTATGAATATAATCAGAGTGAACACCTGTGTTTCTCTACACTGACAGTGACATGGGAGGAGAAATAGATGAAATTAACAAACTCTGCTCCTCAGATACATCATACATGCAAATATCACAATGATCACCTGGTCTCCATCTCTGCAATCAAGAAGTTGAGAATATATCAAACCCCTGAGATCAATACATCACTATCGCAATAATCATACAATGATCATAAATTACTTGGTTTTGATTAAATTGCCACATTATTCAAATTAGCAGATGCATTTTATAACACTGTGATTAATTTTGGTATATAAGGTTAAACACCTTGTACCAGGTAACCAGAAAGACTTACAAAGCTACAGAGAAAGATTTTAGAAGATTTCAGAAGTAACGCACCATGCCTTCAATGTTGACACATACAAGTACAATGTGTGTATGTATAACACATCCATAGATGATAGCTACTTAAAGCTTCACTATAGATGAAAATATTGTTTGAGTGATTATTTTAAATTTTATTCATCAGATGAAACTTAAAGACAACTTATTACAAGTATACATTGTATATTATTTTTATATGCTAAACAGAAATGGTAAGGAAATAAAACAATATGTATGTTTAGTTTTGAAGAAATTATCAAAATATAGCGAAAATATTGTATTTGTATTCGTACTTGAACTAAATGTGATTTACACTTGAACTTGTTTTTCCCGTACTGTAAAAAAAAAAAAATCCACTGGACTTGTCATTAAAATGAGAGCGGATGATGGTGAAACAGTACCTGACAAGAATGCATAGGTGGAGTGACCATACAAAAAGATGAACATTTGTATCAAAACTAGGGAGCTAGGATTACAGATTGGAATAGAGTTGGACCCCCTAACATACACCTGATTTGTATAGTCAACTGAAACAAGTCAGTGTTCTCCACTTTCCTTTGGACCCTGTCTTTTTTTCTTTTCTTTTCTTTTTTTTTTGGGGGGGGGGGGATGTTTTCAAACATATATTCCTCAGAGTAGAACTGCCACTTGCGTATACACTTGGCAGGTCAATTTAAAGTTCGAAGTATGTGTATCAAAATTAGTTCATAAAAACATGTACATGTATCAAGACAGACAACTTGTATTCAACATGTTCATTGTAGTTGACGGCCAAAATTCTATTTGGCTTCAAACAGACATTTATATTTGCACTAAGCAAAATTCTAACATTTTTATTACATTTTTGAATGAGCTGTCTTAATTGCACACTAATTAGCTGGCAAAATCGTTAAGTTGCTGTCTGGGGGAAATTACTGCGTTGACTATAAATAATTATTAGCCTACACTGCAGTTATTAAATAAAGTTTAAACATCGTCACAAATCGTATTTCAGGAAATCAAACATCTTAATTTGAGTCACGCAAGTTCAAAGTGTGTGTACAGCATGCAAGTATATCTCAGTAACAATTACATGCATGGCAGTACTATTCACGGTGGATAATATGATAAACCTAAATGAGAAATAACATACAGAAACAATTTGCTTCAGCTGAATACCATTTTCTTGGCACAACTGCTTTTTTTTAATTGCTTAACATCTTCGCAAAGCTCAGAGGAATATTGTTTTCCTTTAAATAGTAAAAGATGTCACCCTTGGGGACAACAACCGAGTTCTTGTCCTGCCGTTCAACTTTAGTTGTATCTGTTCTATGAATACAAAGAAGATGGCGATAAATAAATAACGGTGTCAGTCTGACCAACATTACCAAGGCGAAAAAAAAAGTTTGTTTCCGATAACATGACTTCAGAAAATTGGATATGTCGGTCGGCATTTTATTTTATTTGACATTTTTATTATTTTGAATTACTTCAAACTAAAGACGAGATACTCGGTCACGATACTTCCGTAGCAGTTGATGAGGTGTAGAAGAAGTAAATGAAGACAATTGTGTGATTCAGAAGTAGACAAACACAATATGCAGACTGTGCTGTTATAAGATGAAATGACATCGTTTCTCTTTGGAATGTGATTTCAAAAAAGTAACCAAAGATAACTTGGCATGAAAATCTACAATGTGCAGGGAAATAAGTAAATTGCCATAATTTCACCTTTTTGCATGCAAAATGGTTAGGTCAGAAGTCTAAACTACAATACAAGGTTGGCTGGGTTATTGGAAACACACATTTTTTTTATTTGGCCTCGGAACCAACTTCAAATCTTACATGACATGTTCATTTATGATTCATTTCTGTGCGGAATGGCTTTATTAAAAGTATGATGTACAATATCTACTTCATAAAATTAAAAAAATTTAAATTCAGGGTTGCATTATGCTGACAATGACTTCTCCTCTGGGAAACAATTTTTATGTGTTACAACTAAATGAGAAACTTGTCAATTAAAAATTGTGAAAATGCAGGTGTTAATTAGAACAGTCATTATGTTAATTGCATATATAATGACTTACTTACAGTGTCTAAAATTCTGAAGGTTGCAAACATCACTTTATAGACACTGACCTCCTATAGTATGTATTTCACAATGCTGAAATGCAAAATTCACCAAACAATTTTAGTTTTCGACTGCCACCACAAGAACGGCAAGACTTTTACAGGTACATGTAAATGTCCAATGATTACAATTTGGTTGTCAAAAACAAGTTTCTGACGGACCTCTTGACAAGTTTATCCTAGGCCTGATCCTAAATAATCGCTATGGCTCCTAGCCACTGATAAGATCTTAGTAAAATCAATGCCCATGGGATCAGAATATTGGGGTTTAAATGTTAAATAAGAATTGTATATATGAAGGCCTACATGTATTTCAATTAATTCTACGGTTTACAAAAGCTGATATTTACAGCCAGAAAAGTGACGAGCAAAAGGTTAAACACCACACAGAACAAATTTTATTTAAAGATCTTTAGCTCTATACACATGTACAATTGTAAGGGTAGTAATGGTTTACTATATAGTCCGCATACAATACACTGGTAGGTGTGTACACCATCATATTTATGAGCTCTCATCATGATTGGCAACATTAGAAGTGATGTGTAAGTTACACTGGCTGAGATCGACCAAAATACAGAAATTATGACTGATGTACAATGTAAGGAGAGCTGTCAGCATACATTTCAATGTAAACTCTGGCAACCTTCAACTCTTGTCCTTGCCCCTAAAGAAACAATACTTGGCATGTATCCACGACTTCTTTCAGCAAGGGAGGTGAATATCCTTTAGGCTATAAAGGGCCACTCCTTTTCATTCAATGAATCCATCCCCAAAATTTCAAAGAAATATCAAATTCTGTACGCCCATTTGTTCCTTTTGACAACAATATCTAACAAATTTCAGGAAATCCTATGTGTCGTCCTTTGTAAACATCCAGTTGTTCATATTTCTATCTTTTTTCCTGTAAAATATGGCTTATCCAGATGTTACTAAAAGTAAATTTGCTACATACAATGGTGTTATTCTGTGACTTTAAAATGGTTATATTTACATAAAACAAAACATCCTTTGTTATGTAAATTGCCTTGATCTAACCATTTCTTCCAATGAAAACTTGAGTATTTATGAATATTAAACAAGAGAATAATTCAGCTATAATTTTCAATTTTTAATGGCACTATTTATCAAAAAACGTGGATGTTTTCAAATAGTCACAAAAATTACAAAAACGTAGGTTTCTTTTCAAAATTTAAGTGACATCATTTATACTATAGTTGATATTGAACTTCTAGGCTTGGTAGTCAGATAACCAAATAAACTGTTTCAGCTACAGTTTTCTGTTGATTTCTATTTAGTCTATCAGTCTACCACCTTTTAAAATATGGTAGTACAAATACAGGTTTAATAGTAGTCTCTGTGCCCTGGACCACAGCTAATTTTGAGCCCAGTGAAATAGACAGCCCGTCACTAATTCTAACCAATCCTTCCAATATTCAACCCTTCCATAGATGTATGAAACCGGCATTATTTTTGTTTTCATATATTCTTTATTCTTATTTTTGCCTTATTCATATTGTTGCCTGTTGAAACATGTTCATGCTAGATCACCTAAGCTAGCATTCAACCACAATCACTGACCAAAATCCCACAAATTTCATCTTTGTTGACAAACATGTGCATGGTCTCGGCTATCTATCCAGACTGTTTACACACTGACACCAAGCCAGTGTACACTGAGTATACCAGTAATGATCAGGACACATCTATGTAATCTGAATTCGATAACGAAGCAAAATTACAAAAACTGGTTCCAAAATATCCGTTTAATCAAATTAATCCTATGCTTTATCAAAGTTCAAACCAGATCTGTCAAGCTCTGAGCTATTAGTTCAGTTAATTACAAGGGTTGGGCAATTTCCTGAAGATTTTATGACATTTTCAAACCATAGCACAGAATGAAAAAGCTACTGGGGCTTCCACATTAGCAGATACATACCTGATACAACCCTTTAATTCTTTGTCACAAGTACTCACGGTGTTAACTTAATAACTACTTTATTCCATTTATCACAAACCAATCTCCCATCAGTCGTAAAGTACTAATGTATAATAAAAAAAAATATTCCACAATGCTGGTTATACATCTCACTGGTCCTCAATCTACTAATATCAATATCCTGATTAAAAATATTTCACTAGTCTGTCCAGTAATAAATGGTGTGCATTCACCTAGCGCCGCGTCGTTTGATTGGATTTGCACAAGCGAAGATTCAATTTATTTAAACTAAAATATTGGCACTCGCTAACTAATAGCTGCATAGTATGACATGCAGTGACAGATTCTGCATGGCCTCAAGCGATTTGTGAAGCGTACGAAAAAGCAGTATGCACTTTGCTGCCAACAAAATGGATGTGCAATTTATTCATTGTACTCTAGCTTTATTTGGCCTTTGTTTTGCAAATTACTAGGCAAGGCTTGTTTGGGAAAGTGCTTTGTTGAGACAAAGACCAATTTCTAAGGTTCACTTGAAAGCTTTTTCTTTCATTTCCACATCAATGAGAAGATGTATTTTTGTAACAAAAAAAAAAGGTACCTACAAAATATCTACCAGAATACATCATACTAAATTCCTCTCAAAGAGAAATACAAGCAGCTCGAATATCAAGATAAAGAGACAGGTTTTCAAAGCAGTACCCTAACTATCTTGTCATACAAATACAAAATGAAAGATCCTTGTCAGTAATATGATATTAATGCATTTATGTTAAAATTTTTATGTATCATATCAATAATATTAATAAGGAAGCTAAATAAACAATTAATAGACACGAATGATGCCTTTGGCATGTTTTAAATACAATTGAGTTCAAATATGTCGCAGAAATCTAATAAATTTTAAAAAGGGTGTGGAACGCTTTGCTTACTGTATTTCACTTGCTTTTCTTTTTTGTAGAATAAACAACATCCAGAGTCACTATTTTACGAAAATATATTTATTAATATGTTTATTTATATTATTTTATTCCATTGATGTAAACTCTAATGAGTCTCGGCCTCTGCTAGGTTCTTCTAAGTTGCCTTTTTTTTTGTAAGCTACCGTAGATTCCATCTTGCACTACATAACACACAAAATACATTTATACAACCTATTTTAGGAAAACATGTTTATTTCAGGTGTCATTTTCACTCCACCAAAACAAACTCCAATGAATCTATTCTGTTGGAAGTTGCTACTTTAGTATGATACCACAAATTTGATCTTGAAATATGTAATATACAACCTAAACTCATTATCTTACAAAAATACATTTATTTCAGGTGTAACGTTCAATTCGTGGAAACAAAATTTAACCTCAATGAATGTATGTATTCTATTTTGCTTTTCTATGGAAGAAGGCTTTGACCTTGAACTACATATGTTTGCAACATGCAGTCACTATTTTACAAAAATATGTTTATTTCAGGCGTCGCTTTCATTTCAACGAAAGAAACATAAAGCAATGAGTCTATTACATTCTAAGTTGTCTTTCTGTATGATACCTGGTAACAGTGGTTTTGATCCCACATACTGTAACATTCAATATGCATAATCACTATTTTATAAAAAAATTAAAAATCTGTTTATTTCAAGTGTGCCTTTCATGTCAACAAAACAAATACCAATAGCTCATTGTATCGAAAATTCTTCTTTGCTTTCACACTCCTAACAACAATATCTCATAATAAACTGCAGTTGTTCGGTTTCAAAGGCTACCAATAATTAGGTAACGTATATATTGTGGATTGACAAAGAGAAGCCATGATGTAACTACATGTGGATCACATTTTATACATGCCTTGTAATAACCATTTGTGTTATTGGTGTAACTGGGTAACTTGGGGGGTTACACAAAATTTTAGTATGTCTGTCAGTGTTATGTATGTATTTCTTGTTTCTCTTCTCGTTTTGGTCCAGTTTGTCGTTGTCGTTGTCTTGTCATTTTCTTTTGAGTAAAAATAAAACATTATTATAAAGATTTTAAATTTAAAAAATTTGGCATGTCACAAGAAAGTGTTGTGCACCAGTGGAGCATCCAATTGACTCTGCAGCTTAACACACTGATCAAGACCACTATTGAACTTCAGGTCAACAACAACAACAACAACAACAACAACAACAACAACAACAACAACAACACACTGTAGTTGCTGAAGACCTTTTGATACCAATTATCCAGGTCAGTGAACCCATCTCCCCTAATACGTCCACAGTGAACCCCATCCAGTATCCCCCCTTCCACCACCATCATCACCACCACCACCACCACCATTCAATAACATTATCACCACATAAATACAATTCCTGTACTTCAAAACAAGTAGTCATATTCTGTTCTTGCCCATTTAAACTTTGACTCTTTTTCCTGAACTTGTTTTTGTTCATTTGACAATAATATCTCTGCAAAGCTTATAGAACACTTTCAATTACGTTACATTACGTTACATTACATTATATTACATTACATTCGTCTCAGCTGACAGGTATGCCTGCATGAAAAGTGAGTTCATAATTTTGATAAACATATGATGACAAGATATTCTACAAATAGTTTCATTATCTGGCTAACAGGAGGCACTTACAGATCAGCATTTTTTTTGTACATTTGAATTTGGATGTGCACTATGTGGTCAATGCATATGAAATATTCCCTTGTTGAAGAAAAATATTGCAGGACGTATTAACATTCTATAGTTTCATTTCTGTCATTTGGGTATGAGTGTGTTTGTGAAAGAGGGATGGATGGAGCGAGAAAAGAGAAAGGGAGGGCAAGGAGGGAGAATGTGAGAGAAAATGAATGAGTTAGAGAGGGGGGAGAGAGAGAGAGAGAGAGAGAGAGAGAGAGAGAGAGAGAGAGAGAGAGAGAGAGAGAGAGAGAGAGAGAGAGAGAGAGAGAGAGAGAGAGAGAGAGTGAATGAATGAATGAGCTACAACATGTAGCAAGAGAGAGTGATCGTATGCAGTATCATTGTGTAACTTACCACCGATACATGAAGACCTTGTTTGCTTTCAACAAAAGTCATCATCATAAAATAAAGGTGTTTAGAAGTTAAACAGCCCACCATACGTCAAACCTACCTGAAGACGTCCATCCAGAGTTCGTTGAATTGTTACACATTTACTGGGGTGTGCCCCATTGGTTGTAATAGCAGTAATCAAGCTATCGAGTTCATCCCGTTTCTCTTTCAGTTTTTTCACCAAGCTTTCAATAGCTCTTTTGGCAAAACTTTCCGACTCTCCGCCCTGTCTATGACACATAAGACTGTGTACGATGCTAAGACATGCATCGTTGCTTGTTACGGCGTTCGACATTGTCCGTAAAATTCCTCTTTTTTTCCGTATTCCGAAACACAAGAGGTCAAAGTCAAATGATGCTGTACGCCCTCGACTCGTAAATTCACCAGAGTGTTTACACGGTTCAAAGTAAAAGATCCATCCTTTTTGTGCTTCCCAGATTGCCTTTAGTTACCATAAATCTTGCTCGCTGAAATGTAATAGCAGAGAAATTACTACGGCACCTGATAATACAGCGTTTGGAGTGAAAGTTGACAACAAAGAGGCCTCGCTCGTCACCTTACCAAATGTCAACACTTCAATTGACGATCACACAGCGATCGATATGGGGTCATGAAACACATCAACGCGTCTTCTGCTCGAAACAGTGCCACAACTTCACACTATTCCTCGCACAACACACCTACAAGATCGTAGATAGATTAATGGATGTAGTAAAACAATTACCTACGAAGACTGAAACGTGGGATGTGTGTCGGAATGTCCAGGCAGAGATCTTCGAAGCAGTTATGAAAAGATTTGCACCGCGTGTCGTCGAATAGCCCCAGTCGTCCAGACATTCCAGGACTGGCAATGTGTCGATTTCACCGGCAAAGATTCTTTGGATATCGTTATCAACTGACAATGAAACTACGGAAGTTGAAAGATAATAACCTAAATTATTGGCGTCCGTTCTAAAAATAATGTTGAGGTCACTGAAAACTGAGTAATTGGGTCGATAATAATGACTTTCGTGCAATTCACCTTGGACTTACTTCACTGGCGCGACATAGCAAAACATTGAAATACGCATGCGCATTTAAAAGAATACCCAATCCGCAGCTGTGTTTCACAACACGACTGGTACTCCTTGTTCATTGACCAATCGATGCCCTGCTTTTACAGAAATCCCAATTTCCCTGAACTCGTAATGAACTTCGCTACTAAGTCTTGTCATGTATGTTGTTCTCTGTGTATAGCGAATAATGTACGTATATAGTCAGCCTGATCGATCATTCGATCACCAAAGGTGATTCATTTAAAGCGCCTACACTCCATTTTTGCTTTGCCTCGTTGTATGTTCAGTGAGTCACCATTTAGTTATACAAATCCCTTTCCGGTGTTATTTGAGCATGTAATAAATACACTTGATCTTTTTTTGTATGTCATCCAGGCCTTGTTGTTTTGTAGGCTTCACCGTCACGTGTGAGTACGTAGTCAGGGTCATTGGTGGGAGGAGGGGTGAAGAGAGAATGCGGAAACGAAGCTCGGAAATGAACGTGGTTTTATCAATACGTTAATAGCTATCCCCGGTAGCTATCGCGTTTCGGCGTCCGTGGCAACCTTGTTAAGGGTGGAGTAATTCAATGTTCTAAAAAGGGTGAATACAAGAATCAAACGTCAAATACCAATATTTTATATTAACATCTGGGCCTAAACATGCTGACGACCCTTTCGACCGTTAAAAAGATCACGATCGTTTCATTTTTTTTTTACAGATCGCAAGTCAGTAGTGGAGATTAGCAGCAAGTACATAGAAACCGGTATTAAATGGAAGAACGTCTCTGTGGATGATTACAGTCTGAGATAATGTATGAGTCCAGACCAGAGAAAAGGTCAAATGAACAACTATACAAACATGAAAGCAACATAAGTATAACAGATGAAAAAAAATAATTATTCTTATCAAATTATTGTGATAAATGTGGGTTTGTTTTCATGGTTGTTTTCATATACATACATATATATATATATATATATATATATATATATATATATATATATATATATATATATATATATATATATATATATATATATATATATATATATATATATATATATATATCCCTTCACATTATCATATATGTAGTGGTTTTTCGTTTGCCGTCATATTTTCAGAAACTCGCGTAGGCCTCGACCAAATCTAAAACCAGAAGCAAACTAAATGCCTTCCGCAAGGACAGAGGCCTTGTTCCTACACACAAGTTGTAATTGTTGGAATGCAAAATTCTGAGCTGTAGTTATCATACTTGATCTGTCCCGTATATGTAAATATACCAAACTATATGCACAATAAGCTTTAAAGGACATATGCACTCTGTTATTATCATCATGGTACCCGTATACATACGTTTTGAAGCTTACACTCTTGCCTAATTATTGAAAAGGCAAATTATTCAAACTACAAACCTTATTTATGTCTTGTTATGGTTGATGTATGTATCAAATTGTATGGAATTTGAAGTGTGCATTCTAAAGATATAGCCCAATTAATGAAAGTCAGTAATTATGGAAATTACACATAAATTACTCATTAGAAATGACAGCTCCTTCAAGCTTTTTTTGATATGTCCGCTTTATTATGGTTGCTGTATATACCAATGCAATTTTAGACATTCTTAAGATATTGCCTAATTACCATACATGATTAATATGCAAATAACTAATTAAAACTAACGTTTACTTAAATAAACTCTAAAGGACTTGTACTTTGATATTTTGCAATCAAAGTACCAAATTACATGAAATCTGAAGCTTTTTTTTATTCTTAAGATATAGCCGTTAATTATGCAAATGTATCAGTAATATTCATATGATGTTTACAAAAACCTAATTAGAAATTAGTTTTTAGATATCATGTCCAGACAGACATATTTCGAGTACCACCGTATAGATTATCTTTTCATGCAGTTAATTTATACACCGTCTTCGTTCTGAGTGCATAAAGGAATTGTCAAATCTTCTACATGTAAGACCTTGGGATTGCGAGTTATTTTTCGTTATTTCCATTCGTCTGTGATAGTCATTTTCACTATGTTAAACGTCACCACTACTGGTGGTCTGAGCAACTACACATTGAAAAAGGGGTTCTACGTATTTCTACATAACAACTATCGTGAAATATCAAACGAACACAGTTAGTGTATGAGGTCTTTGTTTTACTACATGTAGGCTTTCATTATTTCGAATTCACGCCCATTTACAGTATGAGTAATTATCTAATTACGTACCACTTTAATTATGTGTTTTTTTTCGTAACAAAGTTATCTAAACGTCACTTTAATTTAATTTATTAATAATTAGATAGACTGCATTATATCGTTCACACACACACACACACACACACACACATGCATACATACATACATACATACATACACACACACACACACACACACACATACATACATACATACATACATACATACATACATACATACATACATACATACATACATACATACATACATACATACATACATACATACATACATACATACATACATACAATTACAGAAAATTTGTTTAGGAGTAATGGTCACATTTTTTTCTTTCTGGTGACAAGTCGGGCCGTTAGCGCTGAGTTTTGAATGGTGTAGAGCGAATGAATTTCACATGCAGGATAGCATAACAGTAGCATAACCGGGAGAAATTCAAGAGAAAATTAACGTGTTCAAATTCAAAATGAGAAAACTATACTACGATCATAATCTGTATAAATTTTATAGTATACATATACGCCCCCTAACTATAAACGGTGTCCATGTTGCATGTACATTTCGAATAATAATGAAAGTAATAGACCCGACTTTATACCTGCAGGCTTCCAAGAAAAAAGGAGCAATATGCACAACATTTTGAATAATATTCATTATCTTCGTAGCTTCAGAAAGAAGACATGCTGCTACTAGTCGAATTTTAACTTATCTCCTACCAAGGTCTAATAACATCTTTATTGACTAGTATGTATGTATGTATGTATGTATGTATGTATGTATGTATGTATGTATGTATGTATGTATGTATGTATGTATGTATGTATGTATGTATGTATGTATGTATGTATGCATGTATGTATGTATGCAAGTATGTATGTATGTATGTATGTATGTATGTATGTATGTATGTATGTATGTATGTATGTATGTATGTATGTATGTATGTATGTATGCAAGTATGTATGTATGTATGTATGTATGTATGTATGTATGCAAGTATGTATGTATGTATGTATGTATGTATGTATGTATGTATGTATGTATGTATGTATGTATGTATGTATGTATGTATGTATGTATGTATGAAATGAGAGACTGGGATGTAGTGGTAATGATATCATCAAATCATCGTTACCAAGAGAGTCATAGTATTTCCTATACTATTTATCGCAAAATGTCAAATTTAAAGGAATTATCATTTATGGAATGCATAGACAAAATGCAAACGTAACTCAAAAAAAAAAAGATTTACCGTCGCGCGAATTTGCTGGTTTCTTTAGTTTGCATCAGATATTTGGTGAAGTTACTATTTTTTATTTATTCGTAAGAATTTTTCGAGTTCCATATATTCGGAAGTTGACAAGTTGATTCTTTCAATCCACGAGAGGTACTAATACATGTAATGTTCAAGTGAAGCAATAGTAGAAATATAGCACTGATGGCGCACTTGTTGAGAAGTCGAAGGGACTGTCGGCTACAAAATGACTGAGAAATATACGTACTGTCTGTGGGCACGAGTGAGAGACGAGGTCACTGTGAAGTCATTCTGCCACCTCTTGATTCGTTCCATCATACCAGAAACGAACATACAAAACAATTAAGGGGGGGGGGGGGTTATAGAATTTCAGGTACGTACGCAAGCTAGATCTTCGAATCTCAGTGTCGACAGTTTTCCATCTGTGAACCAATAGAGGCATCTATATGTTACTCACAATTTTGTAAAGTATCAATTTGAAAGTACTTTTTACGATGATATATAATTTCCCACGTAAACATTTGATAGTCTTATCAGTTTACCACTCATTGATAACTGTGATTTTAAGAACAATCTGGACTCACTGGAAATATTCTACGAACATTGACTTCTCACTACAGCCATAAGGACATGGCTTGACACTTTAATTTAATTTGTTTTGCTGACCAGCTTATAGGCTCTTAGCCTTACCCAGCTGATATGATGCGTGGGAATATACACAAAGAACTTGGTCGTTGCACAGGTTGATATCTATGTCACATGCGGGCGTACATGAGTAACAACAACATATAATAGGCAAACATCCTGGTTAGATATGATTTGATCCTAATCACACCAACATCCATACCAGACTTTTCGTTCAGAATCAGGAAATTTATATGCCTATAGAGGGCGCTCACCTCTCATGTCTGACTGTCGGCGATAACCGTGATCTGCCCAAGAAGTAAAACAACGGTTGTGTCCACCAAAGATGCTAATTCTCAAGCGTGTAAATCAGGTGTTTACATCTTGTTTTTTTGTGTGTATTTACAAATACCTCCTGGTAGAAAGACGATTATTTAATTACACTTTCCATTTTCAGAACCAACATATTTGATCACTGTATATCTGACAAAATTCACATCTTTTATGAATGTTTCCCAGCACAAAAAAATACTACGTAAAAAACCAAACAAACCCTCAAGTCATACAAACATGAAACAAATGTGCACATAAATGCTTCCTCCCCTCCACCCATGCCTTGTACCTGTCTTATTTAACTAACTCAGGTCACACACAATAGAGTACACACATTCAAGACTTGTTAGTTGGTAAAATATTGTACTTTTATGTCATAATCCATCCGCTATAGACCAAATATTGTGATTAAGTACAAAATAAAGATAAAATAACAGCTACTTGAGGAGTGTCTATACAACGTGTATCACCAACAAGGCCTTACAACAAAAAGACTAGACATACATAAAAGTACAAGGAACTACTCATATATTGCATAAAAAAGTTTGTCAAAGGACTGTAAATAATAAACTAGACTAACAATGAACTGAACATAGAATGAAATGTACCACATATGATCCTACAGGTTCACATTTCTAAAACGAAATTTTTTTTTTTTCAAAAGTACACTACAAAATATTAATAATAACAATAACTTTGTTGAGACTTTGCTTCCTCTTTTTGGCAATCTTTATGAAGGCCAAAGTAATGAATTCTTTGTTCAACGCATTTGCTAATTTAAGGAAGTTGTACGGATAAAAACGAATATAAATGCCCTTTCTCTTAAACAACAGGGTGATGGTAAAATGTTCTATATGTATGCACTCTTCCCGGTAACGTATGGAACAAGTGTGATTTTCATATTTCAGTTCCTTCAAGACAACCTCAGTGCCATCACAAAAAGGATTTTTTTTACCATTTATGTATTTGTATCTTTTGGACATTAAAATAACATGTAACTACAACGCTAAAGAAAGATCAATTACTTTGGCTTTCAGATTGCTTTAAAAACCTGAAAAAATGACAATCTAAGATCCAAAAATTTAAAATGCATATATAAAAACACCTGAAAGATATAAATAATAGCCACACAGCTCTGTACATGCATCAATAAGGCTAGGCAGGAGGTTATCTGTGGCTCTGAATCTGTCACCACGTCTAGAAAATGAGGTCATGATCCAAACGCTGTTCATGCATAGGAGTAAACCCAAAACTGTTGGAACGAGCGTCCTGAGCGAACATCACGTAAATGCCCACAATGAACACCAACTTATTGGGCAGAATTCTGTGATTGATATACGCAAGCATGATTTTAATTACTGTGTGGGGACTTTGATTTTGAAATTTCGTGCCAGTTCGTCATTCCTCTAGACATGGAGAAGGATTCAAAGCCAAGGATAGCCTCTAGACTAAAATAAGGCTAGCCTGCCTTTGTTACTGTTAACATACAACTGGTCTATCCTGGTCCTATGTACAGCATTACTCACATACTTGAAATGATACATCAGTGTTCCCTCAAAGCCATATTGGAAATAAACGCAGAGAATTTCCCCCTAATTTTAGCAATTTTCTCAGCGACAGCATGTGTTTCACAAATCAATTGCAATTAGCAATTTTCTAGCATTGCAATATTTCTAGCTATCAATTGGGAAAAAAATTTTCTTCAACATGATCAAAAGAAACCTATATATGACAACATAAATACATTGCCAAAGAAACTGCAGACTTGGCGTTTTGACGAGTTATGCCTTGCACAAAATTTCTCTGTACTTGACTATGTTATGTACTTGAAAATGAAAACTGGCCACATATTGGATTTTGATATATCCGGAATGGTTTGCAATGCACTTTTCATTTCAACTAGAGGGAGCTCAGATCCTTTACATGGCTTTATTGCCATTTTCATGGAGAACACTGCGATATCTTGACATTGTCATTTTACTGGCGAACACTGATTATGCAAATTGAGGTTTAGTTTTCTCTACACTTTAGCTACTGCATTTGCACAAGTTCCATTCTGCAAGTACACAAATACACCCGGATTTCAGTTTTGTAAAAAAAAATTTGTCTAAAATAATTATTTGCACTTTATTCATTGGAGAACCCCGTTTCAAAATAATGAACTATACATACCAGCATGAGATGCCTCAAATGGTGTGTAAAACTGGCTTGCATGTCATGTACAAAATACTAAAAGGTTGATTGACAGTACTCTACACTGGTAGAAACATACTGCGGGTTGTTTGTTTCAAGAGCTTTAGTTGCAAGTTGAATAAGTGCAACTGTTTCCACAAACAACTGACAGGTGGTGGTGTGATGTTTTTGACTCACTTTGACACAATTGACATTAGCCTTGAAATGTGACTGTACTACTCACTCAGTACAGCAAAACATGTAACATTTCAACCATTTGAGGTACCTCAGCTAGTTAATTTCTATCGGTATTATCTATCTACTCAGTGTTATCAGCCTCTGCCATATAGGCGTCTAACTCGGCATCTAGAAAACCTTTGGTCTTGGACATGTACTCATCTAACTCGGTATCGAGTGCTTCTTTGGACATAGGTTTACCACCCATTCCTCTACCACCACGCCCTCTTCCCCGGCCCCCTCGCCCACCACGACCTCCTCGTCCAACACGCCCACCCCTACCACCGACACCACCACCACCACGCCCCCTGAAACCTCCACGCCCCCCTCGGAACCCTTGGCCACGACCACCTGTAGATATAAAAACAAAGAATGACATTAATCAGACACTTACACTTGAACTGCACGTCTTTCTTCATATCCTGTCAACTTACTGTTAATAACATCATTTTGCTAATTACTTGGATACTTAGTAGTCTGTTGACATCACAATCTGTGATTTTACTTCACTGTCTCACTAACTGCTTGTAATGCTAACAAAGGCAACCAATTAATTTAGCCCCCCACCCCCGGCAGGTATCAGTATGCCTGTTTGTAGATATTTACATTTACATTGCTATATGTAAATTATGTCATTCAAGTGATCATTTGAATGAGGGCACATGTACACATTGAGACCAATCATTTTTAGTGGGTTTTTTTTCAAACCAATCAGTCGAGTGTATAATTTTCAAACCATATTAATCTGCTGCTGGCAATATAAGCGCTTTAGTGACAGTGTAGCAAAACCACAGATCACAATGTAAACTGGCTGATAAAACTCTCCCATCATCCCCAAACACAAAATTTACAAAGTTATCAATTTCTCCCATGGTTGAAATAAACATGAACTGTAACTATAGTGTATGATTGTAAAATGTAATCAATATCAACTTATCTCACATAAAGTACATTTATTTATCTCAGCTGTCTATTGAGAAATACTTGCAACATAAGGGGTCTTGTCACTATTATAAAGGAATAACAGGACTCCTTATATTGCTCATATTTCCTTCCATAGAACAAAGGAAAAAATATTTTGTATGCACTTTTAAGTCAACTGTGCCATATCAAAATGCCAATGCAATGTTCTCCCTGCAAGTTTTGTCACAGCAGGTCTTAGCAACCAATAAGTAACAATTCTATAGTTTTTGGTTGGAGACGAGTGTGGTCTTCCTGAATGGAGTATATGAAGCAATTGCAAAGGGAGTCTCGGTTACCCAGACTCTCACTGCTGGGGGTTCCACTATATGAACACCCCCCTTCCCCCACTCTCGTGAAGAATGGGTGTATGAAACCCATTCTTCATACTTCAGATGTATCACTTGCTTGAGACATGCAAACCTGTCACAAAGGAGCCTGCATCAACAAGCATGTAATATTGGATGTGAAGTAATCCCAGAATGCACTGCTTGGACGCAGAGCCAATGCGAAAAATGTAGGATGAAGTTTCCCCAGAATCTCATCTTTGGGGTGCCGTAGTGGAGCCCCAAACAGGTGGGAGTCTGGGTAACCGAGACTATCGTAAAGGGTCGATAACAACACTGCAACCTCTTTACAACAAATACTTTGGGATGTGCAATAACGATGTGTTCTTTAAAATGAAACATTTGCCATTTTTGAAATACATGTGTATAAGTTTAGGAGACATCCAGAGTTTGTTATCAAGAGATTACAGAGTATTATAATCATTACCAATAACAATAGCATGTCGTCTTTTCCCATTTTCTTACCCAATCAGAGTGAACCTTATACAATATTTCACGTTAAAAAACCGAATGTAAATCTTCTGTGAAATTTTAGAGATTGAAACCACAGTTCTTAACAATGGTTTTTTCGTTGTATCACGACAGCACTCATAAATTTCACAGAAATTTGACATCTTCCTGAACATGTTCAGGGAAAACATTGCAATGTACAGTGTAACATTCAAGTGAAAAAGAATAGTTGAAATTAATAGCAGGTGTTATATATAGCTGTGGTAGGACAAAGCAATAGGAGAATTGTTAAGACAAGGAAGGGATTGCAGGTAGTGCTTGACAGGTTCAAAACCGTGTGTTTCCCAAAGTATGTGACTGTAAGCGGTGTAAAGATTGGTGACAGTATAACTGTTGATTCATCAGCACACTCAAATCTCTATTTTTAGTTTCTAGCATTCTCAGTTTTAGTAATTCATACAGCTGATCAGTGCTATTACACAGCAAACAATTTGTGTTACTGTAAAAGTGTTTGTGAACGAAAGGTTTCCACTTCACATGCCTAAGTATGGTTATTTTGTTTGCACCTTTCACCAACCCAAAAAGTTACTTCATAATACCCGCAAGTGTATTTCAAGCCAATAGTAATAGTGAGCCATGGTGCATCAAAAACAGTGCGCTCGCTAATCAAGAAGAAATTCCAGCAACTGCATTGTGCTTAAATTTTTTGGAATCACAACTAATTCAGCATGGTTAACTACTTTACTGGTAACTTTTTTCGACAAATTCAAAGACAAATTTCATAGCAGCATATCCTTACAATGCATTTAAACTTTCTATTCAACTGACTTTACCAAAGTATCATAAAATCACTGAACCCCATGACATTCTGAGTCTGAGAGAATAGCCATGGACAAAACACAATACTGTTATTACTGGCATACTGCAGATAGAAATGTGTTGAAATGATAGATACAGCCATTGGAAACAGTATTAAATGCAACTAGAAATAGAGGGATGTCTCAACAGCACACACTAGGAATCTACAAAATATAATAGATTCAACGCACCCCTTCCTTGCCCAAATCCTCTTCCTCTTGCTGGTGACCCACCACCCCCATAAAAGCCACGTCCTCCTCCCCTACCTCCACGACCTCCTCGCTGCCTCATCATGCCACCCCGGCGCTGTCCCCTTCCTCTCATACCACCCCTCCCCCTGGGAGAACCTGCACCTCTCTGTGGAATTCCCAGTCGTCCTCTGATATTACTTCTGCCAAGTCTTTGCTGTAAGCTCCTCTGAAAAATAAATAACTCAACAGAGTTACGGCCCAGTCATCCAGTGGAAATACTTATCCCTCGTCTTTGCTGCAAACTTTTGAGACATCTTGTGTTCTGTCAGATAAACCTTTCTGAGCAAATTCTTTCTGTCCTGTCATAGAGTATGGGGTTCTAAATCCTTACCTCTTCCGATTCGAATGCGGCTAAGTGCCTGATGAAGTCTAAACCCCTTTTATACATGCCTTCCAGTGAATATATCACAATGTAATCATACAATGACATGGTGTATAAAATCTATATCTCCTTGCCCTTCTTTAATAATGTGATGAAAACTAATCAGACTTCAATTTTTAACCAATCTTTTTTTTATTTATTTATTTATTTTTGTTTTTGGTGGGGGTTACTAACCTGTTTACCTCCTCCTCCTCCAACACCACCTCCTCCAAGTGCAGCTGCTACTGTTGGTCTGTTTTCCATCTGTTGGGCAAGTCTCCTATTCTTGGCCGATGCAATTGCTTGTTGTTGCATAATTGCAGACCTCTGTTGTTGCGTCATCTGCGGTCTCTGCTTACTCAGTTTTGTAAATCTTTTAGTTGAAGGGAAAGGTGAGGGGTAACATGATTGTCAACAAATCTCTCAGAGGGTTTCATTGTTTTGTTTTGTCTTGTCTTTCAGTACAAAGAGTATGCAAGAAATTGTTGGTTGGTAAAGAGTAGGATAGGTGAAGATGCAGGAAGAGGAAGAAACAATGACGAGTTGATGGGTGGTGAAAAAAGAAGAAAAAGATTTCGATGGAAGGGAAATGAGATAGAAAATGGATGGATTGAAACAATTGAAGCAGACGCAGGAATAAGCATAAACAAACAACACTATGGTAGAGGAGTGAAAGAATGTAGAAAAGAAGCATGATTTTGAGAAAACGAAAGTCACTTCAAAGAGATAGGTATGGTACACAAAGATAGTACATTATCCTGGACTGTACATATGTATTAGTTCCAGATGCCTCTTACCGAGTACAAACCATGTACTGAGGACAAGGAACTGAAGATAGAGAGACCCAACTGCCACTTACTACTCTAGTCATGCCGACCACAGCACACTAAAGATGGACAGTGTGAAGTCTCAAATTGCTCTGATGTCAAAACCCTCTATATATCACAAGGTACACAAAAACCACACCACAAAACATTATATTGTACAAACTAAAAACACTGATTTTTTTTTTTTTGGCTGAAAATGAAGTATTGCATGAAAGTGGACGTTTGTGCATTGCAGTATGTCTCTGTTCACAACATGACATTGTTGAAACACATGAAAAACTCCACGGAGTTTCTTGTCACCCAAACTTACTGCACTTCAACCTACAGTAAACCAATTAAAACACAGTTTACTGAGGCTGAAGAGAAATCTGGGGCAGTGATATCTATTTCATAGTCACTCAACTCTAGTGTTGAGCGTACATAGCCCCATACTTTCCTTAACAGGGTTATCTTGAATAGGTACAACGATTATTTGCAACACCCCTCACCGTTCATTTAGAGATACTTTTGTTGTGCTTTTGAGCACAATTTTTGGTGCAGCTGCTTGATTCACAGATGTACTCCGTAGTAGTGACATGTTGATGTGCTGGATTGACAAATTACCACCGACTGTTTATGGACTGCAATAAAAACACAAGTTGTTATTGTAAACCAACCATGAATGTGTCACAGACTCTTCATACATCATTACATGTACCAGTTTCAATAAACCTGAATTAACAGTAAATCGATATTGGATAATAGTGTACAGATATAGTTTCATGCTGTATTTCCAGTAATTTTTGTCATATCTGTAAGTTTGGTGTCATCAGCAGTCAGTTGAGGCTGTGAGTATACCATGACAGGTATACTACTATGTACATGTATGTGCAGACTGGGTAGAGTTGACTTGTGGGTGTGACTCCCTGTGACGACATACCTTGTTCAAGTCATAGGAGGTACTCCTATCAAGTTATACTTGGAATCTCTGCATGCACATTTATTATCATTATCATTAACTACACTAGCATAGGCAATGTTGGGGTGATGGGGTGAGTTTGGAATTGAACTAATTCCAAAAGGCAACACCCTAAATTAACCAACTGGCAGTAGTAGTAGAGTACAAAACAATCGATTACCCGTGTAATTTGTAAACATGTAACTTCTCGGGTTGTAACTACAGGTCTGAAATTACTGTATACGGAGAAAAACTGTGCAGTATTCCAATCAAGTACTTAAACATATTTCATGAGCTAGGTAGATTGACTCAGAAGTACGTGTCAAATCATGAATTCGTAGAACAGCTGACCCAAGTTTTTTTTTCTCCACTACGAATTTCCACGGATAAACCACTATCGTCATCAAAAACTTAACAAATGTGCTTTAAATTATACATCAATATATAAGCTGTAAAAAAATTACCTGATATTTTAGTGTAAGGGTCGAAGTGTAGGTGGATTAGCCAGATATTTTCAGCAATCTCGAGGACCTAGTCACAACAGTAAATTAACGATGGCGTCTTTCTTTCTTGATCTCGTTAGAGGGCGAAATCTTTTCCACCTCGTTCTGTAAAGATCTATAACTGTTTTATTATCTGATCAATATTGTCTTATATAATATTCAATAACATCATATTTCTAGATTTAAGGAAAATATTGTATGAAATGTGCTAAATGAATCATTTTACAAAGATTTCATTCGATGTAATTTTCTTTAAAGTTTTAATTAGTTGCGATCGAGGTTTCATATTGATCTGTAATGGCGGCCTCCGTTCCTCTAGCACTCTATTGACTCAGTGCCATTTGTTGATTTGTCTCTGAATATAATTTCTTTTCGTCGAAGTTTAGACTTAATTAAGTGTATCGCTGTAACAGTGCGCAGAGATATCTCGAGATACGATATTCTGAAGATACTGAAAGACAACCAGGGCCTGGACAACTAGCAACGATTGTTTTCATATTATCATTGTCAGTGTCACCGAGATAAGTCATAACACGATGAGTGAGGATGGACTGGCAGTGGGCAGGGAGCGTCGTTTCAACGCGGGTAACCGTATGTCAAGGTTGTTAGACGAGGAACAAGACGAAGATGACGACTTTTACAAAACCACCTATGGTGGATTTGACGAGGTAATTGCGCCCATTTGTTTGTTTGATTTTGTTTATTTTGAAATCAGTTGTCAAAATTGAGAGAGAGAGAGAGAGAGAGAGAGAGAGAGAGAGAGAGAGAGAGAGAGAGAGAGAGAGAGAGAGAGAGAGAGAGAGAGAGAGAGAGAGCGAGCAGTAGTAGTGAATAATTATATTTGTTTACATTTTCACTGAAATCCAAGCATGTTTTTACATTTCAACAATTTATTTATTATGTATGAATAATATTCCTTGCCAGCATACAAAACAATGTAGAAATGCTTTATTTGATCATAGACCCTTGATTTGACACTGTTGAGTTAAATCACAGACAGGTAAGTGTGTAAATGTACAAATGAGTTCATTGATGTTATTCTAATATTGTCTTATCAGGAATCTGGAGATGATGAATATGAAAGTGATGAAGATGACAGTGAAGATATGGTGGACTCGGACTTCAGTGCTTCTGAAGATGATGAACCCACTAGTGACCAGGAGGAGGAAGGGACTAAGAGAAAAATGAGAGTAGTTACTAAGGCATATAAGGTAATGTGCTCAATATTTGTAGAGTTTTTGTTCGTGAGAATTCATATTTTCAAAATAGATGAATGGAAAAAGGGAAATGTAACTTTAGTGTTCTCTCCAGGAAGTATTGTAGAATTAGTGGAAATTTGTATATCAAAGCATACTGGATTTAACTTCTTATTGCACCAAAATTTTGCACCATACTGTTAATAGTATTGTATCTTACAAAAAGTCATACGGTCACCATGGAAACCATTGATCAAATAAAAATCAAGGGAAAGCCATGTTTGATGCAACTGCGACTGAGTGTAGAGTCAGGCATACTTGGTTGGTATAATTCAAATCTCAGTGAGAGATCTGAAGGCACAAAATGCTTATGATGTACCATGTGAATAGATATAAGGTATCATTTGAGTGCTCATTAACTGACTGAGTGAAAGTCCATCAAAATTGAAATTAATCATACCATTTCACCAAATCTGCAACAAAATTTGAATATTTTGAAAGCAAAAACTTGTTTTTAGTATGTGTATGAGATGAGATACAGTATCAAATTAAACTTTTGTCCCAAAATACAAACTTGAAAATTGTACCTGAAATTCTTTACTTCAACTTTCGAAATTTCAAGTTTGTGTTTTGAACAAAAGTTTAATTCGATGCAGTGGTTTACCAACACAGATGGATTTTCATTATATTTTTTTATTTGCCAGAGGTTGAAAAGAAATGAAAATTTACATATCAAGTGAGGAAAACGAATTAGTTAAGTAAACACATCAAAATATAAATAAAAAATAAAATTTCTGGTTGGACCACAAAAATGGTTTACTTTGAAGAGGTGAGATAGATAAGGGAATGTTATGTTAGTTAGGTGGATTAGTCATTAATGCAAGAACTTGGAATTAAGTCTTGGGGCTTTCCACTTTGGGAATAGATGTAGTAACTGAATACAGGGATACAGTTTTTATACAAAAGTTCATTTTTTCATATTATAGGAACCTAAAAAGGCATCCAAATCAGCAGCTCCCACAAGAAAGGCTAGTGAACCTAAAGCCAAAGTTAAACCTACTGGCACTGCACAACCAGTACATGTAGGAGGACCAGCTGAACCACATACCAAGGAAATTTCATGTATGTATACATTATGTAACTTGCACCTCATATGCACTCAATTCAGAGAACTTATTGTGATTCAAAGATGTGTGCAACTGTAAAAAGCAGTGTGCTTCATGTCGTGAGAAACCAGTACTTATCAGCAATTTGTAAAATACCCCGAAATACATCTTTTCCACTTTTAATCTTCAGTGCATCTTTTTGTGAAAAAAGGAATTGCCTTTGTAGAGTTTGATAGCCTTGGTGAATATTAGTGTGTGTCCAGTTTCAAGTCTTACCTAGAAGTACAAAACCTGACCCATTATACTTTCGTGTGTATTACTGTTTTGTACTGTATAAACATGTCCATTTGAATGTAATCAGTATAAAATACATTTTGTGAATGGATAACTGTTGCGAACTACATGTTATTCATTCTATGATTTGGACAAATGCAGTATATATTATAGGGTTAAGTATTAATTTCTGTTCTAGTATATATTATATTGTTATTATCTATTCCTATTAATAGTAAGGAAATCAACCAGACAGAGAACACAAGAAGCCTCCTTAAGACAAAAAGAAAGAGATGAAAGAAGTAAGAAACTTAAAGAAATGCAAGCAAACCGAAAACAGCCTGAAATGAGACGACTAACCCAAGAAGAATTGCTAGCAGAAGCTAAAGTTACAGAGGAACTTAATTTAGCATCTCTACGTAAGTTGATGGAAATAAAAGTCATAACTGTGATTTGTGTTGTTGAGGGTGGTAGAGCCTTCTTAAGTTTCATAGGCATTTGACCAGGTCTGTTTACATTTGGGTTTTTTATCTTTTGTTAAAAGGCTGATGATTGATATTGAAATTGTCAGTCTCTGATAGCTTGAAGGTTTTCTAGTTGGTTGATAGTCATTTGTATCCATTTCTAAACCCACTCAGTCCTTTTGTACTGTGACAGCACATATGTTATGCCATGCATGTCTTTAGCCCCTAACGGATTGAAGTCCAGTGGGGCTACTGAAATAGGTTCCAGCTGTGCATTTCTGCGTCTGTCCATCTGTGGCCAGCCAACACTGACATGGTGATGTACAAGTCATTTTCATATAACAGAAAGGTGACATACCATAGTGGGCATATGCACATCCCTTCCAGTGATCTCTTCCTGTCATGGCCTTGTCAAATTTGAATGAATGGCAGCTATGTCAAAATCAAAGCCCTTTCATGCATATCATACTCTTTGTAGTATTTGAGTATTTCTGCTGATTCTTCCATATCTTTTACAAAGGTGATAATAACATAGGACATACATGTATACACATATTTAACCTTTGTACCACATTTGACTCAATTTGCGGCCATATTTGTCTGAAAAAATGGTGGCCATATTTGGCTGAAAAAATAATGCAAGCCTAGATCTTTTCACCCTTTGGACATTTTGTGATTTTACAGTCTTCAACTTGTTCCCAAAGATTGATTTTAATGAATTATTATGCCTGGTGCCCTGTTTATGTATCAAGTGGCGTTTTAATCACTACTTATTTTCATGTTTTTGTTTTCCAACAAAAGAAGTGAAAATAAGTCTTTCGTGAAAATTTCCAGATTGACAGTGTACTGTTAAACAACAGGTTTGGGTGTTATGTCTTCAATAATGACTTGTTCATTTTGTAATGAAATCTTAGAATAAACATCAATCATAACGGTCTGAAACCCTTAACATCACAACATTGTCACTATTTACAGGAGCATATGAAAGATTGGAACTAGAAAAAAAGAAAAATAAACTTCAGAAGAAAGCATATAAAGGACCCATCATTAAATATCACTCTGTTACCATGCCGCTGATTGAAGAGTTGGCAGAAACATCACAACCATCATTACTACCAGAACAGATCAATGTGGTAGGCAATGGGTAAGTCATCCAATCTTAATTTCTATCATGAATAGATCTTTAAAAACAAAAGTAAATTTCATTTTGACCATAGAGGGCGCTAAAAAATCAAATTGCCCTGGCCTCATCTAGTAAATGTTGGTTATTTTACTCACAGGAACAGGAGTGTAACTATTAATGAAACATTTTAAATCAAAATGGATTATTTTTAAATTCATGTAAAATTACTCTTTTTTCAACTGTGTCTCATTTGCAGGGAGGTAGAAAAACCAAAATCAAACAAGAAATGTTCCAGAAATTTCATCACTTTCACAGATGAAGATACATTTGACAAATATTTCCCAAAGATCAAGAAAAAACATCCAACGAGACCCTACTGCCCAGTTACAAGACTACCAGCTAAATACCTAGATCCTATAACCAGTATTCCGTATGCGACATCACAGGCTTTCAAATGTATTCGGGAAACTTATGTACAGGAACAGGAAACAAAGTGTGATAAAAGACTATCAGAACTAAACTCTTGGCTTGAACAGAAGAAGCGACAAAAACTAGCACAGAGTTAAAACAAAAATAAAAGTTACTCAGCAAAAAATATATTTATTTGTGTTAAAAGGCAGGGGGGTTAAAGGCTAATGTTTGAGTCCCACAGTTGTGGATTAGTGCTGTCTTATCAGTGGAGCCTTAGGGATTACAAAGGATTGTTCTTTTGGGGGTTTTTTACCACTCTGACCGACATCTATTTTTTACACCTAAATGTTCAACCAAATCTGACTTTGGCAGTATCTGCCTCTTGGCAACAAAGAGTAGCACAGTGGCGTGAGAAAGCCAGCCCAGGTGGCAATATTTGTCAATAATTGCAAAGATAACTATGGCTGTGGAAAGATGTTGTATTTCACTTTGAAGCTTGGTATGCTGACTTCGATCAGACGTTCATTGAAAATAAATTTGTGATACACGTAAACCCCTGTCTAAGTTGCATTCCTTGACTCAATAAGTTGTGATTTGTACATGGATCCCATTGTCTATAGCTCGGTGAAGGTTAGGCCAATATGAGAAACTCTAATACAGAAATTTGTACCAGTTTTGGTTGTGGGGTGGGTGTTGGAGATACATCTGTCCATGGAAGCATGGAGGGACATCCATATTCCCAAATGGAAAAAGTCAAAAGTGGCAGCTGTGTTATGTCAATAGAGTGATTCAATGTAAATCCACACGTCTTTGTTATCTATTTTAGTATTAGTATCTGTGGATGGCATGAAAAAACATCACATGGCCAAAATTTTAATTGACCACTATTATTATAGCAATGCAGCTGGTGTATGTTGCATGGTTTTTTTTTTCAATAGGGAAGTTGCAAACCTGCCAGGTTGAATGTTGCATCATGGGAAATGTGATAATAAATGCTAATCAATTAGTATTATGAACAATATTGTTTGTAACCACAAATGATCAATTCATAGTCATCCTGACCATTGTGGGAGGTTTATTTTATCGGTAGCTCCAGATTAGGTAATACGATAACCTCAGATAATCCGATAGTCCTTTACGTCTGAGCATGCTCAGTCTGGATTACAAGTTCTCTATTGTGAGGCTTTCAGATCAGATCCTTCATATAACCACCACCATTACAAAAGAAGTTGGTTAACTTTTTGGCATACAGAATCGTTTCATCTACTGCACACATTAAAAATACACAAGTTCAACACAATAACATACGAGATTTGTGCTTTTATGTGATTCATGGCCATGGTATATTTCATTACATAGAAAAATAACAGCACTTTTTTTGGGGGATATACAGAACAAATTGACTGCAAAATGACTGAATACTGACTGAACATATACCCTAAAATGAAAAAAAAACTCTGTCTTGTTAGTATATTAGATACATCTTTGAAAACTTTTACATATTTAATGTTATATTTCTATTTATAAAATAACAGTTTTGTGATTCTGTGAGGACGCAATAATCAGAAATACACATAACAAATTCAATCAAACCAAGATAATGCAAATCGTAGGCGGGAGAAATATCTCAATGTTGCAGGAAACAAAGTCGGTTGAATATTTTGACTGGTTGAGAATGCAAAGAACTATTCTGGGAATGATTATTCTTTCAAAGGTGGTGAAAGTACTCAACTATCACTGCTTCTGAACAGCACACCCCTAGTGGCCAAATTATATAATCTTTTGTTTTTCTGATAAATGGAATATAGTGCTTTCACAACTACATTATCACACATCTAAAACAGAGACATAACAGACATGCTAAGAAGAAAGTTACTAGAGAGAAATTAAAATATGTAACTTGACATGTATAAAAGCAAGTTTACCTATTCTGGAAAGTTTATACCTTTTCTTTTTTTTCAATATATGTTGATCCATTTGTACAAAAAATTTATATCTTCAAATTATAACCTCAATGATATTCCAAATCAAAAGAGGAGTCACACAGAAAGGTGATGACCACTTTTTAATATTACATTTCAATGTATCATCTGTTTGCTGGGTTGGTGGGTGTATATGGTGGATTGCACTCAATGGTATCAACATACATGTGCCAGTAAAAATCCCTAGGTCTGAAAAAAGTTCACTATTTGAAACACCATGTCTCCTTCTTACATATAACTGTACACAGCTTGATTTATGTGACTAAACATGCAATAATTTAATGAACTTGGTACATGAAATATTGGTAATCATTTCAGACAATAAATCCGATATTCCAACCATCACATACATGGACATATTCATTATACTTAATCCATACACTTCACACTTAACAAAATGGCCGACTAGCTGAAGTGCGCCACCAATGGTATACACACATAATTCTTTTGTTACAACTCAAATACACAAGTTCGAGGTACCTCTCTTTGTATTAGGTAGTTTGGTCCTGATATGTGGTTAAGTGCAAACAAAAGGTTCAAGGCTAAGGAACAAATGAAATCTCTTTCAAGCCATCTTGATTTATCCAAGTTGGCATTCTTTACATTCTAAATGGTCAAAAAGATAATTTGTCTGTGTGCGTCTATTAGTGTCTACAATTCGATATACCTAAAATATTTCCAATTTTTCAAAACCTCCAAAACGTTTCAACATCTTTCAAAAGACAACACATAGGTAAAGATAAGTCCAGTTTTAGCGACAATGTCTATATTTTCAAATAGAATTCCTGTATATATATCTCTCTCTCTGAACTTGGAGCTGAATTTATGAATGGAATGATATAATTTACAATGTGGCAAATTAAAAAGTAATTTAAATCAAGTCTAATAACAAAGTTTGACAAAAAATAAGAGGACAATTCAACCTCAAATTTAGCACATAATTTTTGCTAAACCTAATATTTCCAGTTCATATATTTTGACATAAATAAGAGATATTGATATCACCAGAAAATACCTGTAGATCAAGATCAAGGTTGAATATTTCAACTATAAACACTCATTTTAAGACCATCATTGGATGTACAAGTACATGTAATTCTGTAATAAAATTTGTCCTTGAAAATATCAAACTCCATTTACTAAGTATAATACTTTCACTTAGGCTTATCTCATAGAAAGACAAGTTGTAATGCACAAAATCTGCCAAGATGTTCAAGTCAACGTACCTGAAATTTCTAGCTTTTTTTGGTCAATTGAAAACCCACCAACAGAATGTATTTTAATTCAAATATCTTGAAAAAGCCAACACATGGTTTGAAATTAGTTGGTGATTCAAACAGTTTTGGACTGAATAACTACTACAGTATCAAAGAACACTCTCAAGAGTTTATTTCCATGATTGTAGAATTACCACCCAGCAGTGTCCTGTACTATTGTTCCACACATGCTTTTATAGCTATGCCAGGCTGTGTATAATTTTCGAAATGCCCCATAAAGCAATTATAACAAGTTATACCATGCACGAGCCAAGTTGAACAAAAAATATGGAATATATATGCTGGTCGTTCTACATCACAGCGGCATGTATCTATGTCATGACAATGCACATCTACATCACTGGTTCTGCTGTGTTTGAAATATGAGTCAAAATGTTCAAAATTGCAATTATTTTCCCCGATTTTTCTTTGATATTACTGCGGCTGGTATAATTCTGTTATTCTCCAATATTTTTTCTTCATTCAGACAGAAAATACTTGTGACCTAAGGGGTTGTCAGATAAAGGGCCCTTAGGTCACTCATATACGAAGAAAAATACTGGGGAACAGTTTTGTTTTCATCGTGTGTTGAAATATGAGGTATGCCTATAGTTACTGCTTAACAGTTTCTAATATGAAATAATAATACAGGTAGTTTTCATCCCTAGTCTTTCTATTATAGTCTAGATGCTATCCATATGTTCTGAATCTAAAGTTCTCGCCACTCTCGTCTCGTCAAATGGATCTAATCAAGTGAAAATCTCGCTTGACCACATGCTGATAAACGTCTGAAGAGAGCATGTCAGTAGTAATCCATACATTGACGGACGCTTGTAATTGGGTAATTCATTCCCGAAAAACACAATCCTGATATGCAAATTATGTTTACATCGTAACGCCACCTTCAAGTTTGAATACAAGTCGCGTGTGGATGTGATAACACCATCGGGCTCAATTGGGTGTTACAGCTGTTAGTAATTTAAAACTTAGCAGGGAATTAATGATGTTCTACATGCATACATTTGACTAGACATAAGTGGCGAGATCCTCAGATTCAACACAAACGGATAGCATCTAGACTACTCTATTATGGAGGGACTGTTTTTACCGTAATATTACGACCTTAGACAGAATGAATATCACAAATCATACATATCTCAAACACTGTGTACCAATTACTGACAACTACTAAATTACTAGCTAATTTTTTTTAAAGATTTTTTTTCTGTCTTTAAATAGACATTAATTTTTAATACAACTATTTAATTTATGCTTAAAATAAATTACCTTTAAAGACAAAAGCTAAAAAAAAAAATTGACCCTCAAAGTCCCAATTTTAAAAGATGTACAATTTATACCCAGGCACAATACAATTAAATTAGGGGTTGTGAGGATGAATGGATGTAGTGGAAAATAATGCCAATGGCACCGAGGTACAACTGACATGTTTGTCAATTGATTAGAGTACCAGGGAAGGTTAAATTTGCATTTAAAGGGAAACTCCAGTCAGACTTATTTCTGCCTTGAGTACACTGGTATTTATTACTGCTATCAACTTACATGTGACTTTTGATGATAAAATAACTTAATCGACTTTGATAATCTGGTAATGAAGCTCTATTGCACTTGACATGTGTTCGGCCATTTTGGAATATCCTGCAAGGGTTTCTGGGAAACCTCTGGTGATGACATCACGAATACCCCAAATCTTTTTGTCATGACAACTACTGAGAAATAAGCCTGACTAGACTTTTCAAAGTGCAAGTACCAAGTTTAAGTTTGTCAACTGAAAAATGGAATCTGGAAAATCTAAATTTCAGTTATTGTTAGCAAGAGAGGACAGCAAAAAGATTTAGTAAGTTTTTGAAATTGTTATTGAAGAAAAGACAAGTATTTCAGAATGGGGAAGCGTTAGCTCTAAGCCGATTCATAAATATAAACATATCGAAATCACTGGGGCTCCTGTAGCAGCATGATGCAAAAAAAGTCACTTTTTATAAATGTATCCTTTTCTGTAACTTTAATGCTGGGGGTCAAAGGTTATGCTAGTAAGGAAATGTCTGATTTCTTATTCCTAAAAATTGATCTTCCTAGAAGAATTTCTTTGCATTTGCTTCTTGTTTATGCCTGAAACAGAAAAAAAGAAAAAAAATTAACTGTCAGAACGATAAATTGTACATATAAAGAAAACTGTCAAAGAATTTTTCGATAACATTTTTCTACAGTTCCTGTTACAGCTGGGAGTTTAACAGGGGCACAGTATGTTTTCAAACTGTTGACTGGGAAGTGTTTGAGCCAGAAGGCTGTGTACTAAATTCTTCTCACCCACAGAACATGAGGAATGCTGCAACAACTGGAGTTCAAGGTCCAGAAAGCTTGTACTACAGGTAATAAGATTTCAAGTATGACTACTTGCCCTCAAGAGTGAAGGAACACAGAGACTTTGTGTTTTCTGAGAATTAAACAATGTCATTTCTTGACACATGAAAATATTTATTTTCTTAGAAAAAATTTACACATATTAGTAAATAGAACAAGTCATTGAGAATGACATAGTCCCCGCTATAATTGGGTTTTAAGGAATTATCACTACTCTGATCACGCAACAACATTTGTGAACCTAAATCAAACAGACTTAGATATGTTGTGTGTGCTTGTTGGACATGGAATATGCCTCCAACAATAAAGGATTGGTTGGGTATGGGGGATCATATCACGATGAAAATGGAGTCTGAGTTATGGCTTTGGACATCGAAAATTCACAAACAAAATGGCTGCCAGGCAGCCATATTGGATCGTATCACAACGAAAATGGATATGCACATGTATGTCATAGAACGCTGTCCTAATACCAACTTTGAATGAGATCTGTTCAAGCATGTCTGAGTTATGGCTTTGGACATGAAAATTCGCAAACAAAATGGCTACCAGGCAGCCATATTGAATCGTATCACAATGAAAATGGATATGCACATGTATGTCATAGAACACTGTCCTAATACCAACTTTGAATGAGATCTGTTCAAGCATGTCTGAGTTATGGCTTTGGACATGAAAATTCACAAACAAAATGGCTGCTAGGCGGCCATATTGGATCGTATCATGACAACAATGAATATGCACATGTATGTCATAGAACACTGTCTTTATACCAACTTTGAATGAGATCTGTTAAAGCATGTCTGAGTTATGGCTTTAGACAGGGAAAATTCACAAACAAAATGGTTGCTAGGCAGCCATATTGGATCGTATCATAAAACAAATTGACGTGCATATGTATGCCATAGCATGTTGCCCCTGTACCAAGTTTGAAAAAAATCGGTCCACGCATCTCCAAGAAACAGCTGCGGACGGACGCACGGACGGACGCACGGACGGACGGACAGACGGAACCCAATCCATAAGTCCCCGTTCCGGACTTCGTCCGCGGGGACTAATTATATGTCCAAAAAATGTTCATCAACTTGGTAGATCAAATGATGTACACAGGTTAAAATGCACAAACAGTTTAAAAAAACTGTAAGTGTGGAGCTTTCTATATATCTTGGTCGACAATCCTCATCAGAATGACAAATTTCATAGTTACAGCTGACCACTAGGTGGCAGTATAATCAACCAATGATAAGATGTAGAAACAGAATGATACTTACTTATATGAAACGTATCCTATTACAACTACTACTTGTAATATCAATAAAACATAAAAATGTACAGGACTAACACATCCACTTTGTGCTGGTATCTCAGGACATTGTGGTGCTTGTGGCTGCAATACAAAAGGATACCATGGAATTAGCAGAGTTTTAGTACCAAGAAATTTACAAAAGAATAAATAAAATTCCAAAGTTTGTTTTGATATTCAAGTTCAAATTCACATGTGCATAAAATTAATGAGTGTCATCACACATAAAAGTGCCCTGACATAAGATATAGAACAGAAAACACTGTTTGTAAAACACCACATCCTCACTCATACACCAAAAATGTGCCCCCACTTTTGGTTCCAAATGTAGAATACCTTTGTCATATAAGAAACAGCGCCCTCACTCACTCAACACAAAAGTTTACTCACTTTTGTTTACAACTTATACCCACACACAATGTAATTTAGTGTACTTACCTCTGGCCTGCTTGAGAGATAAGAGACATCTCTCTTGACTGTTTTTAAATTATCTTGCAGCTCATGTACAATTAAATTCATATCAAGATTACCAGATTTTTGAGCAGCCTGGCCTTGATTTTGTTGAATATATGTAGCTTTTTGTTGTACATCACCAACTAAAGTTCTGGGGAGACAAGTATAAAGAAGACACATTATAACTGATACAGTTAACATTTACATACACTGACTTTCCTGATATAGTAACATTTACATATACTGAGTTTCCTCCACAAATATTTCTCAAATAATCCGATTTTAACATACTTATATTCAAGAATTCCTCAACAAATATGAGCAATGTTTAAGTAATACATGATCTAGTCCAGTTGCTAAATATTGGGTTCGATTTTCTACGATCTCTCTCTCTCTACGTATAGTCAAATGAACATAATCTGATCGAAAAAAAATACTCTAGGTAGAGCAGCTTTAAGATGCAAATACAAGTTATATGTAAAGGGGGTGACCTACCTAATTTCTCTAACACTATTTGAAATTTCTCTTTGTGTGTTAAGCACATTATCTACTTCATGACGTTTGATGGTATCTACAGGGGTGCCACCCCCTGCTTGAGGTGTTCCTCCACCCCCTCCGCCAGCCTGCAAGACTGACATTTGCGACAGCGTACGTTCTTGTCGTCCTACGATTTCATCTAATTTACGATGCAAATCTCTGCAAAAGAAAAGTAGAGAAATTGGTCAGGAATATTTCTGTATAGATGTTATTATTTGAGATATAGTCTTTGATTCAAGTGAGTAATACAGCATGGTTTCTGAATATTCTTCAAGCAAGATATCTAAGGTTGAAAAAGAATGAAACACTCACATTGAAAATTTCGGGTATTAACCCTGGTGTGTTTTATAGAACAAAAGTTGACATTTATACAATGCTTCACCAACACATTCATTTTGAATCCAACGTTACATCCAATATGAAAAAGGGGGTTAATCCTGGCTACAACTTAAAAGGGAGAAGATTCAATGCCACTTTTAATAATTCACAACTGATACAATATATATTCTGATCACACTTATATCTATCCAACAGTGATAATGGTTCTATTACACATAATTTTGTTTATGATATTATTATAACCAACTACTTACTTAATAGTTTTGTGGATGCCATGTTGACCTTCATAGATTAAACGAAGGTCACGTGTTCCAACATCTTCAAACTGTCACAAAAAAAAGGAAAAAAGTCACGTTTTCAAAGACGTCAAAATGGCAACATTGATCACTCAAACATCATAAGGAATTCTGAACCATACTGTTGCTAATTTGAATTGTCTTATTTGCATATATAAATGTATAACTAATTGCATATCTATTATTTTGAAACGTTTGATTAAATGTAGGAACTCAAATGTCAATCGCATACCAAATGTCTAGTGAACAGCGCCCTCTAGAGTCTCATTACATTGCAGTTGAAATAATGATGTGAAAATAAAACAGATGATGATTATGCTAGATTTTTTTCCTTTATAGTATAAGAGGTGTGATAAACCAGGACTATGAGTGGATTCAGAGAAGGGATTATAAAATTGACTTTTACACACATAATAAGTGTAATATATAAAAACAACTTACCTCGTCTAAATCTTTTCTGACTTTGTCGGGATGTTGTTTACGAAATCTGTTGAAAGCAAAATAAGAAATACATTGATAACGTTAACAGGCAAAATCAAAGACATCAGGAACTCAATAGAGTGCTTGTTACAATGGAAAGTAATCACTGAAGTAAATGCAGTCCCTCTGTTTATGAAGTCATAAAAATCTGTTTGTGTCGACAGAGCAAATGCCAAGCTCAGCATGCCAGCGCTGGCTGTACTTTCTTGTGAGTGAACAAAGGAACTACTACGGAATACTATCATGACTATGTTTCTAAATATCAATCTCTGTGTCACAGTCAACACAAAGTACTACAACCCTTGAAAGACATCGGCTAAAATTTTGGATATGCTTCCAAAAAAAAAAGTTTTAACTTTGAGTCAAAATTTTTTCACTTGTAACTATGAACCTGGCGTCCAGAAACATTCATTCTGACAAACATGTAGAAAACACGGATTTCTGTCTTTCTAAACATTAATCTCTGTATCAAAGTAAAGATATAGTTTTCATATTTTATGACTTACTCTTCTTTCTGTTTTTCTAATTTTTCATAATATTGGTCATATTCATCTGTGAATTTTTTTCTCTCTGCCTCTGAAATGTGACCATCCGGTTTGGGCTGTCAACGAAACAAAGACATGAAACACGAGTCACTTGGATGTTGTATGCACATTGCACATCAAAAGGTTCTCAATAGTTTTGAATGAAACATTTTTCATAATCGAACAAAAGTATACAAATAACCAATAAATACAATTAAAATCACAAAACCTGGAACAAAAGTTTGTTGTTGTTGTTGTTGTTGTTGTTGTAAATCCTATTTATTCGTTCATGCAAAGCATTATTTTGATAATTATTCTTATCACATTTTGTTTATTTTTCCGCTACCCGAGTTTTACCCAGTATTTTCGACTTAACTCATTCTGTAAGGGTTGTGGGCTTGACTAGTTCTGTAGAACTATTCCTACAACCCCCACCAGGTCCATGTAATTACTGATGTACATGTATTTGATTGAATATTCTTTGACTTAATTTAATTTATATATTTTGTTAAGTTATTTGTTATGTATGTTTTTTTCCTGGTGAAATCAATAAACCAAACCAAAACCAAACCAACCAAAGTAAAATGTAAGTGATAGTAAGATTTTTGTAGAGCGAGAGGGTGTTTGTTTCAGGTTTAGAGATATTCATTGTATTTGAAACACAGAAATAAGATAAAAGATTTTGACATCCACTTTCACGTGACTAAAGTCAAAACATTTTCTTTGAGACATGATAAATCACATTCAAGTTCATTTACACTTTGCATACGACTTGGTACATGCTTTCTTTTGACAAAAGTTTTGGAAAAAAAATTATTTTTTGAGAGTCATTTATTGACATTTTTTTTTTATGAAGTGTCTAAACTTTACTTTGGAAACTAGTGTTAGTACAATCAAAATCATTTGTCATTCATAAACTTGAGCAAAATTTATGATTTATTTAAAAATAAAATTGAAAATATTTTATAATAGGGAGAGTTTATGACTTACTAGTTCACTAGCTGGAGGGGTTAAACTGTGTGTCAAGAGCTTCAAAACATCATGATCATCTGAAAAAAGGATATGCAACACATTTTAGTACATGTATGGCCCAAAGCTAGTCTGTACGGTATGCCATGATGCCCACCTATGGAACTACACTGGTTGAAATGAAGAACTTCATCACAAGTTCCTGAAAAACACAGACGAAGTTCCTGAAAAACACAAGTTCCTGCAGACTGTACAAGAAAGATGATTACCTGCTAGACCTCCTGTAGCAGCTGAAATACCTAAATAACCATTCTTTGGCAGCATAACATTGTCAGCCCTCATACACATCTCATAGGCAGCGCCCTCTGTCATGCCACTATGGAACCATAGCTGAAACATAGCAAATTAATGTACAGTCAATTTTCCTGTTCCAAGATGTATTGCGCGAGAGGACATCGTTTATGTTGTGACGTTTAGTCTTGTTTTGTCTTTATTACATTTGAAATAACAGTTTGGTCAGGAAATGATGGAAATACATTTTGATGTCTTTGATTATGAGTGATTATATAGAGCAAGGGTGAAAGGCCATCAACGACAGACAGTGATTTTACAGGTGAACCTTGGGTACAGTCAAGTGACAACCAATGAACCATCCCTCTGAGTAGCGGGTGCAAACCCCTCAGCGCGTACATAATACATGGCATTGTATAGAGAGACGCACATTAGATCTTGGAACGGGCAACAGGTCTATTATCAATTCTGTCATGCCACTATGGAACCATAGCTGAAACACAGCAAATCAATGTATTATCAATTCTGTCATTTTTAAGTAGAAAACATCAATCAATCATCTGAACAAATGATGTGCTTTATAAAGATGCTACAGAACATAATTCAGGATAACACCATTTCAGAAAAAAGTGATACTTCGTTATTACCGGCACACTATTAAATCACTTGCTCATCCCAAATGATTACAGGAAAAGGTATTTTCATAAACTTTGGGTCCTGGAGAGTTGTGTTATTGTTTTACAACACCTACATTACATGCAATTTCTGAGAAACATCAAGTCGAAGTTGTCCCCTATTTGCAGAAATTTGCTGTGGGCAACATTGCATCATGGGAGTCAGCAGAAATGTTTATGCAGTGGTTGAACAATGAATATTCATGATTTCTGAGTGTTTATACCTTCAGTGCAAAGGTCTCTGAAATATGCATAATGAAGGTGACGTAAAAACTATGAAGTGACTCTCCAGAACTTAAAAGTTTATGAAAATGCCAGGATTTCCAGGAGTGACATGAACGCCAACAGCAAAAAATCATGAATAGAGAGATAATGAGTTTACTTACTGTAAGAGTGTTTTTATAATATTCAATCTTGGCGCGTACAGGATAAGGCTTGTTTCTGAAATCCCGAAGACAACCTCCTAATTGCTGTGACAGTCCATCACTGTTATGGTCATAGGATTTCATACCATCATTGACCATAGATAGAATATACGGGTTATTTCTTTGATTATCGTTATCAAATGAATCAAAGAATACACCGAGACCATTCCATCTATCTGTGCTACCATAAACTGGACCGGATTGACCTTTATCTACCCTGTACCAGAACGCCTGTATAGAGAGAAAAACATATATTTCAGTCAATGTATTTCACCAGTACTGATCAGCTACATTTTCTAGATTTCAATGTTATGTAGACATTTTAACTTTTGAGACACTATATACAATTGCTATTTTAATAGTGAAGGCAAACTGACGCTTTCATCCACACCTGTGGATTTGTCCACTAGTCTAATGTTCTGGGTTGGTCACATGACTCACCATTGGAATCATGTGACAAAAGAATAGAATCTCAGATGTGTGAGAGTTGATTTAAATATCGAAATTAATGGTAAATTTTTTACCATAAACCACGCACTGTATCTCACATTAAAAGTAAATTTTAATCAACATCTCAGTAGTAAATTCAGAACTTGTTGTCATTGAAGGCGTGAAAGTGTTTCGAAATTTGGTTAGAAGTGCAAAAATGAAGTTCAGCAATTGCATTGACACCAGACCATCCCCCCCCCCCCCCTTAAAGGAACAAAGTTCGCTTATTGAGCTTGTGTGACATTGTGTGATCGGCGCTAAGGATTTCTTTGTGTCACTATCTCACAGTTCAAGTGTAATGTTCTATGTGTGAGTAGATAGGGTCAATGATGGTTTGTTAGCCAGGAAAGTAAATGATAGCAGTATTTTAGTGTGTTTACCCCATCCTGTTTTCACATTCTATCGATAGTAGTGGTGGTGTGACCACTACAATTTTCATCATGGTTGACATCATATATAAATGTGTCAATGTCGCACTTGTACATGTTTGTTTTGGGGAGTGGGAGGGGGGTTTTGTCCTAAATTAACGAAGTACGGTTATTGAGCTTGTGCGACATTGTGCGATCATCCCTTACCAAGCCATCAGCTCCAACTCTACCCCTACCAGACACTCTGAAAACAATCTCAACTTCCCAGTTGTCAAAAGGAACTGTATTTTTAGTCCAAACATATCCTGAAAAATGAAACAAAGAGAAACAAAATTACTCTGACAGAAAATGATTTACACAAAATGATTTTTTTTTCTCGTTGTATAGTTAAAACTAAAATACAAGTAAACAACAAAACTGAATGTAGCAGTAGTGTGTAATAAATTTACCACAATATTCAGGGGTAGGTAACAAATATTAGTCTAGAGCACGATCGATTTAGTAACAAGTACAAAAATACAAGTTGCGGGAAAATTCTAGATAGTACCTGGTACAAGTCTAGTTACAAGCAAAGTCTATATTGCGACGAACACAAAGTCCTGATTTTCCCAGCGTCCAGTGCGTATTCAACATGGCGGTAAGTAACATTGACAATCCTGATGGTAAGAATCAGTCGATTTCTACTACTAAAAATCGAAAATACATATTCCTATAGCGTGCGTTCTGGGAAGAATTGGTTGGAGGAACAACAGGGAAAATTTCATTGATCGATTCCACCGCGTTTGTGGGAGGAGTTAGCGAAAAACTTTTTCTACCGACGGATGTCCTATTCTAAAACACACGTCGAATGCATGATATTCGTACCATAAAATATGTTTACACACAGATGATTCAACACTGTGCAACAGGGTGTACGTTAATATAATTAAGCTAATTATGTCTATTATTCAAAAGTTCCAAAAAATGTACATCTTGTGCAGCTTTAATGTACAAACTGTAAGATACAATGTATACAGCCAATAAAATTTGTAATTGCTGTGAAATCCAGTTACAAGAATATAACTGCTATATTTTCTTAATGTATTTTTCATTCAGCAGGAAAACACTCGTGATATAAGGATTGATGTCATAACTGGCTTGGAATAACAAGGCTCCCTAAGTCTTTCCTAATTCTTCGGCTGAATGATGACAATTATTATGGAACGGTACATATAAATCTGAGATTCAAATGTCTTAAAATCTAATCAACAAGTTATATGATACAGTTATACACAACAGATATATGCTAACGAATTCAAACTATAAATATACATAAGAAATAACAACAAATATGTGAATAAAGAGCAAACTAAGGGGTTCACTTAATGTCGTCTGCTAAAAGAGACAAATTAAATTCTCTTCTTTTTTTTCAAAAAAAAGGTCACACCACTCAAATACAAAAAATATTTTCCTAGATTTGATCTCTGTATTTATGACAGAAACAGCTATACTTTTATTCCTTTATAAACATAGATAGCATGTCTAGGATAGCTATGTTAAACAGGCATTCTACTTGTTACATTTTTCACGATATGCACAATTTAAATTCAGGGGAAGAACATAATACAACAGGAAACCTGAATTCATGCCAGAATAACAAACAGATGTGATCAGGTCATATGTCTACAGGCAAATAGCCATATATGTACATGTATTAGCCTATATACTAGTACCTATGCCCGATTACTAACTCATTTAGATTTTAGTAGCTTACCAAGTGATATACACCATATTCAGGGACGATAATATTTCATCTATTTTCGTATAAACTTTTGCATAATCAAATACATGAACAACTATACATGCACTGATTAATGTAAAAGCAAAATATCGGTTACACAGTGTTTCCGTTGATCAAATGTCACAGACAATTTATATTCAACACATAAAAAAATGGTTAGTGGCTAAAAACTAGAACAACCTTTACATCTCAAGTGGTAAGCCAAACTACATTCATAACTCCTCGTGCCCACACACAGGAAGTGAAAATGAAGTGAAAATGTACAAATTGAAAACAACGACACTCTGGTAAAAGGTGACGTAGATTACAGTCTTGTGGCATGTCATGCAATATACAGACTTTCAATCCGTCATGTTCTGAAGGAATATTTTCAGGTTTACCAGATTCATATCAATTTGACCTTCCTCAATAAGTAATTATAGATGAACTACTAGTAAATGTCAAGAAAATATCTTAAATATATTCGATTCTATCTCCATTTAAGAAAGCCTGTTCAGGTATAAAACTAGTCTGAAGTTCAACCCATCGTTTGTATTCAATACTGCAGACAAATGTACGAGTACAGACATCACTTCACAAAAAATTATCCATGCGAAAATCTTACGAATGAAAATTAAGCGAATTTTTTTAGAGAGAATTCATTTTATTTTCAATCACGATTAAAGATATTATACTTTCCCTTTTCAATAATTTAATCACTACTTTAAAATAAGACTTTTGTGAATATTTCTGGAAAAGCCATTTCATTTTTGTAACAATTTTCTCTGATAACTATCAGACAGAATACACTTCACCATTTTGTTAGGAATACAGGTCATTACTAGTTTTATGATCAACAGATAATGCTTCCATCTCAGTGAAAATCATTCCATCTAACGGTAATAATGTTGTATTCCCTCTGGCTTCCTGATACGTGTATAACTGATTTCTATTCAGTCCCTACGGATAATTGTACACAGTCATTGTAAGTAACCCATCAGACTAGTCTCGTTCTTACAATCTCACGATCTCCCCAGATATCACAGTATTGTACCTGGAAATTTTCGCTACAGACCTATTTTCGCTTATTTCACAGGAACGCAAAAATAAGAAGTGACTAAAATATCTTCTTGTACATGAAAACATGGACCAGTCTGGAAATTACTGGTAAAAATTAGTCTTTGAGAACTAGTTGAAGACTGCACAATTACAAAATTTTCTGGTGAAAAAATCTTGTTTTCCAGAATATCATCACTACAGCATTATATACAGTGAACGTGACAGGAAAGAGACAGCTCTGAATTTTCTCAGATATTGTGTCACTGAAAAAAAAATATGTTAAATTCATATCTGCTATAATTAAGCAAACAAATCTAATTCAACTGATATACGTTTCAGAATTAAAATTAATTTATTAACTGCATTTGTAATATCTTTTAGTAATTATTTCTATGAAAACAGATATTATGGACTACATGTAATTAAAGTCTATACAAAACAAATTAATCAATGCATTTTACATTTTGTGGAAATTACTGTGTCACTAAAAAATGGAATGCAGGTTTTTAATTACACTCAAGTTTAGCTTAATATACATATACTATTATTGGTAACATATTTTTATCTTATTTATTCAGCGTGAGCATTTTGTTCTGTAAATACTGCCCATTTCATGTTAGTGTTCACTGGCTCTGTTTGTTACAAGTACACACAAACCAATAAGAAACAACACATTCTACACTAAGATAACAAGATCTCTTGCTACATTTTCTCTACATAAAATAAACTATTTAAACATACTATAACTAGACACAGACAAGTGGGCACCAATGTTTTCATGTCCATGTTTCATTTTGACAAAATGTTGCAAAAAAAAACTGTATTCATTTAGTATTGCTATCTTAATCCTGTTTTTTAAAACTTGTACTTTTTTTAGATTGCAAACAAATACCCCCCACCCCCACCCGTACAAAGAGGATTAATTTGATTGGAGTGTAGCATACATGTATACAGTTTCTCATTGGTTTCCATATGTTTATATCGAACAAAGCCAGTGAACACTAACGTGAACGGAGTAGTATGTGTACGGTAAACAATATGAATGACACTGAAAATCACATACAAACTTTTCTATTCCCTTAAATGCTGTCCATGTTTCCCATATTTTCCAACACATATTAGTAAAATGAAGAAATCTCATTGTAACTGGGTGGTTTTGTTTCAGAAAAGCCGTGTAGGTTTCTGAACGTCATCATCCAGCCATTGCTGTTTTTCACAAAGAATCAACAAGTCACTAAGTTTTCTCTGTAGCCGTCTTGCAAATATCACATAAGCTATATAATTTATACTTTAAAAGTATTGCCAATCAATTTTTGATCAAGTAAAAATCGGTAGGTAGTTTAGCTGATTCAGTTGGTATAGTGGGACACTGCTTGAATTTCTTGGGTTTTCATTTCATAAATTTGTTGAAACTTGGAACACAACCTGTGTTATTACAATATCTAGGATGTGGTTAAAGTTGAAAATAATTTGATTGGACCATATCTTTTCAGAAAAATTTCAAAAGAAACTGAATATGAATTCATCTTGAAAACTTTCGTAAAGTAGTGTGAAACTAAAATATTGAGATTCAACAAAGAGAACTATGTTTTACAAGAAATCTTTTCAATATAAAACATCCTAACATCCTAGTATTATTAATTAGTTTTTTATTCAATTTCCTTTTGTACACGTTTTGTTGGAAACATGCATGCAAACTCATAATGATCTGAATTATCAATGATGAGACTTGGTTTCCTAGCAACCAACACATGTAGCTCTCATCAGTAGGATGTTTCATATCCTATCCTTGTTAATTGTTTGTCATTTTAAGACTGCAAGGATAACAGTTACGAATCAATCAATTTTCTGAATTCACTCAGCTGGCACCAATGGTGACAACAACCTCATTTGTGTACCTAGCTAGTATCTCGGTGTTCATGACTATCTACACAGTACATTGGAATATCTGAAATGCTAATGACCCGTTCTAGCAGTGAATTTTAACAAGCCATAGCAATTTCTTATGGAACTAAAATTTTACGGTTCCCTTATCTCTCAATGTATGGTGACTAAAAAGTGTATTTGACATATCCTAAATTGCTAGTCCGCCAAATTTTTACATCTGCCAAAATAAACACAACTACAGTATAACAGTAAGGCCTAGTAAAAAAAAAATTGTTTGGTTCCGGTTATCTGATCCCACCTAATGTTTCACTGCCAACCCTGAACATTTTTTATGTATTCAAGAAAATAGTAATAGAATCGCGAAAATTAGGAAGTCTTGCTAGAAATAGTGGATGCAGAAACTGACATCAAATTAAAAAGACAATATAAAACTGTTCTTCCAATCTGTAATGGCTGTACATCTGATGAGAAGAAACCAATAACGTAGAAACCATATGGAAAATAATGGAAAACGTAACTACCTGAACTAGGCACTCACATATGAAACCAGATGTAAACTGAATGTCTTCCGTAAGGGCTAAGTTTTGAGATTGTCATTCCTAAAAGCACACAGACAGACAGACAGACAGACACACAGCCTTCCACCCATAAACATATCTCTTCCTTACGGAAGAAAAAAATATATGTAAAAACAATAAAATAAAAAAATCTACCTACCCCATTTATTCTAAAATTGAGCGTAATCCAAAACATACAATTTTTTATATTAGGCCTAAATATATTCCTATCTGTAGCTCAAATGAACAGAACCATTCTTATAAAGGAGATAGGAAATATCTAATCTGTCTATCTACAGTATGCATGAAACAGTAAATGTCAACATAATCCCAGCCAAGTCACATGGGATTAGTGTGATCTATCATTTAAATAACAAAAGTGAATTTTAAATAACAAAAGGGATATAATTTGCATATATTTACATAATAAAAGAATACAGCTCTTAAGTTTTCTAAAAACCAGGGTTTTTTCTTTTCTAACACCAGGATCCCACTACAATGAATAAGCCAGGCTAGTATGCCATCTTATGAGGGGTGAACACCTTACATTTACCTTGTATATAAGCTGGTTTTTTTTTTGTCACATGACAGTGTTAGTACAGCTTATATGTAGTTATATACATTACTGCCCCAATATGGGTGTTTGCACTTGAGGGGCGGCATGTTAATCCACTAAAAAGTGAGGAGGGTAGATCAACTCCCGGCACAAACCTGTACTGACATATGTTATTTGTAAAACAAATTTTGCGAAAAAAGCTATTTCAAACAAAAATGAATAATCCCAGGTTACTGAAGATGTAAACTAATATCTGTAAAGATAAATCAAACTAATATTTTAGCCAAGCTATTAAATTTCATTCTTTTGTTGTTGGAAACAATTTATTTAATGAAATCTGATTACAGCCTAGTAGGATAGAAATTCAAAAAAATCTTTTATTTCACAAATGAGTTGAAAATGTAGGTATTCTTTGGAATTCACTTTTGACATTTCCAATTCCCTATCTAGTCTATAAGATGTGCAATGCCAATCTCAGTTCTGGCATTTTCAATTTCTTGTCCAATCTGTAAGATACAACATATAGTGCTGCCCTAATCTGCCAATACCCACAGCCTAACAAGGTTGGAATGATATGATGTATCTAGATTACAAATTTACTGTATATCCATGTCATAACCACATTTCAAATTGAATCGACAAAAACTACCTATGAATGACAATAATCCATGACAATAATCCCCATACATTTCCCTTCATGTAAATGTCAAATGTCACTGCGACAGACTTGCAAGACAGTCTGTACGAGTCCAGGATGAGATTTTCAAACATATACCTCCCTTTTGGACCAGTCACTGCCCTAGGGGGTCTTTACCAGAGTAGTGACCACTCCTAGCATATTCACAGATAGGGAGTACTGATTCATTACATTCATATTCTATTGATTGTGTTTAGAAAATCATAAAACATTGGATTGGCCCATCTGCAACTTCCCGTTTAACCGACAATCTTGACTTGATTCAAACTTCCTGTTGCCTTTAATATAAGTGTATTTCCATTATCAATGTACTGTGGGAATTAGATCAGCTGTCTGAATAGTGATAACATCTCCATCCACAGATAGCCATTCTAAATACTATCATGATATGCACAGTTAGTCTTAATCTACCATCGGGTGATGAAATGACATTGACAACATGAATTACTAATACTATAATTTATAATTGCAACATACATGTATTGGGAGCTGAGCATCATTGTTGGGGGCATACTGGAAATTCTACCTTCATTAATTATGATCAGCAAATGATCAATCTATCCCCATACTGTGGAAGACATTCTAATCATGTATCTTAAAACTATTATCACCTCCTAATAATTTCATATTTGTAATTCCTCAAGATTGTTTTCCATCCCATTAATAAAGATTCCACGATTATATCATTGCAGCGCTCTACGGAAATAAAGATACCACGATTATATCATTGCAGCGCTCTACGTAAAAGGACCCATATGTTGCGTGTTTTTTGCAAAATTGTTTGAATAAAAATTTCAATGCAAATATTATCACTGTATCTGTTCTCATGTTATATTCATATGACATTATAAAATGTACTATTTTCACATAAGGGTAATTATCAGAAACAAATAATCAGTCTGTTAGACAGATATTAAAATGGATCATTTTTCATTCCTTCATACAGTCAACTTCATTTAATTTTGGAGGCAACCAAGAGGTACTAAGGGGTCATGCAAAAAGGGGAATATGGTAAAAGGTGTGTGGAATATGGTAAAACTGGCATAGATTTCCATACATTGTCCCATAATTTTGATGGGGAACCCTGGTAAAATGAAATGGAAACTCAGTTTTGGAAAGCAACTATGACGACAATAAAGACGATTTTTCAAACTGTTTACTCATTTGCCCCCCCCCCCCCCCACCCACCCCAAATTTCCTAGCCCAATCTAGTCTCTTTAGATCATAACCTTTGACCTCATTTGCATATTAATGACTACAATTTCTTTGATGTCATCAGTTTGTAGGATGAAGGAAACTTCAGCTTTCCTCATGATATTAGTTATTAAGTTTCATTAGGAGAATACTATAGGTACTTCCTTATATGCAGCAAAGACCACTTCCAAAAAATATATCAACATGGCTTAAAGTTCCTTTAACATTCAAATGCAAATTACGCTATAAGCAAAAGTAAAATCAGTGTTTTTGCTAAGGTTGGCAAACCCCGGTAACAGAAAGAGGAGGAATGTGGTAAAACTGGTATTGATTCCCATACATTGTACTATACTTTTGATTGGGAACCATGGTAAAATGACGGGGCAACTCATGTAGATTTTACCTGCTTAAAAACACTGAAAATGTTGTGAGGCATAATACATTAGTTAGACAATCACAGTCAGTACTATATAACATAACATACGGAATATTCAATTAATCAGCTGAAAAAGGATCTCTATTGCTTTTTTTTAATCTTAATTTTTTTGGGTGAAATTATTTCAGGAAATTGAAATACAATAAACTGCCCCTACATAGAGTAGGCTCCATCTGCTGGTTTTACATCAACTCATACACACTCTACTACTGTGTATATCTACATACAACACTAATAGAAGCTAATGTTGACAAAAGCAACCATTCCCATGACCAGCTGGTATGAAGGTAATAACACTATCTCTGATTACTTCAGCAAATTCAAAAATAAATCTCACGAAAATAAAAAATGTCATCTTTTACAGTGATTGCAACTGCTGCTACATATTTTTTTTATGCCTGACAAGTGAGCAGTAGATATATTTTCTCATTATTAACATCCTGCTGTACTGTGGACTGTGTGCTATTGGATATAATATATTCATAACTGGGCTTGTGTCTATTATGAGAACATACAAATGTATTCATTACATACATGTATGTGTAAATGGCTCATTCAATACTCTCAATGGCGATGCCTCTTTTTTATTAAATAGGTAGTTATGAAATCAAATTCGTGAATATGCTGCATGTTTGAAAGACAATACCCAAGAGTTCTACTTTGCATTTGAGGATGGGCTGAAGTACTGTAAGCTGATAGTATACTTTGCCAGAGTGACTGACAGTTCTCAAAATGTTGTTTAAGAACAACATACTGGGTAATCATATACCAAATTGTTTTGCCAAATTCTAGTCTCTTGGCATATATTTTTTTTCTTTCAGAAATTATTTTCTCACAGATGAAAAGTAATATTTTCATTTAATATTTACTGTACACGGGCAGGGCTGAGAAAGACTGTCATCTACTAGTATTTAGTCAAACTTCGATTTAATTATTATGCAATTACTTTTAAGTTTCATCCCTGGCGACAGTTCTGTAATTTTAATGATATTTTTGTTACAGTACGTGAATAAAAGATATGAACTTATAACCGCCTGTCTATTCAGCGCGGTTCAAGGGTTACCACAGCTGCGAGAGCCAACTGTGCAGTGTTGTTGGTACACGTGTACTCTTTGGTTGAATTCTGATGCTGAGCCAACATACGTTTCCGCTCAAGTCTGAATGGCGATGCAAAATTAAAACCCAAACAGCAATAACTGTATATTTTTCTTCAAGCGCTGCTAACTTAGCTAAAGAAACACAAACTTTTTAAAAGACTGACATATGTAGTAAAACAGCGATAATTAGCCGTGGGCCTAACAGTAACACTTTAAAAGGCATGTTCCGGAAGCATATGGTACAAAAACACAGCCATTTTCTCGGACTTGCAGTGATACTCACCCCTTTTACTTCTTAGAGAAGGTGTAACTCGAACTTGTTCATCACTAGCAAGAGCACCTGGGAATGGCAAAGAAAGTAATATCAAAATGATGGCATAGTATATCCGTTCATTCATAGACATCGATCGATGTAATCCATATTCGTATGACAATAGGTACGTGATTTCAGATGGAGCAGAGGCGAACGATACTCACTTCCACCGTATTCCCAAAATGGAACACTATTATCTTTTTGCACCATATGAGGCCCCTTGAAACTGTACTTGTACTCAAATCGTCTAGTCGGTACGTCAGCTGTGGTATCGAAAATAAGAAGCGAAAGGATCACGAAGGAGGCCACACTCTTCATCGCCGGGGACGCCATGTTGGATTCTCTCTCTGCTACAGTTACCTCGTTCAGTGCTGGTTCTGTTACAGGCTCACCGTTTTTAAACTCGAAAAAAATATGATTTCACCCCAAAAGTAAATAGAATATGTCAAATTATTTTCTTTTAGATAATTTGGACAATTTTTACCCAGTCGATTCTCAGTCCAAGGGACAAAAGTCTTAAAAGAAGTGGATGTTTTTGATATTGAAGGGTACGTGGTAAACCGTTCATTGGAGAAGCGAATTTCCGAACTATAAGGAAGACGAAGATGCCAACTTGGCGATTTGTGATTGGTCAATGCTGTTTGTTATTTATGTATTACTTGTTGACATGACCTTTGAAGAGATACAACACCTTGATGAGGTCAAAGTTTGAACAAAAACAATAGACCAATCGAATCGGATCTTGACAGTGAAATACATGATGAAATCTGTATATGCATTTGTATATACTGTTTTGGAACATACCTGTCGAATCAAAGAATACGTCAAGGCAGAATTTCTTTATAAGATAAATATACAACATATATAAGTTCAAGGCCGTGTAAATTATTGTGTCTATGAAAGATGTCATTTGTTCTAATTTAATTTTTTAGATATCTCTATATCATATGATTTAAATGAATTTGCATTCTGAAGTTTTTATTCAATGTCGCCAGTGTACAGTACAATTAATGATCATGTTGATGACAAACAAAATTGTATTAATATGCAAATGAAGGTGTCAGAAACAATGATTATGAAGTAAATGTGTGAGGATTACATCATTGCTAAATGCAGTCTGCAAACTAAGTTTGACAATCAAATAATTTGATGTAAGGATAATGATAAATGTGTAAATGAAGCTAATTTATATGCATAGTTTCAAGAGAATGAGCAACACACAATATTAGCTCAGAGAGAGAAAGAGAGACAGACAGATAGAGAGAGACAGAGAGACAGAGAGACATAGACAGACAGACAGACAGACAGATAGATAGATAGATGGACGGATGGATAGATAGATAGACAGATAGATAGATAGACATAGATAGATAGATAGATAGATAGATAGATAGATAGATGGATGGATGGATATAGATAGATAGATGGATGGATGGATGGATAGATATAGATAGATAGATAGATAGACAGACAGACAGACAGACAGACAGATAGATAGATAGATAGATAGATAGATAGATAGATAGATAGATAGATAGATAGATAGATAGATAGATAGATAGATACAGAGATACAGAGATAGAGGGACAGAGAGGCACTGGCAAAAAGGAGCTGAGCAGTTACATTGTTGTGGTGTGCATGCACCTAATTAGCATACAACTATAACATACAATCACACTGGCATAAGATAAATTTTCCATTGAAGAAAGCAATTAATATTTAATTCACAATCTTGTGAAGATACAAATGTCTGAAAAAAAATCTATACTAAAAGAAAAGTGTAAAGTATACCAATAAATAGTATATTTTCACCACCAATTAACGTTTATCAAAAATTTCCAAATTGCACAATATTGCTTACCTTGGCCACCGAAACCACAATGTTTAATAAAACTCATTTGCATAAACAGAAGATTTAAGTAAGTTTAGCAACATAAAAAGTACCCTTTTTTTGAGAAATTGTAGCTACTCTTTGATAAAATTGAGATGTAATTAAGACTATTTGATTTTCTCTGCTTATTGATTGTACGGAATAATAAATTTCTATTATTAAAAGACTAGATTTTCACTTTCATAATCTTGTAAGATATTAAACATGAAAATGTTGTAACATCAAGTATGTATATATCCATGACTAAAATTAAAAGCTTGATCCCAACTGTCAATTCATTATAGCCATTTTTGTTTAACAACAATGTCAATCAATATGCAAATGAGACTAATTTTATGCAATGAGCTGTACATATTTGCATACTGTGCTGTTTTGATGTCTCTGTCACTAACAAAAAATCAATTGATCCGAAACAGGGTCAGATATTTATTTTATGAATCAATATGTAAATTAAACTAACATCGTGAAGAGTTTTCTCATGAATTTATGAATTAATGTATAAATTACACCAATCTCATACAAAGGTTGCAAATACTGAAATATTGTGCTGTTTTGATGTGTCTGTCATGGACAATGAATCAATTGAGCTGAAACATGGTCAGGTGATTATAAATTAATATGCAAATTACACTTATTTCATGCAGATATTGTGCTGTTTTGATGTCCCTACTCTGAAAAATGAATCAATATGCAAATGTACACTAATTGTATGCAAAGATTTACAAATATTTGGATATAGTGCTGTTTTGATGTCCCTGCTTTGAAAAATGAATCAATATGCAAATGTACACTAATTGTATGCAAAGATTTAGAAATATTTGGATACAGTGCTGTTTTGATATCTCTAATCAGATGGTTACAGTTACCATATTTCCATATTCCTTTATTGTAGAATTCAGAATGATACAAATCATATCCTTTGGATCCAATGTTAAATTAACTTAACTGATATTAAAAGTTTCTGATTGTAGGCACAAGAATTTTGTAATTATACCTTTTCTGAGCATATGATGTAATTGAAATTATCCCCTCTCACATATATTCATATTGATACATATAAGAATATTGTAATATATTACAAAAGTATGGAATTGTGGATACCATATTTTAATTTCAGCTGTCTTACAGGAAATGTTTCAGATATGCAGCCACTTGAAAGCAGAATTGTCACATCTGTACAGGGTGCTTAATATGCAAATTATTCAAATTACTCTAAAACCTAGACTGAAGTAATAATAAAGTACTGTTATTTGTCTTTGTTTTGGGCTATGTCTGCATAACTCTAAACTTGTTAAAAAAATTTCCATTTCATGAGTAAAATTAATAGATTTTTTTGTGTGAAAAAAATATGGCTGGAATCTAATTCCCCCCAAAAGAGCATGAAAATATCTTTCCCGATCTCTGTGAACTTTTTATATCTAAACACTTTGTAGGAAGACTACATTTAAAAACAAAGAAAAAGACCTTCCTGCTTCAAGTATGCTCAGGTCAGAGGTGAAACTAAATAAAATTTGCATAAATAAGCTCATTTGACAGCCAAAGAAAGTGACTGTCTCATTTGACAGCCAATGAAAGTGACTGTCTCATGCCTCCACGCAAGATAACCACAGTGATCCAATGTCATATTTCATTGGTTTGTTTGCAAGCCCAATAAAAAGAACATGATTTTGTATCAAGCAATACCCATATTTATTCAACCACTATTGTTATGAGTTTGCGTTTTGTTCTGATGTTTTTTCTTGTAGTTCTTTGGTAGGTCTGGCCATTAGCTGTCTCTCCTGTTCTAATTCTCTTTCTTTCTGTTGTTCCTTTTTTAGGTTTTCTTTCATCTTTTCATTTTGCAGTTTCAACGCTCTTTTCTGAAACGATACCAAGATATAAAAAAAATGATTATTATGCAGTATATCAAGACCACTATGTAATAATAATACAAGTGGTCATATTTATTTGGAGGAAAGTTGTTCCAAACCTATCATATACAAGCATTTAAATTTCCCCCTAAAGGGACCCAATAAACTATATCTTATCTGTTTACTTTATTCTTGTGTTTATCATATAAGAATTTGTCATGGTCTAACCTAAAATTGAAAAGGTCATAGTTCTGTAAACTTGACCTAATGGTTAACTGATGTGTCTGAATTGGAGGGGAACCTTGACTTGTTCGTGATGTTTACAGGCATTTTATTCTAGTATTTACCCATACAAAATTGGTCAAGGTAACAAAAATATGTCGTTATGAACAAAAATGATGATAATTGGTACAAACAAACAATACAAGACATGAAATTTGAACTACACCATTGCTGCCAATAAAATTCTAATTCAAAAGTACAAAAAGGGTATAAAATTGTATGTCAGTTCAAAACTGTAGCATCTCCTCATAGAATAAACTATCAATGTTGTGAAGATATTTTCAGGGATGGCAAAGACTGAAAATGAACACCAGCCAATATCTACCTCTTCAAATACCCCTTTAGTTAACAGAGGGAAACTAAAATGGATTCAAAAATACTTCTAACAATGTTTTGATTGAGTTTTCCAATGAGCACAAAATGTTGTTAAAGTGAAAATCTGTAAACATTGTACAGGAAGCTCCTTACCTTGAGTTTGGCAGTTTTATCATGTAGGTGGACCATTTCTTTTCTGATGCCTATTAACTTCTGGTGGTACCTCTTTGCCTCTGCAAACTGGAAAACAAATAATTTGTAGGACAAAATGTAACATAAATCGCTACCTTGCATTGCCACATTTTTACCAAAATCGATGACTGTTTCTCAGTTATACTAAACAAACAATGCTATGGATTTCTAGGAGCAGATATGGGTGACCAAAAATGAATGTGTCATTAAAAGTTGATAATTAAAAAACTACAACAACAATTTATAACTTTCAAACTAGAAAGTATAATGTGAGACATGAGAAGGACAACTAACTAATTCAAAGTTTGTTTTGATTTGCAAATGTGGAGCTGCATATGCAGGTAGAAACGCTATACATGTACCTCAGCTATACATGTAATCTTGACGAGCGCCCCCAAGCAGTCATAACTGAAATACTTTTGTTTATAGTTGTTGTCAATACCACACTTACCAGATCAATTAATTCTTTCATTGCATGGCATTCATTGAACTTAGCATTTTCTTGTTGAAGAGTTTCCAGCAAGATTGCTTGATGCCTCCTACAAAATCAAGAAGTAGAGAAAAAAATATGTCAACAGTGACAGCAGTAAACAAATAAATCAATTCACGACAGCTGTAGGACACACAGGGGCATATATTCAATGATAGTTGGCATTACAATCACAAGCAGAAACATCATTAAATGAACTTACACGGAACATTCATGAGAGAGTACAATATTTTTTTAAAATTCCATCCATCTGATAGATTTACCCCTGTTACGTGTATGTATAGTGTTTCATTAAAATGTTTTCACAAGAGGGTGCAGCGATCACTAACACCCTCTGTACTTACACGATAGAGAGAACCTCAAGTTTTGGGGATGTTTATCATGATATCATTTTTGCACAGAACTATGACAGTGGTTTGGAATATGTTTTCATTTTACCAACAGAGTGCTAAGACATTACAAGAGGGCTTGGCCTTCTTTTTTATTTTGCTCAGGAAGAACATTAATGTATAGTACAGCTAGATAAGAATTGCAAAGACTAGTTATGATTGATTGGTACAGTGTGAACATTTATATATTTTCTTGTCCTGGATAACCAATTCTTTTTTTTTTCATTTCCACTTTATAATTTGATTTAAACATTCTGTCATTCTTAAAATCAAAATTTAGGACAGTATACTTACGTTAATTCACTTAGTAACTGTTTTGTGCTGTTCATTTGAGGAACAAAGCAGCTCAACATTCCTTCCGTTAATTTTGCATTTGCTTCTGGATTATAATTAATCATACTCTCTGAAAACAAGAAATAATTGATTGTATCAGAAATCTGCTATGATATGGGACTTTCATCCGTGATCCCTACATTTTTTTTTTTTAGAATTCATCTGTCTTCAAAATAAGCTTGAACCTAGCAATAATTTTTGTCGTGGACACTCTCCATGTACATTTGTATTTTGACATTGGATAGGACACGTTTAAGACATCAAATCTAAAACTGAATGCTATTTTCAGAAGAAAACTAAGACTCACTAGCAAAGGACTTCCCTTCGATTGCGCCCCCACATGGTGAATCAGAGAAAACTAGTATGTGACTTATGGGTTTTTAGGAGATGATTCCTAGTTTTAGTATCTGATTTAATTGTTCCAATATTTGACTTCCGTCTCTGTCCTACCCCTGCAAATACAATGGTTGCCAGCTCAATACCTGTATGAATGAATGAGTGTGTGTGTGTGTGAGTGCGTGTGTGTGTGTGTGTGTGTGTGTGTGTGTGTGTGTGTGTGTGTGTGTGTGTGTGTGTGTGTGTTATAACCTACCTAATTCCTGTAAACTTATTGTAGCCACAGCATCATCACCAATTTCAATAGTAGCTTCAGGAAGTCCATTTCCAGATGATTCTCCTCCCTCTAAATCGGTCTCCTCCTTTTTCCCATCCTTTGTCTCTATGGCAACATCACTATTTGTTGAATCAGATGGCTTGTCTTGTGGAGCTGATGTTTCAACCTCTGTCCCTGCTGTTGCCATTGTTACAGACTTTAAGATATCTGTGAAAGTGAAAAATGCCCACAAAAGTTATTGAAAATGATGCTATAGTTGGAACAGTAATTGATAGTATCATAGACACCGAATCAATCATGTATGCGACAATTTTCAGATAAAGAGCGTCCTTACCATGTGATTGACATAAGATAAATTCAGTATTTCTATGGGAGCTAAAACAGCATATATTTAGTAAAACTCTAGATTCTCTATATGCACCGGAGAAAGCTAGTCTTTTTATACAGCTGTAAATGTATTCTTACAAAAGAAGGGTATAAACAAGAGAAATGAATCACAGTGAACCGATAATTTCCGACCCCTCCCACTTCTGTACATAACAATAACATACGCAACACCACAAGTGAAAACAAACATTAAAACTCTCGTAACACTTTTATATTTGTCTAACAATTACAATACACAGTTCCGTTATAAAAATCAATATAAAAAGTACAAACGGTCGTCAACTTCTCAAAGTGCGTATGCAGAGAATACCAGTAAACACATAAAGGTGTGCTACTTACCTTGACGGTGTCTCACGATCACTGAACTGAATCAGCTGACTTCCAGACGTAGAGGGGACAGACACACAGAGAGACTTGCCAAAATTGGTACCTGGATAATTCGGAATGGTATCGTGTTCCCAGATTATGAGACTTAGCTCAAGAATAACTTCCTAAGTTTCCTGTGTCATTATATTAACTCACACACCTCCAAAATACATTTGTACTTCACGACACTGTGAAATCGTATGAGAAACTTCTTTTTTGCCGACTTCCCCTTTTCACGTATGCAGGCAAGTTGACCTGACCTCATATGGGCGGAAGTTACCTCGAATGTCTGTACTCTTTCCCATGATTCTTGAAATAATGTTTAAAGTTATTTCGCTTGGTTTATTTATGTCTTAGGCTTGAAGAAAATTAACTTAGAAGATGACTGTGAAGTATATTTATCACGGTTTCAATAAAAATTTTCGGGGCAATATTTAGAGGAATTGTGGGAAATTTACGACAGCAATCGCCATCTTTGACCTCGGTTCATTTCAGTACAGTGTTGGAAGTTTACATTCCCATTGAAAGTTTTACAGCTGAGCATCGAAGCGGTTGTTTCAACTGTCTTTGTCAATTGCTCGGCGGTACACGGATAAATTATCATGTAAGTCGCAATTTTAATGCATATTTGTCCACTGTTTCGTGATTACTGATACAGCCAGAAGACACCCATGATGATATTTCACAACTTCGACTTTGATGTACGAGTTGATTAGATGACTCATGTTCCAGTCATACCCGGTGCATGACTTCCTATCCATTTTAAATGTCAATCTCACATTTGTCTGTAATTGAAGGATTTGGTGAATTATGGTAACGTGGGATATTTTCCCGTGTTTCATCGTTTCTGACAATTGGTACGGTACCTTTGTCCATAGTTTGATATAGTCTATATAGACAAAAAAATCCTCACTTTAAGACATGACAAATGTACACCTTCCTAGCAGCCGATCGACCTAAAATGTAGGCACTGCACAGCAAAGTGTATCTTGTTATTTATAGGGAATATTGACTATAAGCTAAGCCAACCTCCCTCCTCACCACTCCAAATGTATAAAAATGTCAAATACCCACGCCTTTTGTCTGGTACAGATTTCAGATCAAACTTTCTTTATAATCATATACTATACGTAACTAGTAGTAAAAATACACAGACAGTTGACTAAGCTGTATAGCATAATATATTTGCATAATCGACTATAAATCTTGAATTTAGGGAAAGTATATTTATTGTCGGTATCTTGAAAATTTGATATATTACAGCCACAAAATGATATCAAAAGTAAATACCCAGACCTTTGTTGTTTGGTGTGAATGATTGCAGTAAATTTCCAAATCCACCCTGTCATAAATCAAAAGTATGGCATTGTACTGATGAATCACATGATACAAAGCAACCTGTAGTTTGGACAGGTTTTTCTGGCTGTCTCATTGCAGGACTTACTCCATATACAAGCAGGACTGTCACTCAGGGTATTATTAAACCTTATAGACAAAAGAACATTCTATTTTTAACAGGACTTGAACTGACATGAGATTCAATATCTTCATTGTTTTTGGTAGTGTTGATAGAGAAGGTACATGTTGTGATGTCGTTGACAGACAACACACTTTATTTAATATCACAGTTGGACTTAATTGTACACAATTAGAAGGGATACTAAGGGGACAGAATTTCAGAATTAGAAACATTTAGTACTGTCTATGCAATGCTTAGCCTTTTTTTTTGAAAATTACTGAATCTATAATTACCTTTGTCAACTGTGGTTTAGTTTATAGTTTCAAAATTTTGTTGTCTATAAATACAAGTTTCCCTTATTGTTTACTCTTTGCCACTGCCTGTACAGAAAATCTAACAAAGATTACAGGATGGGCACTCATGTAGAAAACTATAGAGGCTGTGTTTTACGATGATGTAGATAGACATGAATAGCAAATAGCAGCCTGTGAATGATATGGACAAAATGGCACTTCTACTAATATCCAACCAACATCAAAACACCACTAAAAATGATCATTTATAGTGAAATTGGAATTCTAAAAAAATGAATAAAGGCATTGACGATTTTATGGTAAAATTAATTTTCATATATGATATGGGCACCTAGGATAACATTAAACTCTGTTTGACCAAAGCCCAGTGACAGAATTTCAAAAATAACAAATTGGGATATTGAACATTTATGAAACCCAAGATGGTGACTTCATCTCTAAGCCTCCTTTATCTTCCTATGTGTCATAACTTCATTAGCATATTGATTTATAGTCAGATGTAGATGTGTTATACTTGTATATATAAAGACAACAGATCATAATGGACATAAAAGTGAAATATTTTTTTCACAGGGAAGGCCTGGATTTCTTGGAAAGGTGATTAGCAATGTACACCAATAAATTGCTTCCCACACAGAGAATTCAGTTTGATTATAGAACGATACTTATTTACTTTGAAATTAAAATAAGTTGAGAAAGTATCATGTAAAGTAACAATGTGTCAGTTTTCAGTGATCAAATAAAAATATCATCATCAATGCATTTTTATGAACAAATATATATAAAATTTATATCTTTTCCTTCTAGATCGAAGTTTATGTTTTGAAGAAGACTGCAACTTTCCAATCAAAGGGAAATTGATAGAGACTTGTAATTGATAGCATAAATGCATATTGAAACTATGCCTTTGTAAAGTGTAATTTTTTGGAAGTATCAAGACTTACCATGGCAACAGGGCCAGGTATGCAAGCAGCCATGTCTGAACCAGGAGTATTTGAAGCACCAAAGTCATCTAACCCTACAAAGAAGTCTTGGCAAGAACTGAGAGCTGCGGTCAAAGAAACCCGGCGTATGCAAACATCGTTGGCAAATAAAGTACCGCTAGAATTTGTTTTTCGGAATATTGACACTGAGAATGGTCCAGTGGAACGTTTGTACTTCCTTGGGGTGTATTCATCTGGTAGAGAAAATACTTTACTGTATACTGACATACAGAATGCTAATTCCATGGAAACAGGGGATGGACAGTTGGCTTGGCATCCAATGCTGGAATCATTTCAAGCCACTCCTCATTTAGGAATGTTTTCCAAGGAAGAACAATTACTGAGGGAAAGGAAGAGGATGGGAGCATTTGGGATTACGTCGTATGATGTTGCATTGAAATCTGGTCGATTTGTCTTCCCAGCTTGTAGTAGTTTATTTACATGCACAGATCCAGGGTTAGAGGTCAGTCTTTATCTTTGCATATACTTCTAAATTGTTGACCATAGATATTCAAGGTTTTATTGACTTTATATTTATACTTTGCATGTAGATCATTGAAAGTGTTTGAAATTATGTCTCTTTCATTCTGACTTGTATTATTATAAGTAGTCTGCATATCTCTCTCTCTATCTCTCTCTCTCTCTGTCTCTGTCTCTGTCTCTGTCTCTGTCTCTGTCTCTGTCTCTCGCTCTCTCTCTCTCTCTCTCTCTCTCTTTCTCTCTCTCTCTCTCTCTCTCTCTCTCTCTCTCTCTCTCTCTCTCTCTCTCTCTCTCTCTCTCTCTCTCTCTCTCTCTCTCTCTCTCTCTCTCTCTCTCTCTCTCTCTCTCTCTCTCTCTCTCTCTCTACATTATTCAGTGCATCTTATCTGTTTTTCTCTGCATCTGCTTTTCTTTATTTCTGTCTTTGTTGTCCCTCATTTTTTATCTCCATCCCTCTTCCAAACCCACTTTCTCCTCTCAGTCATGTCACACCTCTATCTTCTTTTTTCCATGTCTCACCATATTTACATCTTCAAATTTATAGAACCAACCAGTTTTCCCAGATGAAATCGGAAGTCATTGTGATGGGCCTAGAATGGATGCAGAGCTGTGTCCTAGCAACAACAGCATCATAGCCTTCATCAATAATAACGATCTATGGATTGCAAACATTGACACTGGAGATGAGAAAAGACTAACCTACGTACACAAGGGCAATGGTAGGTGTGTCCTGATTGTGAATATGTGATTCTAACAGCTAGCTTGCAAGGATAATGTCTACTATATGCTGCAAGCAAAGTAGTATCAGCCACAGTTGTATGCAGTGAGTTAATACACAAATATCGATTACATTTATACAGCTAGTGTGGTCTCTGTTTGTCATGTTATATACTGTACAGATGTTAATCTTATCAAGTTATCTTTGGTGACAGCTGACATTAATTTATCTGTGCACACTCATTGTTATAATCTTGAATGGCAAAGTAAACAATATACAGCAGATTGAGAGCAATTTACCAAACCTAAAGTTCAGTCCAGTCTGTTTTTACTGAAACTTTGTGGTTCACCCATTCAGAACTCATCATACAGAGTAGGTTGTATGTATAGCTTAGTAATGAATGCTTTGTTTAGCAAAACTGGATTTTTGTAGAACCAACATACTAAAGCCATAGTTTTTTAAATATGTCTATTGCTTTATATACATTTAGGTAACACAACAACAAAAAATAGAAATACACAGAATACATACATACAAAGAAATTTGTTCATTAAATCAGTTTTGACCAAAATACAAAATGTAATCAGTTTACATAGTCAATAGATGGACACCACTTTCTGAGATGGACGTCCAACTTGTCATTAATTCTGGCAAGATACAATTTGTTTTCATATAATTTTTTAAGAATTAAAACAAGACCTGTGAAATATGGAAATTAATTAGAACATTTTGAAAATATATACATACAAAAGTCATACTTTTATAATCAAACTAAGGAGTGTTGGTTACACATTAGGTCCCCTTAAGTTAGATTTGATTTCTATTGCTGATAGACAGCAATTCATGATTGATTGCAGTCGGGAGAGTACACTTAGTCTTTCAGAACAGAAGTGTTCAAAACTGATGTTTGAGCTGTTGTTTATGTCATTTTTATAGAACTTTGATTGTTGTGCACTTCTGGAATAAGTCTGTTTTGGTCTCCAGATGTTTGCAGGTTGCAAATTGTGAACTGTCAAGCATGGAATTTTGCACCATATGGATCCTGTATATGAAAAAAATTATGATTTGCATAAAATTTGCATAAAGTTAATTATATCCATATTTGGGTATCCAGGTCAAACATGTTCAAACCTATTGTGAAAGCTTCTGTTTTCTAGTTATACATACATGATGTAGACATGTATGAACAGATTAGAGAAGGCTCTCAAACTTATTTATTCACTGAATTTTATCAAAAACTGCTAATATTTACATAAGATAAAAGTCTGTTCAATTCAAATGCCTTGAATCGTGGAATATGTTAAGAACAGGATACACGTCAATAAACTCAATAATAGTATTAATTGTAAGCGTTGAAACATTGTAAAAACTCCTCTATAACAATGCCAATTTCTCGTACTCTACATTTCAGAGAGAAAAAAACTATTCACAGCTAGTTTGGAAACATACTTGATGATTTACAACTACATTTGTTCCAGTGTATGGTTACTACAGCATCAGAGAATTATATAAGGCATTGTTTGCATTTTATACCAAGATGTATGTGTTCAAACATAAAATACAGAGTTTATTCTCTGGTCCCTTTATGTCACAATATTGAACATCTATGTCTTAAGTTCTGTGGTGTTCACAATACCAAGTACAATGTTCAAAATCACAACTTTTTCATGAGTTTTTCTTAGACGAGTCTTGCAAACCAGAATAAATAGATTGAATTGTATTAATTGTACAGGGCCTTACTAAATAGTATAAATTTTATTAATCATACAGGTGCCAAATTAGCAGAGGATCCCAAGAGTGCTGGAGTAGCATCCTATATAGTACAAGAAGAATTTGATAGGTACACTGGTTACTGGTGGCAACCAGGCTCAGTAACCAATGACGACGGATCACAGACTATCAGAATCCTTTATGAAGAAGTCGATGAGAGTGATGTAGAAATCTTACATATCACGTCACCAGGTGGTGGTGATAAAGATGTAGATGAATATAGGTATCCAAGAGCAGGTCAGTTACTAACATTTTGCTCCCAAAATTTAAACTTCAGGAGCAGATTGATCCTAAAAAAATTTTGCTCAAAAAGTTAACATCCTGGGCTGCAATGATGTTTGGATATTATGAGAGATTATTTAAAGATACAAGTATGATTATGTTTAGGAGTTTTGGTGTTTTATGCAATATTTTGATAATTTGTGCAAGTTATGTAAGGCCAAAAAAGGGTTGTTTCATATTTTTGTCAAAAGTGGTGCGATGACACAATTATTTTTTTTTTTTAATTCTCGACAAACCTGTCATTCAATTGACCCTTTATGGAAGATACTGGTCTTTTTATTTAGTACTTTAGAGCAAGTGTGTATGTTGGGCAGTTCTCATTTGCTTGTCCATGATTGGTTCTGCAATTGTCTTCACTGAAGTAGGGAGGGTTATTTTTGTGTTCCCCCACCCCCCAACCCCCACCCCAGATCTACAGACTGCATGGGCTAGACAAACAAGAATAAAAAGACCGACACAAGGGTATTTAAGTGATGCGCGTGATGACCAGAAACAGTTTCGTTCTTTCTTTTTTGCCTAATATTGATGGGTTTTTTTGTCTATTTGATCCAGGAACTAATAATGCAGTGTGTAGTCTGAAACTTCTTGAAATTACAATAGAACGAGATGGCAAGGTAAATCAAATATACATACACTTTATTCCCAGCTATGCCCTGATGAGCTATAACTAACAAGACTCATATCTAGTTAGAATGGATCTTATACAAGTTAGAGCTGAGTTGTAACAGGATCCTTGCATTACAATGATTTCCATGTGGAATGGAGAAAATGCATATTTCATGCAATACACCTGACAGAGCTGAGAGTCTTTATGAAAGTCCACAAAGTGCATTATTTAGAACGAAAAATTGGAAATCATGGAGTAATGCTTATAGATATACCAGAATATGATATTTCTAATTGTGTGTTATAAAATATTGAAACACTGTAATCGATATTGTAAAATTTAATATTTCTTGTTTTGACCAGATTGGTCCTGTTGTTGACAAATATTTACCTGAGCCACTTTATAGTGTGTTTCCATGGTTACCAGAATACACAGTAAGGTGTGGATGGACATGTGAAGGAAAATAGTAAGTTGTGATTTTAATTTTTTTTAAGTTTTGCTTTGATACTGGTACATTGACATAGAGGGCATTACAGTGTTTCATCCAATTGTTGAAATATATCCAAAAGTTCTTTGTTTTTGTGAAAACATTTAGTACTTTAAAGTTAAACCAAAAATTGTGTAAGTGCTGTTGATATGCCCTGTTAGCATACATCCCTGGAAGTGATCAGTCAAATGTACCATTAAGGACAAGCTAGGGAAGGTACTATGTAGAGTAATGAATGTTTCACTCATTTTGTGTCCTGCCACTCAATACTAATGAACTAAACAAAGATGAATCAAATATTGTTTCTCCATTTTCTTCCCCTCACAGTGTCTGGGCAGAGCTGCTGAGTAGAAACCAACAGAAGATGGTGTTAGCACTGATTCCTGTACAGTGTTTTGTACCTGTAGAGGGCGACATTGATATCAAAACTACTCCACTGACAGAGCACCAAATACAGGTCATTTATGAAGAAGAGTCTGATGTCTGGATCAATGTAAGTCAACATATATCAGGATTTTATCCACCCTTCCCTTGTACAAACACCCATTATTTGGGCAGTAATTCTTAGTACCTGTAATAGAATTCTACCACCTAGGTTTGTCATAAAGATAACACTATTTGTTTTCTTGGTTAACATCATAACTTCTGCTCCATGTGCTTCACATGCATTACTATAGGGGCGTGTATGAATAAATCGACCTTGTTCTATTTTGACCCCCTAGCTTGAGGTAAAATGCTATTGCAGGCAACAAGAATTAGAGATCATTTCCTAATATTTTTCTGAGTAGAAATTTTCAATACTCAGTATGAACCCAGAGTTCCATGAATATTCATTCTCGTATTAATCAATATCGCTTATTTAGTTAATAACATCATGGCTTTCTGACTGATACTGCTACAATCACAGAATTTGGTTCTAAAAGTTGTATTTTGTGTATTCTTTACCGAAAGGTCCATGATCACCTGCACTTCTTTCCCCAAACTACTGAGACTGAAATTAGTTTCATTTGGTCCAGTGAGAAGACTGGACACCAGCAGCTTTACTACGTCACCTCATCACTGCAGTCATCATATACTATCAATGGAGTACCTGACCCATTCATAGAAATCAGTGACAGACAGAATAGTAAGTAATGGGAAACATAATAGCGCCCTCTATCAGTTCAATGGGAACAGAAGTATAAGTCTGTGAAAAACAAAAATAGCGCATTCTGTCAGTTCAGTGGTGATAGAATCATTAATATTGAAAAACAGGTTATTCAGAACAAATGCTCTGTCTATCAGTTCAGTGGAGACAGAACCATAAGTAGTGTATAACAGATCATTTACAAGAATATCGCCCTCTATCAGTTCTCTAGGGACTATAAGTAGTGTATTAAAAAGAGGTGCATTCATTAGACAAAACATTTTCTTATTGTTTGGCCAGGGTGACCTGGCCCTTTTTTGGACAGTTTACACATGCTGCACATGGAAAACAAAACACAGCAGCTCATTCAAACAGAAAATCACTTGTTTTCTTTTGTCTCATTGCAGGTTTTTTACATGCCAGGGTATTGAAATGTCTAGCTGTCACACCAAACAACTCAGTGGTAGGAGGAAAAGAGGTACATTGTTCCATTCTGATATGTAGATGTTATTTCCCAAGTATTTTTTGTTTTGTTCATCTAATGATCATGATTACATGATGGTAACGTGACAGTTTATGTCTCATATATTGTGAAACTGGAAAGCATCATTTTGTCGGTGTTGAGAAGTTCCAGAATACAAACCTAAAACATAGTTGCATGTACGTTTGTTTTTTTAGTAGTCAGTACGTCCTTTGTGTGGTCAATTCTACAAGTTTCTCACTCTGTGTGTGACCTTTTTTTCACCATTATCAAAATGAGGGCCACGACAACTTTAAAGAGCCATAAGATAGGTTTATACCTGTTATGGAGTAGTTCTTCATATATATTAAAATATACTGTATTCAGGTGAAATTATAATGATACAAAAATTTGACAAGTTTTTATGAGCTGTTTAAATATTTTTTTTTTCTTCAGATTTGGGTGGATGAAGTGAAACAATTATTGTATTATATTGGACTACATGACACACCGCTAGAGGAACACTTGTAAGTACTAATAATATAAACAGTGGAGATTGATGTATATAATATTAGTAGTGCTGGAAATAGTAAAAACAAAAGATCAACCAATCTTGTCAAAGAGGGCGCTTTTTATCATTACAGAATTTACTCGCCTTTATTACACTTGGTTGTTGGTGTTTGCTGGAAAGCTGTATGTTTTTGTTTCCCTTTGAAAAGCTGCTGATCATTATCAAGAACTAGCCAAATTTGAAGTTTATTTGTTTATTTATTTACCATTTAACATTGTGTAACAGATACATGATGCATTAACATTTTGGCCATCGCCAACAATTATAACGACGACAGACTAACAAGGAAAAAAAATCATGTCTTGTAGCAACTGTAGAGTTGCTGTTTTTTGGTTTTCTTACGTATGAATAGTAAAAACTGTCCATGATCATTGTCTTCACAAGTTCAGTTTTTCACTTGGCGATGTCATTCATACACCTTTTGCATTATAGGTATGTGGTGTCCTACAGCAGGCCATCAAACCCAGTACGTTTGACAGAACCAGGCTACTCACATACCATTGAGATGAGTGGGGTAAGTCATATATGCATCCGATCAGGGGAAAAAGATATGAATACGTAAACATTGAATTGTCATAACAAAATACAATGTATAGATTCAGCAGTAAACTTTATGGTCTAGATACGGTTTTACTGACAAGGTGGTATGGTGGAAGGGTTCGACTTTAGGAGGGCCCGTGAGCCGTATACACGTACTACCAAAGTCTGAAAAACCCACAACTGGACTGTAAAGGTTTTCTCATATACCCCCATGGTGTGGCACAGAAACATCATTTAAATCACATAATCACATGATTTGAGTGTAAGACGTTATTTTATGCATAAAAATAAAGATGTTGACATGGAAAAAAAGCCAGAGTGAACAGATATTGACAAACACACCACTTGCCATATTTGGGCAAAGTTTACCAGGGCTTGATATGGAAAATTACTGCACAGGTTTGATGCATGCGCTCTGCATTGCATTACACAGGAAGTGATACAGGGGTATATGATAATAGTATATTTTACTCTGATAAAACTTGCATAGATTGCCATGATTTTGTTCAGTAACCCTGGTAACATACTTGAGGAACTCAAGTAGATTGTCGTAACAAAACTTTGGTACTGATACATTTAGTGAATGTTTCTCCATAGTTTCAATAATCATCTTTCTGAAACAAAACTCTGAGGTGATAACTACTGCTTTTATTTAGTATGTTTCTTTTGACCTTGATAATGAAAATTTTGATTTTTTTGTCCTTCTGCACAGGATTGTAATTCATTTGTTAGTGTATTTAGTAGTATATCCAGTCCACCAGCAGCTAAAGTTTACAAAATTATCCAGTTAGATGGTCAACTATCCGCACACACAGTGGGGACACTATTAGAACCGGCAGGTAAGACATACTGCCCTCTAGTGGCATATCTCTATCAGCACATACAGTGGGGACATTGTTAGAACCGGCAGGTAAGACATACTGCCCTCTAGTGGCATATCTCTATCAGCACATACAGTGGGGACATTGTTAGAACCGGCAGGTAAGAATACTGCCCTCTAGTGGCATACTTCTCTCAGCACATACAGTGGGGACACTATTAGAACCGGCAGGTGAGAATACTGCCCTCTAGTGGCATACTTCTCTCAGCACATACAGTGGGGACACTATTAGAACTGGCAGGTAAGACATACTGCCCTCTAGTGGCATATCTCTATCAGCACATACAGTGGGGACATTGTTAGAACCGGCAGGTAAGAATACTGCCCTCTAGTGGCATAGTTCTCTCAGCACACAAAGTGGGGACACTATTAGAACCGGCAGGTAAGAATACTGCCCTCTAGTGGTGTACTTCTCTCAGCACACACAGTGGGGACACTAGAACCGACAGGTAAGATGTAATGTCCTCTAGTGCTATATATGAGGTGAAAATACTTGCATAAAACCTTAATTTAGCTTTTCCAGTATAAAAATGTGTGCCTTCTGATGGTATTGAAAATTGTCTTCTGGTGCTGTTAGTACAGTTGATGGCATGATAGGGGTTTCCTCATTTTAGTACATTGTATATGTATGCAAAATTATGTCATTGAATTGTTTACGTATTTTACCAGAATCCCAGGTTTGAGTTCAGTCAATAGCAAGTGCTTTAGTAAATAGAATATTACCTTTTAGTATTTGGCAGAATTGCCACCAAACCATATAAAGTATGCCCTTCATGAGTAAATCTCAATATTTTTATACTTTAAGGGTCTTTCTCATTTTCTTACATCCACAGCTACATACAACCATTATCAACCTCCAGAAATCTTCCAGTATTTGAGTGAATCCAGTGGATATACAGTGTATGGTTTACTATACAAACCTCACCTCATAGAGCCAGGCAAGAAATACCCTACAGTGGTGTTTGTGTACGGTGGCCCACAAGTACAACTGGTTACCAATTCTTACAAAGGTATCAAGTTACTTCGGCTGCATACGTTGGCATCCTTAGGTTATGTCGTTGTCGTACTAGATGGCAGAGGGTCGTGCAATAGAGGACTAGAGTTTGAAGCGAGGTTAAAACACTGCATGGTAAGTATGAGTTTCAGTAGATTTGTTGAGGTTTGACTATGCTGTAGACTGTAAGATACGTCACTTGGAGTGTCCTTATTATCCCCCCCCCCCCTTACGACTGTATGTACACGGTAGATAGCGAAGTGCAAATCAAAGCAAAAGAGTCCCACCTACTGTTGCCAACAGATGGCTCATATATGTATATATAAATGTGTTGCTGATGTTTGTTAAATGTAAACGTCCACACATGTCTAGGAGCTATCTGCCATCTTCTCTAATTTTGATTTCACACACCATGTCCAGTGTGGGCGTGAACATGCAGGATGAAATTGTCAATAAACTGAAATTCAACATTTTGTTGTAGAACAGTTATCACACAGTTCCCCTTCACTTGTTTGCGGAGGGGTATGAGAAGCGCCCACAATGACTATCTTTCATTAAAAAAAATATCGGTACCATGCTGGGGTAGCTGTAGCTGCTTTTGCATTCCCTTTTGTCTTATTTTGCACTTTCATCGTATTTTGTGTAGGGTACAGTAGAGATAGCAGACCAAGTTGAAGGTCTACAGTGGATAGCTAACAATAAGGGATTCATAGATCTGAATCGTGTAGCTATCCATGGCTGGTCTTATGGTGGATACTTAGCACTCATGGGACTTGCTCAGAGACCTGATGTCTTCAAAGTAAGTAAGATCACAGTGTTGTCACTGTTTTGATGTAGACATGGAGACAATAAACTTCTTGTGGGTAGTGAGCAAATTTTTGCTATATTACATGTTCAATTTACTTGCAAGGATTCAAAAGTGTATTTATATCTAATTTGTGATTGAAACCACACATGCTGAGACCCAAAGGATGAGTTTGAACTGAACTAATATCTGAGGTGATCAGAAGGAGAGCTGTTTCTCAAGGGTCTGGTTAGCTCTGACTACGTTGTAAGAGGGGAGAGGGGTGCTCATTTGCCACATAATTCCTTAATACTCTTCAGAAATCATAATTGATGAAATTTGAATGCATCTCGCCACAATGACCACAAGTGTAACTTTGGCCTGCTTGCTGATTTCAGGTTGCAGTGGCAGGAGCTCCAGTGACATCATGGCATATTTATGACACCGGTTACACAGAGAGATACATGGATACACCACAGAATAACACACAGGGTTATAAAGAAGGATCTGTCATCAACTACATCAACAATTTTCCTAATGAGTAAGTATTGGTATTTTTGTCTTATGCATATATATAAAACTTGTGAAATATGCACACTTTGTGTGAAATACCTAGAATTTGTTCCCGTTATTTTTCCAGTACAGCATAAAAGTCCTGTTTTTCTTAACATGTAGTTTTTTATGTACAAACAAATAACCCCTTGGTAGAAAGAGGATTCTAATGGAAATGACTTTCTATAATGCCAGCATTTTCTGTGTATTTCTTTGTGGAAACCGTAACATGTGAAATGTAACCAGCAGTGTATCTGATGACTAATGTGTCTCTTTCGAGAAAACCTTGATCCCTCTGAAGTATTATGAAACTTATTACTCCATAATTTGTGTGTACTTTGTTGTGGACAAGATTTTATTTAGACACCATTTCTTGTTTCTTCAAAGGTGATTCTAAAAATACGAAATATTGCTTCTGATCTTTACTGCACTGTTGTTTGCACTCACTTACAGTTTGTGTATATGTGTGTACCTGTGTCATATTTGTTAGAGGTGATTATACTGTACAGCGAGATATTTTTTGCTACTAGAAAATTTTGCGATCTTACAGTCTTCGGCTACATTTAGTTGTCAAAGACTAATTTGTACTAATTACCAACCTGGTACAGTGTTCATGTACAAAAAGGCAATTTTAATCACTACTTAATTTTGCCGGGATTTTGTTCCAGCAAAGTTATTGAAAATTAGTCTTTAGCGAAATTTCCATGTTTACAGTGTCTTTGACTGTGTGATAGCTAGACTGAGGTATTTGTTGTTGTTTGCATTCCACGATGCTAGTTTATATGTAAATAATGAGAAATCGTTTAGTCTATGTGATAGCATGTAGAAGAGTTCAAATGGAACATGTTTGCAATTCTGTTGACGTAGCCACAATTTGAATGCTGTGTGTCATTGATTTCCTGAAGACAATTTTGATGAGTCAGTTGTGATAAAATTCGATGGGTATCCTGAGAATTTAGTTCACATATTTTAGATTAATTTTAGCAACCTGAACAGTACTCCAATGAGATGAAACTCCAAAAAGTAGATATATCCTGATTTAGTATCTGTAAGGTTTATCACATCATAAAATTGTCATGTCTACTATATAGTAAAATTAAAAATGGATAGTTTACATGGTTGTGGTATATTTTATTGAACAGTGCCCTCTTGTGAGCACATAACCCAAATCATGCGAGGGCAGTATACTGTGTATCAAGGGAAGAGTACTATATCAAAGAAAATAAACTTAGGACGATAATGATATGCTGTTTTCTGAACTGTAAGAAAATGGACTGAGTCATCTTGAACTGATTTTATTTATCATTCCCACATGTGGCACTGCCTGCAGTGATATATAGAAAACGATATTAGAAGCTCAAATCGTATTTCAATTTTAACCTCGTCTCTGACCTGTAATGATACATTTCCATAACATATTAATTTCTACTCACAAACAATATGATAAACAGCCATGTACAAAAGACAAGGGCAAGGAAAAAATTTGTCATAGTCCTGTGTTTTCTATCAACGAAGTGTTAAAGAGGGCCCCAGGCCCAAGCACTCATTTAATTTCGAAGAGTGCTCTTGATGAAATGCAGACTATAGTCCACTATACACCAAATTATTTCATTCAATGATAAAATGGTATCAAAACTCCCACCAGACCAAGATTTTCCTTTCCTGTAGCAAACTGCCAAAAAAACTTAAAGAAGGCGTTGACCAAAAATGTTTATCATCGATAGATCAAACTTACACATGTTAAAGAATGTGTTGCTGTTTTCTGAGCCCACATGTGAAAATTTTCAGGAGAACAGTGTATCCTTTTAGATCGCTTGCATGCATAAACAGACTATAGAAATGACTCATGTCTGTATATCAGTCAGTATGCAGCCATTTCTCTAACATGTGAGTCAGTATATCAATCAAACCTAGCATAAATGTTATGTAGTATAGGGGGAATATGCATATCACTTTTTTTAACGATCCTGATATTTTATGTCCTGAATTTAGGCTTTGTTTGCACACACACACACACACACACACACACACACACACACACACACACACACACACACACACACACACACACACACACACACACACACACACACACACACACACAATCACACACACACACACAATCACACACACCATGAGGGGTTGGGGTAAAAAATGCAAAAACAAAAATATAAATAAAAAATACTATACTAGAATTTAACACTGGCCAAAATGTAGACGAGTGCACAGACTATGCAATAGATACACTTTTGTGTCCAAGCTAGGGAGCCTGGTTTAGATGTAAAATACCAAATATTACTGTACTATACTGTGATAGCTATAAACGTACATCAAATTATGAATGGAAATAACACAGACACTTACCGGTATCATAAATCATGTACTCACAATTAATTTTTATCAGAAGTCGTAAAAAATTTGTAATGTACCGTCTGTAATGTGATCTCATATTGTATCATCTCTATGATATCTGTTGGATGATTTAAAATGCCTGACACTCGTAAAAGTTGTCCCTCCAGAAAAATCACAGAGGGGGCAGGGATAATATGTGTGAAATGAGCCAATGTGTAAAAATACTGCTGTAGGCAATTCTAGTATTTTACATATTTCATAGCAAAGAGTAGGCTAACTATATATATTATAAATTTGTAATTAAACTAGGGAGTCAGGTTTAGGGCTATGGATAGGGTTAGACTCCCTAGTATAAAACTGATTTGTATCATCTACAATTTGTGTACTCTTGTCTACATGTGTCCCCGATTTGTGCAAAGATTACAACTTAGTCTGTATGCCCATATTTCAAAGAAGAATTGAAAGGGACCATTTTTGCGAATATTAACTGTAATGTTCAAATGTTAGGTGTGTTGAAATCATGCAAGTACAGGATGTATTGAACGAAAAAAAATTTCTTGCTCATGGTAAAAATATGTTAATTTAATGCTATATTAAACCAAACTGTAATGTCCTAGTTTAGGCATGGCTTCATTAATTTGATGACAAATTAGTAATATTGCAGTGTGTCTGTTTACCAGCCGTAGCCAACACCATTTCTGTGTATGTTCACCCAGCCATACCCCCATCCCATCTATATGTTTGTTCACCAGCCATAACCCACCCCATTTCTATGTCTGTTCACCCGGCCATACCCCACCCTATCTCTGTCATCATCCAGCCAAATCCCACCCCATTTCTATGTCTATTCACCCAGCCATACCCTCACCCCATCTCTGTCTGTTCTCCCAGCCATACCCCACCCACCCTTTCTTGGTGTCAATTTTGAAAAAGAACTAATTCCAAAAATATTTTAAATGCCCCAAATGTTTTAAAAATCACACAACTATTAATTAAACATATACACAGAATATGGATAAAAACAGTTTTTCTAAATGCTACGTATTAAAGTGAACATTTCCCAAATTTGGCAGCAGTTTAGAGTTACTTCAACTAACACTAGGACATAGCTAGCATTTCCCAAAAGATCAACACATTACAAATTATTTTGATTAATATATATTACAAATGAAAGTTTTATCTAATTGTCACTTTGCTTCTAATCTAAGTTTGACACACTTTCTGAGGACGTCTAATTAATTGTCAAATAACTTTCCACACCATGTGTCTAATCCACCTTTCAAATACTACACTCCCATGAGACTAATGACGAGAAAATGTAATTAGTAAATGGAATGTAATAGTAAATTAAAATGCACTTTTATAGCAGGATCAATTTCATATATGATTAATTTATGGTGGTTGGCCTAATAGAGTTAATTAATTAATCTTTCTAGTAATTTCCTGCTGAAATTGACGATAAGTAAGTTTTCCATCATTTTCCAAATGTTATGTGAACCTGCAATCGTTGAGTTTTTGAAATTTTTGGATGAGGCTATTGGAATGACCCGTGTCCATATCTCTGTCTGTCTGTCTGTCTGTCTGTCTGTCTGTCTGTCTGTCTGTCTGTCTCTGTCTGTCTGTCTGTCCGTCCGTCCGTCCGTCCGTCCGTCCGTCCGTCCGTCCATCCGTCCGTCCGTCCGTCCGTCTGTCTGTCTGTCTGTCTCTGTCTGTTTCAGCATGTGACGTTGGACTATTCAATTGTAAACTTGTTATTGTCTATGTCCCAGCAACATAATCTATCAATGGACATTGAGTATAATTACACACAGTAGTGTATTGTCTCTGATGACAAGTTTTCCTCTGGTGGTAGAACTCCAACCTCATCCAGTGTTTACACTATATTGATCACAAGCTGACTGTATCCAAATAGCAAGGGACAGCTATCACCCACTTGTATAATCTATCACATGCAACAACAGTATTTCTAGTTTGTTTGTGTCTATCTTAGCTTGCCAATAGCTTGCTTTCCATGGTAATAGTACATTTAGCAAAATGTCAAATGTCAATTATGTCAAATGATGTATTAACAGTGTTTTATTTGAGAGGAGTAAATATAATCTACAAATTTCTCCAGACACTAAAACTATTCTTCCATCCACCACTATGACTGACTATATAGGACACCCTAAAATATGATTATTCTGAAATTCTGAAATTTATTTATTTTGCATTTATAGGCCATAATACATATACAAACAAATAAAGCAAGACAAAAAGTATAATGATCGTATACATACATGGAATGAAAAAATACAACTGAAAACGAGTCAGGAATAAACATAAAGTATGAAATGGAAAAGTTTTCTCTCAATCTAAATGCCTTATGAATATACATTGCAAGTTGTCTTAGCTGATATATACGTGAGGGACTGTTTTTACAAATTGTCTCTGCCAAATAACTAAGTATTACTGTCTTCCAATCTCTGATAGTAGAATTATAAAACCCATGCCAAAACACTTTAGGAAAGTAAGACTGACATTTTGCAGTCCAAAGCTCTCAGCTTATCAAATTACAAATTTAGTTCTAGTGATAATGATAGTTTTAGGTTCAGTTCTTCCAATACTTTGTTTCCAAGGTCAACATCGTTAAAAGTCAGTTCCAAATTGAAAGTGTATCGGACCATGACATTGACAGCTGATTTGTAATTCACACATGGAGCCATACTCTGTAATTGAGAGTAATCCAGATGTCAGGTGTTAAGGTTAGATTGAAAATTTGAAAATTACAATTTGGTTAGGTTTATGATGTGAGAGATAAACTGACCTTGAGATAAACTGTATGATGGAAAGGTTGTCCTCACAAGAACTAGATTGGAACACTTGACCTTGAAGTTTAATGTGATGGTATCTTAGTGACTTTGCGTTATACTTTATCAGTGTACCATGATAAAGTATACCATTATCAGAAGAGGGATATATCATTGTGAAATGCATTAAGTTGTCATGCTGTGGGGTACAAAGCGTGAATACATGTATCTTCAAGTTGGTCATGAGACAGGGTTGTTGCTTTCACAGTAAATTGATCTATGTCGTGAAGTAGCTGTGTGTCATTCTGGTGTCTGTATTGAAATGTGTGTGTGTGTGTGTGTGTGTGTGTGTGTGTGTGTGTGTGTGTGTGTGTGTGTGTGTGTGCATGCATGCATGTATGTATGTATGTATGTATGTATGTATGTATGTATGTATGTATGTATGTATGTGTGTGTGTGTGTATGTGTGCATGTGTGCATGTATGTATATGTGTGTGTGTGGTGTGTGTGTGTATGTGTGCGTGTGTGTAAGCAGCATTCATGTGTTTGCATGCTTGCAGGCAGGCAGGTGGGGAAGGTAGGTAAGTAGGTATAACTATACATAGTAAGATATTGAATGAAACTCACCCAGATATTTGAAATGACACTGTCTATTTGTTTGTTTGACAGAGAAAACCGTTTGTTGATAGTACATGGATTGATTGATGAAAATGTACACTTTCACCATACAACTGTTTTAATCAATGCTTTGGTGAAAGCCTGCAAACCGTATCAATTACAGGTAAGGGGGAGAATTATTGTCAACGTTCTGGTGGTGGGGGGGGGGTGACTGGGTGAGAATGAGGGGGGAGATGTCTACAGTGTAGATACTTAGTAATAGTACATCATAACTGTATATCTTTACCTATTGTGTTTCTACTCAAAATATACAAGTAGTTGACATGCAGGGACGTTCGAATACAAAGTTTGTACATTGAAAGTTTTCTTTGACATAAAATATATTATTTTCACATCAAAACCAGTATACTCCTAATGTTAGTATGAATTACCCCCCCCCCCACCCTTCCCTCACCCTCTTTTTTGGATCAAAAGATGGGGTGTTTTGCTTATACATGTATTGTGTATGGGGTGTATTCTTCTACAAACCCAGGAAAGTTAAAGAGAGTGATGAAAAAAAGCACAACTCAACTTCAATATTTTTGCAAATTCTTCCCAAATTTATTACCACAGACATTACCAAAGTTTTACTGTCAAAAAGGGATTATTGAATTTATTGAAAACCATACGTTTTGTCAGATTTCCGTCTTTTTATGATTTGGGTTCGAAAACGATGCAAAAATATTTAATGTGTTTCTGTTTTTGTTTTTGTTTGACAGGTTTATCCGATGGAAAGGCATGGAATTAGACAAGCAGAAGCAAGCGAACACTACGAGACTATGGTCCTCAGTTGGTTACAACAAAATCTGTAGATAGTTTAGATAGAGATGCAATAGATATAGGATAGTGAGCTGTAGTAAGTTTAGTATTTAGTGGCAATAAGGTAGAATAAGACTTATAGAATAAATGTAGTGCACTGTGTTTCCATCTAAGTAGGAAATTGAGAAAGAAAAATTTTATAGGAGTACAATAGATATCCCAGAGACTTCGCTATCTGGCTGGACAATATTGACGAACAATATTGTCAAGCCAGGCAACCAAGTCTGTGGCTTACACTTTAGAATGCTTTGGTTGATCATATACAAGGATCTAGAAGTTCAAGATGTCCAAAATTTAATGGTTTTGTGGTAATTTTAGTGTCCTGTGGAAAATTATTCATGTTCGAAGATGTATCTGTGGTTGTTACAACGTATGTGTCTCAAATAGGGAACTGCAGTGGCCATCTTGAATAATGCATCATGGGACATTGTCAGCCATCTTCAATGATGCACCGTGGGAATATGTAAATGAGGAGTGTGTAAATCAATTTTAAACTTGAACGAATCACTGTTGTAAACAGCCTGACAAGATAGTTCTTAGCCACAAATAATCAAATCTTAGTTACTCAGATCCTTGTAAGAGGACTGTCCTTTCAGTCGACCCAATATTCAAGAATTCATTATCAGAAATATCCATCAAAATAGCAGAGGTCAGTGTCAGTATTTAAAAGATGATTTAACATAAAACGAATTACAAAATTTAAAAACACTAGCATTGAAAATTAGTAGACTTCCATTACAATGCTGCAATAGATAAATCCAGGTTGAACCGGCCTCTTCTTGACCGATGTGTGAGGGCGCCCCGTCATGGCATACCTTACAGACTAGGTTGAATGTGACCTTAGGCAGGTATCTAATGTTTTGTTTGTTTAACAGTATAGGAAATGAAATACCTTGTACATAGCATGGATTACAAACTAATAAAGTACAACTTCAATTTTAGATGTGTAGATGATTGATGTATTGTAGTAAACCAGGGTAGGGTTCATTAGCGGTACAGTAGAAATATGTGTTTTCTGTTTGTTTTGTTTTATCCTGTAAACCTTCAAGTGAGATCCAAATTGTATAATGATTATTACTGTATGCTCACACAGATCTGAACTGACCGTCCCACATTTTAGTGGCGTAGATCGTCTGTATGCATTTGAAAATCTTATAAAGTAGGTCTTTTGTCATTAGTTGTTTCATTTTACCGTTTTTGTGTAGACACTAGATTGTAAGGTACATCGTGTTACTCCACCCTCACCGGCCTTCTCTCTCCTGGCTGTATCTAAATGCCTATCATTATGTACCTATCTGTGATTGGGTCTAACCAGCTCTGGTTGGAAATGGCAGGAAGGGTGGGTGGCCAGCTCGGTACAGACATGAGAGGGGTTGAACGATGTGTGAGGGTGTCCCGTCATGGCGTACCTTACAGTCTACTGTATGTAGATACTTGAAGAATTATGATGTAGTGAACAAACAAACAAACATGGTGGGTCAAGGGTCACACATTAAAGTTATGCATATATTTGAATAAATTACTCAAGCAGTTCTGTTTTTTCCTGGAGGAAATACCTTCAAATGCAAAGGAAGGATAATATCCATGAGTTGTGAATATGTATGCATTTTATCGATAAGAATTACTGAATGAAGGAAAGAAACATCAATTTTGAAAAAATGAAATTGATGTAATAATGTACCGCTCAAGCAGATTTAAAAAAGTAACAAAATTTCTTGTACTGTTTTTTCAGGCAAAGTATGAAATTAATATATGCAAACATGTGATAAGAAAAAAAAATCAAATTTTTGCCTTTTTTTTTCATTTGATTACCATTTTTAATTCTGCAAAGTTCTGCGATAGGTTTATTGCCTGAATGATTTCAAGGAATATTTTTTCTAACTTTGTAAAAATTGAAATTTTTTAGTTTGTTTGGACTTTGTTGTGAATAGTTGATGTATATCTCAATAACAGCTCACTCTTGTCATATCAGTGATTTGACATTTTTGAAGACAATGGAATCAAAGTCTCGGTACCTGAAATAGAATATGCCTATGCGCATCATAAAAAAACAAAAACATTTGATTTGTTGGTCGACACCATAACTTCTGCTCCATGTACTTCACATGCATTACTATAGGTGCATATAAGAATAATTTGACCTTCTTGTTCTATTTTGACCTTCTAGCATAGGTAAAATGATATTGAAGATACCAAGAATTGTAAACTTTTTTATGAGTTCAACTCAGTCATTTATAGATATCACTCAGTTTACTATTACTTCAAGTGCCAAAGTAATTATTACTAAGAAAAACATGCTATCGGCAAAACTAAGATCGACACAAACTAAAACCATTGTTATTGCATGTGGTAGATTACACAAGTGGGTGATTGCGGTGTCTTGATTATGTGTATACAATCACCCTGTAATCAAGATAGTGTAAACACCGTATGAGGTTGAATGTGTGGCCACTTGAGGGAAACTTGCTATTTTAGATACCGCCCTACTGTGAATGTAATTACGTCAACGTCCATTTGTAGCATAAGTTGTAGTTTTTGCCAATTGTTTGCCGATAGCTTGATTGCCGTAGTAGTAAAAGCTTCTCACACAATACACTTTCATTTTATCAGCAGTAATTTGTGAATGGAATGAAGCAATAAAATGCCAACTAATGAAAGCCAAACTGACAAAATGTTCTAGTTCAGAGGTAGTAGATTACAAGAGTTGTCATTGAGAGTACTCCTGTTATCACTTGCTACAAACACGGTTAGTGAAATATGAGTACCAACATTGACAAATTTTTTTGGTCTAGTTCGAAGAGTGCAACCATTCATCTCGGACGACCACTATAGGCAAATTTTTAAGTGGTTTGAGTATCCGTATCTGAGAAAGAGAGAATGGGAGAAATGTTGCCAAATGCAAAATTTTGTATGATTTTCAGTCAAACTTCAAATTATAGTAAAATTTATCTAACCTACAACTCAAGCTCACATTGATATACATTGTATCATGGTTTACACCAGACGGTTTCTCAGACTATGCAAACCTGACCCTTCCCTCCTTTCCTCCCCCACTCCCCTCTCTCACCTATTTTCTTCAACCAACATAATATGCAGTATTCTTCATTGACAGAAAGAAGTTATTGTGTGTGAAAATTTCTGTCATTTAAAACTGTCTTACAAATCTGTCACAGTGACCATTCTGAAAAAGAAGAAGAAAATTCTGTACCACCATAGCGACATTTTACCCAGGATGCAATATAATTATAAGTGGACCCCCTAGCTTTACATAAATTTTAATTTCAGGTAGTATGAATTTCCCCACTTGCTGACAAACATACCTTGTGTATTTGAACAGTTTTGATCATAAGAAAATTAATTCATTTTGCTTCCCTGCAAGTAAATTTTAAGATTATGTTTTGAGGAGTTTGTAACTCCATATTAGAAAAAAAAAACTTAATTGACTATCACAGCAGTGAATCTTCTCTATGTATTGTACAGATTCTTGAGATATTATCACAATTCTGTGTTAGTGCATAAATGCCTTCTTTTTTTAAAAAAAAAACATTGATGTAAAATTGTCCTGTAATGCTTAGTGTGACGAAGAATTGTATTTTGTGAAATTTACATAAAAAACTATTGAAATAATTGCTGTAATACATTGAAAAATAAAGTATTGAAATAACTGATATTTGTGTGTGTGTTCTGGTATGTTTGTTTGGCCTGTACTCCACTAGAAAGGTCAAAGGTCAAGCTGTAGGAATGGCAGATGGTACCATGTTGTTGAAGTCTATCTCAAATTAATTGCAGATTTATAGACTAATGGTAAAGCTATCAGAATTTTTATTGCTAGTTAAATGGTGTTTTATTATTACACAAAATAACATCTGTGACAGCTGACACATGACTCAGTTAAACTATATTTCAAGAAACACTTGAGATAAATGCAATATCTGTTATATAACTTCCTAAGCCAGATCTAACATTTAAAAAAGGGGGGGGGGGGGGGGTGAAATACAATATTTGTTCCTCTACACTGTCTGATGTTTAAAAAAAATTAGGATTAACATTTGAATATAAAAACAGTTGACTGGCAGTTATGGAAAAGTTGGTCTTAAACAAAGAATGATTCCATTGCTGTATCTGTATTTCCAGTGATAGATGATCGCCTAGTCCTGCTTGTAGATGGTGCATGGGTCTAGATTACTGGAATGACCCTCAACACCAGAAGAAGGGAGGGACAGTTGTTAGAATCGAGTCTCAAAGGACTCCATATGCAAGCACGACTAATGATCGCCCAGATACTTTTTTTATGCTTTCAGTATCACAATCTTGCCATTGGTGCTGTTTTTCACCCCCCCCCCCCCCCCAATATGGCCATAGAGGGTGTTATTATTCTGTTAAATTTGTTTATCAGAATCACTAAATACATGATTGGTTGAGTCATGAGAAACAGAAATAAAGAGGGCCATTCTTAAACATGGACAGTCACTGTAATACGAGTTATGTCCATATATATAAATCAGGTGTATACTAGGGAGTCTAACCCTATTCCTGTAACTAACTGTAACTCCCTAGCCTGACTACAACAAACTTGACTCTGCTACAGATTACTTGCACAGACATCAAATCATTGTAAACCACTGTCCTATTAAAGCTGCACTAGCTGTAACTGGGATATCAATTTTATGATCAGATAATTATTCATAGAAAATTTTAGAATACCAATAATTAGACATTGTACATGTAAATAAAAGGTCAGTTTTATCTATATGTAGTACAGTAACAAGTTGCAATCACCATTGCATTGGGGCACTGATTTTTAGGTGTGGACGCAAAAATAATTTAATCGGATTTCTTCCACTATATCAAGTGTACATAACCTCACAAATATGTCGAGGGGATTCTATACTGTTCATTATTATGAGTAGTCGATCATTATATCTAACAAAACAGTTTCAAAAAATGTTTCAGTAATGCAGCCAGTGCAGCTTTAATACAACAAGACTATCTCATGTACTGTATACTCCCTCTGTACAATAGTCTCTTGACTTCTGAGAATCAGACAATATGTTATCAGCAACCCATTACACAACTAAACTGCAACAAAATAGGATCTTATAATTAAGTCTCAACTCATGGCGGCATATTCCTTTGTTGAGGATTGCCATATCTGACCTTTTATCTGACATTAACAGTCATTTTGTTACGTTTAAGCTAAAGGCTATTTGGAATCATTTGCATTTAAATCATATAATTATATTTTCTCAAGAACATAAAACAGAAATTGACAATAAAATATGCCCATTGTGTTTTATTTATGTAGTAGAGTCCATAAAATAAAATTACTTGTAGTTTTAGACTAATTTAAAATAAATCGTGTTGAATATCTCAAATATTTCACTTACCTTTTAGACTATATATACCCAAAAGTCATATATAAATTACATAACTGTACACTTATTCCAACTTCTGTGCCTAACAGCGGTGATAGGATGGTGAAAACACATCTCTCCCCTTGCTCCCACCCCCACCCCCCTCTACCAGGTTTTTTCTACTTTATCATTCCTAGGGGAGATATTTTCTTCATGACAATCACTTTCAAAGCCTGCTGAATAACCCCTTCACCACAGATAATTTCTCTCTCTCTCTCTCTCTCTCTCTCTCTCTCTCTCTCTCTCTCTCTCTCTCTCTCTCTCTCTCTCTCTCTCCCCTTATTCCATGATTGAGATGATATATCTACATGTGATGTCACAACACAGCGAACATCTTACTGACCTTTGACCTTTGCACTGACTTTCACCTTTGCACACATTAAAAATTGACAAGTCTATAATTCACACTTTGTAGTTTTATTGTGTTACCCTGCAAATGATGCAGTCTCCAAAAACCATTTGTAAATGTTACAATAGAAAACTAGAGATATACATTATAATACAAAGTAGTCAAAACAGACAAGAAAAAAATTGATAAATCTTGCTTTGAAGTCATAATAATAATAATAGTGTGTAGACTAAAACAATTATACCCTGGCAAGGGTGTTTATACAGTTACACCAAGTCACAAATGAGGCAATCAGATTCCTGTTGGAAAATTTTCACCATTTTTCTGGGAAACAAACGGCATAACCTTCAACAACCTATGTTTCTGATTGAGACTCAACACTCTCTAAAATATATTCAGTAGCTCACAGTTCAGAATTAGTTTTCTGACAACAAACTAAAAAAATCTAATTTTTCCCCTTTTTTCAAGAAAAAGTAGCATATTATACCATCAACAACCAAAGCTCCTGATTTAGAATCTAAACTCTAAAAACATTGACTATAAGTGCAAAGTTACTGTACTTTTTACAGACTTTTTCATATAGAGTCAAAATTGTGCTCTCGCTCTCTTTTTAGCTTTACCCATAGTGGAAGAAATAGGTCAATTTTACTACTTATATACTCATCAAAGTCAAATATTTTTACGATGTTCATTTTTCAAGATGTGATGACCTGTTCTTTGAGTAAATAACACTTCTGTTTGCTCATTACTTCCATAAAATTCATTACTTATTTAATATATAAACAGAAATACAGAAAATAATTTCAAATCATAACTGAATGTCTCTTGGGTTCACTGTAACAAAGTTAATAACAAGATTGCATTGGTTAAATATTAAAAGCCAGGAACATCATAAAATCTGTCTCTTCAGCTCTGTATTCAATATGTCACACTATCCCCCCCCCCCTCCCCTTTACTTTGCTTGACGTCCACAAAAAACTTGGCTATCAAAGCAAAATGTACTTCAGACCCAAGTCCTGCCCAGACTCTACTTGCACACTCCATCTGATTGTTTCACATCTCTGTTGGATTAACATTCACTATTTTGCAAAATACACAATAACCTGGTAAACTGTGGACCCAGTATGTCAGCAATACTGGTAATAACAGACACTACAACATAGGATATCTTTTAGTTTGGATAAGCAAGACATCTTTAGGACCTGAGTCCTGCCCATACTACGCCTGCACCATCCATTTGTATGTTTGTTTCACATCTCTGCTGGAATGATTTCTTTATTTTTGTGGCAAATGATGCATCCATGCAGTTGTGCTCTTCATAGACATCAAAATAAAGATATCTCTAACACTGAACATCATAATATTTTTCATTCTGCATAATTTCCATGGTACATTTTATAGCATACTGCGCTCTCATTGTTGTAAAACCAAGAGACCTGTAGGCCACTTGTGGCAATTGTGTAATGCAGTTCCTTTTTTAGTAAAACTGAAAAATACTCTGGTTTAAAGTGCAAGAATGTGCACATTAGAACAAAGAGTTGGGTATAATTCTTGGCATATTGGGTCTATTGTTCTCAACTCAAGATCAGCTCAGCTTAATTATTTTGAAGTTAATTTGTAACCTTGCACTTCATTATTTATGCCAAGCTTTTAAAAATAATGAGTCTGACATTGTAACTAATAGTGTACAAAATACAAATTATCACAAATTCATATTTGACACAAACTTGAAAGAAGTAAACAATTTGGTAAAAGTTGCTAAGTAACTATTAATAGATTATTATGAGGTAAAAAAAGTGCATTGAAGTGAGAGTAGTTTTGTTGTGGTACAAGTATCATTATTAACTTTGGTTGTTGAAAGGATTTTGTACAAGTAATGACCTTATCTGAAAACTAATGCAGTGATTGGACGAAGAAAAACAGCCAATGAAAAGACAGCTAATAAATATGCAAATTACAATGTACATCTGGTTAAACACTAATCGGAAGAGTTTTTTAAGCATAATCATCTAGCATACTTTATGAAAATTGATTTTTTTTTGTTATAAACAAGGTGTTTTTCTCTGTACAGTGAAAGTGGAAAAAAAGAATTTTTTTTGGAAAATGTATCCAAAATGACAAAACTCTGAAAAACTTGAGATGATAAAATCAGTTTTCTCAAAAATTCATCAAATTATTGTATGTATAGTGTAATAAAAGTATGCTAGAAAGTGTTTTTTGGTGATCATGGAATATATTATAACATAAACACTGTGAAAGTAAATAGTAAATCGCAACCTGCAAACAGTACTGTACATCAGCTACCTGAGATATCATTTATAGTCCATAACCTGGTTTAATTGTTGATGATTATTCATGCAGACCATGTACAGACCAAAACGACAATTCTGAATGCAGTAAATGTGAGCTGCCACATGTAGTTAGAGAGAAAAATAACTTATACACTAGCCTGACGACAAAGTAACACTTCATTAGTTTAGGTCTATGATCCTTTACTTGAGCTACCCTGAATAAATGTCTGTCTTCTAAGAACAGCATTGAATTTACAATCGTCTAAAAAATAAGAGTTTTTCTGTATCCTTGAAAGCAGATATCATTAAACCAGATAACGGACTATTTCAAATTCTTCATCTCTGTCGTGAACATGCAACTCTACAAGAAAAAATGGAACACTAGATTTTTGTACAAAGAAAAAAAGATTATTTATTTGTAGTAAGTTTGTGTTTTTATTTACAGTGAATACAGTAGTAAACAAAATTGACGATATAAATAAATAGTTTTTTTTTTACTATTGTCAGCATTATTGAAATTATTGAAATACATTATTGGTTGTTGTTTTTATTCACATTATTTTTATGTTTATGTATTTGAGCATCAGGAAGTTTCCTTGTTTTGAGCGTTCCATTACATCTCAGATAATCTACACAAATTTCAAAGGTTTGGGGAGATACAGATGGAGTAATTTTTTTGATCGAGTAATTATATTTTGTTTCATTTTTGTTCTTCATAATCTTACTAGATTCAGCTTTGTAAAAAATACAAAAAAATTTCTTCAATTCACAACTTATCACCACAATGTATGGATGGAAGTGCAAATAAAAATATTGATAATTTTTGGAAACTCTGCACTTTCAACACAAAATTTCAGCACTAAAAAACTGATGAAATATAGATACATTTTTCTGATATGCAACAACCAGAAATTATGTCTCATTTTCTAGGTAAGTACACCCAAAACTTAGACAGCAGGTGTTATAACTGTGCAAAATAAATATTTCAGATCTCCATTCTAATAAAATATGTATTTGGGTGTTAAAGTGTGACAAAGAATCAACTGCCTATGAGTTACACAACTTACTTGGATATCTGTCAAAAAATAAAACTAATCCAAAATATATTTCATTTTTCAAGGCAATATTTTCATACATGATGTGAAAGCCAATGAAGACATCTTTTCTTTTTTTAGGTCTCCACAGGTTTTTGGTGGGTGTGAGTAAACAGCGCCCTCTATGGCCATTTGCTGTATATATGCTCAAATGAATTCAGCCTGAATTGTGCTTCCCCACTACTTTTCTATTTCAGTATTATTTGAGTTTGTTTTCTTTCACCTAACTGATAATTAACAACATCTTTTAATGAATATGTTTTATTTTTTCTGCTTTTCTCAGGTTAAAATAAATTTAGGAACATGATAAAAGTTCAAAATTCACTTTTCTATATAAGCTGCTCTCAGGAGATAAAAATATTCGGATTTTCCAGGAACACTCAGAATTGTTTGCATTTCGCCAATTTTCACGCATTTCAATCGTAGCTAAATAATACTCAATCAAATTTCTCTCTTTGGAGCTTTTCTCTCTCTTATGTTTCCAACTATTAAAGGCATAAGTTGAAAAAAAAAAAAGTATGTCACATGCATGCTTGGTCATTTTTGGTTCAGCCTCACTTTATGGCATTTTTGGTAACAGGTCGTCTGACTTGGCTGGTCTAACAGTTTATCGTACAAGGTAGTGAATTCGCTGTATAGGTCATTCCAGACTGCAAACAGGAAATCGAGAGTACAGTACCCTCATTCAAATTGGAGGTATCATCGCCTCATAGCTGTGTCCCTCAAGGTATTCTGTAGAAGTGTAAATCAGGGTATGTGTTTTGTGTTGTTCAGACATTCAGGGGAAAGCAGCAAAACTCTATCATTAACTGGGTAACCTACACCATGTATACCCCTCAAGGTACACACAGACAGGAAGTCAAGTGCCATCATGGCAAATTTTGGAAAGGCCTAGATTTTTTTAAGCTGTGGCCAAGTAATCAACAGCAAACCAATCATCATATTTATAGTTACTACTTCTGTCTTCACTTCTAGCAACACTTTCATTGTTTACTTCATTATGTGGTCACCCCTGTCTCTCCTAGAAATTGGTATGTCCCAATACTGTTCACTTCTGGAATATTCCATTCACTTGGAGTTATGGGTTCCACAGTGTGGTGTTTGTGAGCTTTCAAGTGTATACTTTCACTGATTTTCCCACGAAAATAATTTCGTTGTTACTTAGTTGTTGTCAATAGAGCTATACATATAAGTACACTGCAGTCATCACTGTTGGCAGCTCTTCATAAAAAATTGACATTTTTCCCAGATAAATCCATATGCTCAAGGAAGAAGAATGAGATTCTTTCCTTCCAGGATTTCCGACTGAACTTTATCCGTGGAAGTGGAGACATCAGCCTGTATGGAAAGAACGGAACAGATGAAGGCAAGACAGGTGGCACCAATGGCTGTATAGAAAGCCCAACCTGGATGACATTCCGCGATCTGGAAGGCTCCGGCTTCCAGTCCACACAGGTCTTTAATCCGTGGTGCTCCCCATCCGGCAGGATACAGAACGAGGCCAACTATAAGGAGGAGACCTGGAAATGAATAAAGAAAAGAAAGAAAGAATTAAGTTTGGTTTAAATTGGTGATAATGAGACAGCACTAAGAATTACAAAATTATGACAAGACTTTACTGAAATACCATTTACATAAATATTTTCACACTTTCAGGTAGTAACGTTGCAATTTCTTTCTTGCTACACTTTGTCTAAATGAAATAAACCATTTGATCACACTGTAACTAGACGCAGACACACATGTGCCAATGTTTTAATGTCTGTATTTGATGTCTGCATGGTGGTACATTAGTTCAATTGACAAAATGTCACAAGAAATTGCATTCATTCAATCTTGCAATCTTCCAGTGTAGCATGTGCTGTGTCTTCTTGGTTAACATTTCAGCATGGTTGTAAAACACAGCAGTGAACACTAACATGAAATGGGCTGTAGAAGTTGATTATATATGCAACTGTTGCAGTCTTGGTTAAAATGTGGGAAAGTTAATTGAACATTAGACATCTGCATCATACGATCTAACATGTAGGAAGCATACAGCATTGGAATACAAATACCGGTATATCACACATTATGCAGAAAAACAAGGCTAACAGTTTTCCTTACATCTGGTAAAAAATGGTGATCAGTTTGAGCTATCTATATTGAATGAGAAAATCATCAATAATTTCACATTTTATTTTATTGCTTTCCTTCATTAACCTACAAATTATTCATAATCGATAATTTCATTTTCCTATAATTACGCAAATTTGACACTTTTATTATGTGTGTACACTGACAGACTATGCAATTATATATATCAGCCTGACTTCTATAGTTCCATTGCCTGGCCGCAATCATACTGATTTCTATTCTAGTCAGTGATAAACTCACTATATTGATATTTTCAGCAAATTGAGATATTACGAACACATGCACGTTTACTTGTATGGGGGTGCATTACAAGTTGATTTAAACTGAGCGGAAATTTTCCACCCAAATACAGCTATAAATCCTGATCAGCGTACTACATGTTTGTTAGTTTGCTTCATTTCCTCTACTGTGAACATACACATTGAAGTCAACGCAAGCAGATTGCAATCATAACAGGCAAGTGAGTTCTAAGTTGTGTACACAATGCTGTTACAATAAATCCCTGGGGCATTGCATTGTCAGAAAACTGTCAATCAAATATGGAATTGTTCATTTTATTTTCCAAAGCTATTTTCCCGGAATCGATCAGTCTTCTCCAGGTTTTTAATGAAGAATATTGAATGTTCATTCCATTAGACCCGCTGGCACTCACTTAATAAGGTTTAATCTACACCTTGTTCCAAAAAAGGCAAGTTGTAGATGAAAAAAAAAAACGTGAATGGAATGAAATGTTTTATTAAAAGCATGTACTTCAAATACGACGAGTTGCTGATGAAAAAATGTGTACTGAACGAATTCTACTTCAATTCCAACCTTGTTCCTGAAACACTAGTAAGTTATCGGCGAAAACGGCAAAAACGTGTACAGAATAATATTAACCCGTACCTCAAATACATTTCATCGTAACTGACAACAAAAATGTGTGCATGTACGCTATATAAACCATCTATATCAAACACCGGCATGTTGTTAATGAAAGAGTGTGTACAGAATGACTCTATTTTCAATTTCAACCCTGTTCTTGAAACACAAGCTATAGTTTGCGGCAATAAAACGTGTACAGAATAATATTCACAGTATATCTAAAACACAGCAAATTGTAACTGACAACATAAATGTGTACAGAATGTTACTGTACTTCAAACCGTTTCAATCTAAAATACGATGAGATGCCGATGAAGAAATATGTAAAGATCAAACTCCTACTTCATTCAATTTCAAGATCCTTAAACAAAAGAAGTTGTTGACAAAAAGCATATACAGATTAAAATTAACAGCATCTGAAAAACAGCAAAATGTCAGTGATAAAATGTCTATAGAATTCATCGCTACGGTGATGATACACTTCGTTTAACCTTCTACCTCAAACAAGATGAGTTGTTGATCAAAAAACGTGTACAGAATCATACTTTTGTTAACGGTTAACTGAGGTTATGTGGAAATAATTCTATCATTCCAATGCATACCAATGAAGGCATATCAAATACTTTGTCATTCCAGAATATACTAGGCGAGGCAAAAATTTGGATTTTATATGAATTAATCAGTTGAGTCGTTAGAAGGATTAACCGAGGGATTTAAGTACGAATCCTACTAATCCTCGTAATAAATTGGCAACGTTAATCTTATATGGAACGAAATGAAAATTAATAGATGATGGGGGGGGGGGGGGGGGGGATAACAATTGTGTTAAAGCTTCATTTTGCTGTCAGTGTTTCACAGGAATTCCTGGGAAACCCTGGTTGAACATGCAAACAATCAAAACGTTACGAGTTAAGAATAGCTGAAATAGTGTACTAGCATTAGTTCTTCAACTTTCAAGACTAAAGGTAGGCTTAAAGGGACAAATACCAAATTTCACATACACATCAAAAATAAATTTTATAACAATATACAGTCTATTTTAATTTATAATTATGATCAATAAACTAAACTAGTATACAATTTTGACAGAGAACAACAAAATAAAATCATTGAATGAAAATATGGAAAAATTGTCTGCCAGTAATTGCTAGCGAGGTATAAATAGTTCTTTCAATTATTAGACTGTATGTTGACATTTGATGTAATCTAACACTTTAATACGTATGTATTTTTACATTTTACATACTTGTTGAACATGACCAGTATGTAATTATTGTAGGCAAGTGTCAGTATTGTTGGAAATTATAACCAAATGAATAAATTGCATATTGATGTCACTTAGAGTGAACAAGAATTCAAATTTCTTCAAAGTACCCCTTTGGCAGCCTTCAGGTACCAGAATAATTATTGTCATTTTGAGAAACAATTTGCAGATAAGAAATTGCAGCACAACCACTGTAGTCACTTGTTCAATTACAGCTAAAATGATATAGGCTTGGGTATGTCACTCATGTAACATGACATTTAATACACACACACCCTCAGACAACTTCTAATGTAAAAGAAACCATGACATAGGTGCCGGGCCGGCCGTGTACAGTGAGGATGTAAAAGTAGTCAAGTTGAAATGTTGATTATCAGTTACAAAATAAATACTTGCAGCCATTAAAATCATCAAATCCATGTGTAATGTTTTCATTTTTGGAAGCCTATTTTTACTGCACTGTGAAAGAATAGCAATGCTTATCAGTGTTCAATGTGATTGGGCAAAGGATCCTTCTGTGTTTATTGTGTCTCTGTTATTGTTAGTCTAGAGTTGAAATATGTCTAGCTCTGTGTCAAAAAAACGTAATGATTGACCCATGAGTGAAACACCAAGCCTACACCATTTTAGCTATACAAAATTATGGGAAACTTTTGTCGGGAAAACATCGACAAATAACAGAAAATGGTTGATATTCAGGGCTTGAAATAATCAGTAGTCCGGGCCGGGAGTCCAGGGTTACATGTAGGCTACCATATTCATAAAGTGTTGTCTGTTTTATAGCCCCATGGAAATGAATAGAAACCTGCAGCTGAATCTTTACTTGGTACAAGATGTGGAAGTTAAATTTGAGCACCAATGTGATTGTAGAGGTTACCATGGAAATTACAAACTAGAGTTACAAGAAAATCTTCATATGCCAGCTGCTATTTACAAATTGACAAGATAATTTACTATCTTTCTTATTTTCAGAATCTTATGCAACTTTACAGTTTATTGTATATTGGCTTGTCTTGTGACCTTTAACCTTTAAGGAGAAACCAAATCTCTGGAGAATTGTACAAATTGTGAGATATAATGGCTACATGAATTAATGTTTATTTAATATGAGAATGAAGATTTCAGATTGATGGGTTGATAGGAGAGTTTAACACGTCTGACCTAAAAACAGGCTTTCTTTTGAAGATTTGATTTGCCGCTTTCATTGTAGAAATATACATTTCATTACTGTCCCTGAATCATCAATTTGTTTGACTGTCAATCATTCAAGTCTTGCACTTTCCTTGTTTAAGACTCATACGAGGAAGAAAGGGTTGGTACATTAAAGCTTGTATGTGAAGATTGTATTGGAATGGATGAAGGGTGGATGGATGGACAGATGGACGGATGGATGGATGGATGGAGGGGGGGAGGGAGGGTGTGGGTGGGTGGGTGGATGGATGGATGGATAGATAGATGGATGGATGGATGAATGGGTGGATGGAATGGATGGATGGATGGATGGATGGACAGACGGATGGGTGGGTGGGTTAGTGGGTGGGTGGATGGATGGATAGATGGATGTATATATTGATGGCTGGATATATGTATGGATGGATGTGTATGTAAGTATGGATAGATGGATGTATTTATGGATGGGTGGATGGATAGATGTATGGGTGGATGGATGGATGGATGGATGGATGGATGGATGGATGGATAGATGGATGTATTTATGGATGGGTGGATGGATGTATGGGTGGATGGATGGATGGATGGGGAAGGAGGAAGGATAAGAGTGATGGAAGGGATGGGTAGATAGAAATAAGAAGAAATAAACTGAGTCAGAATCAAAGACTAAAAGGGATAAATGACTGATGGCAGGGAATGGTTGGATAACGACATGCATGGAGGAAGAGAAGGAAAACGATATAGACAGGAAACTTTGGAGATGACTAAATATGTAGGAAGATAGAGATAGAGATATATACTGTATATTGATGAAAGGATGCATGAATGAATAGTAGTGATATAATTATAATATTGGATGACTTGACATTTACACACCCATCAATTACAATGAAATCTTAAAAATAATCCTCATATCCATCACACCTGTCAGTCAATACCAAATGAATCATACCTATAACGTGTTACATACTTGATCTATCTGGCCTCTAGGAACGTCATCTTTATGCTTGTTGGTCAATTCCACATAGCTGTTTTTTTTTCAATTTTCAAACTTACATTGAAACATTACAAGCAAAAAGTACTGCAACAACCTATTATACATATATGTGTTATCAGAATATCTATGGATGCGTTACCTCGGAGAGTAGGATGGGTTTAGTTTATAGCCATGAAACATTTCATAATTTATCAGCGTTTATCAAAATGGACTAACTACAATGTAACATTGCCTCTAGGCTTATAATATCACCAAGAATTAATACTTCAATGAATCTGGTATTTATTAATGGCTATAATTTCAACCCTAGAGGATATGAGTTTATGAGGGGTTTTTTTGAGAAAATAGGCTTCATGAACTTTAGACTTGCTAATAATTGCCGACTATATTTGCAGTTATTTATCACACCACAACATAGGACACCATCAAAAGTCACATGATTGTTGCCATGGTAATGATGACACTTTCAATATGCAAAAACAAATGACATCAATTGTCACATGGTTGTTACCATGGTGACGATGACCTAAGACATGATCAATAGTACATCTTGAAAAGCTGTGTGTCAATAATTTATGGTGTGAACTACATTTTGTATTTCCTTGATTTGCGCAATTCATGCCATCTGAACAAACTTGATTGAAATATTGAAGCATCTACATTAAATATTGATTGGAAAAGCAATTAATTTTTTAAATAACATATAGTGTGTAACTTGCATGTACTACATGTTTTGTTTAGACTTATCAAGTTTTTAGACTGAAGTGAAATGTTCCAGTCCCAACATTCCAATTATAGAGTACAAATTTCACACTGGATTAAGTACTTAAAGACTCAATTAGTGTCAAATATTTTCTTATCTCTTGCCTACAACTTACAAAATTGTATTTTACACTCAAGTCATCTATTTGTTTACTACTCCTTGTCAAAGTGCACTTTCTTTTACTTTCTTTCTCCAGCTGTGGGAAGTCAAAATTCAAAATTTCATTTTACAGACAATTTTTTGACATTAGAGCAATATGTACTGGACATGCAAGCCACAATAGTGTAACAGTATATGGTACAAGACATTCAAACCACATACGCACACAGATGTATGTGACACTCAAACCAAATATTAAGCATATACATGTAGTGTTGGACATGCAAACCATATGCAGGGTACTGGAAACTCAAACCACATATTTTAGCATGTACCGTAGTGTTGGACACTTGAACCACATACCGAGTACTGGAAACTCAAACCACATATTTTAGCATGTACCATAGTGTTGGACACTTGAACCACATACAGAGTACTGGACACTCAAACCACATACGATATTAAGCATGTAGTGTTGAACACTTGAACCACACACAGCATACTGGACACTCAAACCACATATACATGTAAAAGCATATAGTGTTGGACACTTGAACCACATAGAACATACTGGACACTCCAACCACATATAAAAGCATGTAGTGTTGGACACTTGAACCACACAAAGCGTACTGGACAATCAAACCACATATAAAAGCATGTAGTGTTGGACACTTGAACCGCAGAGCATACTGGACAGTGGACACTCAAACCACGTACATGTACAGAGTACTAGACACTCAAAACACACGAACACATAGTGTTGGACACTTAGATCCCATTTTAAAGCTGCACTGTAGCTGCTACTATACTGGTTTTTAAAAACTTTTTTTAGATATATGAAATACTTATAAGTAACATTGTACACCCTGAACAGTATTGAATCACCTTTGAGTAAACATAGTGCGGTGCACTATATCCGACTGATTTCTGGTCCACACCCAAAAATCAGTGCCCACTATGAACCACAATTCCAATTTAATTATTATCATACTTACTTATTGATAAAACAGAGCTATAATTTATAACTTTATCAAATATCTAAATATTGGTATTTTAACAATTTTGGGTGAATACACTGTTGGTTGTCTGAGAAAAAAATAATATTCCAGTTACAGCTAAAAATTAGAGCCCAAAACCAGATATTGTCTACCTCTTCAAGCTTTGCTTACATGCATGTGGAGCTGAAAACTACAGAATGACGTAAACTAATCTCTTTCAGCTTTTGAAAAGTTGAAACCATTTAAGTTTCAATGAAGAATATTGTTTGTATAAACCCCATACAACCCGGGATGTTATTCCATACTTTAAATGGTGTAAGTTTACAAAGGGCACAGTTCCAGGTTTCTGAATATGAAGAATCCGGCTCATTTCACCACAAAAGTATGTGTAATTACTAGCAGGGGGCTGTCAAGTGTCTCAATCTTTCTCACATTACAAAGTGATCAGACCGCAAACATTTATGAAACCAGTGACAGAGGTACAGAACAAGGCGGCCATGCCTCTTGAGCACGAAGGTATTTGGTCCAATGAAAAAGCAAATAACAACTTCTCTTGAGAACTGCTTTTCACCAACTGTCGTTCACTGGTGAGCAAAGATTCAAAAAATTGTTCATCAGCATGACTACAAATGAAGATTTATCCTATTTTTTTTTTGAGTAGATGACTGTTTAAAAATCAAATTCTAAATAGTGGTCGTCTCCTATTTTACATAATTAATGTACTCTGCACATCAGCAGTAGAAGATGGGGGCTATTACTAATATGTTGCTCCTGACAACTGATCAATATGACCTGATTTATGTGAGAGTGCAGGTGTATATGTAAAAATAAGAGATGTCAGGATGCAGTACATTGTACAATGAATTAATCATCAAGTTATCAGCACAAAAAGAGCCATGGTATGAATGGTTCACATGTCCTGTCATACACTCTTTTACTTGACAATGTACAAGACTTTATATTACTGTCAGTATAAGTTACTTCCGATAAATTAGCAGAATACAAAAACAACTGACATTCTATACTTTTAATAACAACATAATACTCTCTCACAGTGTAGTTCTGGGATGTTTTTAAGTCACTAAAAGAGATATCTCATATCTATGGCATCTATGGGTGTCATTACGACATGACCACAAATGACATGACCACCTAGGTTATATACACCAGTAGTGCCCTGTAAGATAATTTGACGCGCCGCTGATCAGTCACGCACACAATTTCTAGTGATGCACCAAAATTTTGTGTTCCCTTATCTCTTACTATAATGTGGTGATTCACAAGAAATACCAGTTTTTCTCATTTTGATTCACAACAACGAAATTTGGCTATCATTAGAAGGCACACAAGCTATATACATGTATATATATGGAATACACATTAACACTGTCAGAAGTCAACTCTAAACCACGCCCCCATAATTTGTAAGTTTAATGACATCCTAACTGTGGTCAGCTAATTATATCACTAATTAAATGACATTAAATGAATTTAAATAGTTATTTACATCCAAGGGAGAGATAAACCCATTACACTTTGTGTTAATTATAGTCTACACCAGTATAGCAAAGTGCAGTACAACAGTTCCGTAATGGCTTACCTAAACAGGTTTCCATGGTAACATTACTACATGGAAATGCAACAAATCATATGAACATGCAATTCATGTTCACAAATTTATTGCTGAATTTTAGCTTCACTGCTATATTCAAAGCATCATGATTGTGAAGTAATTTTGCCTGTCTGTGTGTGAATTATTTGTTTCATCAAATCTTACATTGTGAACAGAAACTGTGTAAATTTAAATATACAAGCTCAGAGAACTTTACCCCAAAAATTTATCAAGTTGCTCAGTTTTTCTAAATGTTAAATTTCATTACAATTGGAATGAAATGTACACTTCAAAGGATTACCTTTAGAAAATATTTACAAATATATACACGTTTTTCAACATTTGTGAAGTAGTTATTTGAGTATATAACGACGTTGTAGTGTTGGTTATATGATATATTGGTTATACAGACAATCTAGTGTAGTGAAACACATAGATGAAGAAGCAAAGTAGACACGCTGTAATCGGAGACATTTTACAAAACGCCATTAAAAAGCTATCAGACTTGGGTATTGTGAAGTCCTGTAGTGTTTTTAGTGTGAGAAAACTCACAGTTCCAGCAGACGACTATTTATGTTAAAATACCGCAGCACAACAAGCGTTGCATATTACAGAAAGAAAACCGCTGACTGAAACGTGATTGAAATCCGTTCATACTGTTAAGTTTATTGACTCACCCATGGGACAATTTTCGTCAATCGTACCATGCATATCTGTATTCACAAATTTGTCCAATATTCTTTATTTCGTAGGGTTTTGCATATTTTACCGAATTGAATTTTGGAGACACAAGAATAACCAATCTCTTGAGAAACGCAGCAATTCAGCTCATTTGCACTTCAAAAGAATTTTCTCTTTTCACTGTGTAGAGGTAATTTTGTACGGTAATCATCATACCAACGTTGCAATGAAATGCTCAATTTCATTCGAGTGGTCGACTATCAAAATACACACTTCAACTAAACTTAATACGCCCATCTTTGTGTTGAACTTGTAAATCTGTATTGACTTGACCCACAGGCTGCCAACTGAGCTAACATTCATCACGATTTCTTGTTTACCCTGACATGTTATTTTAGGTTTTTTTTGTGAATTTAGCTGTAAGGAGGACTTTTTTCAATTTTTTGTGTCACATCATATGTGATTCCAACAGAATAAGTAGGTCAATTGAATGACAATTTTTGTTATTTGGTTTGTGAATATTCCCATCAGGAATGTTTCTCTAGATTTTGTGTCTTATACAAAACAAATATCTGGTGAGTCATGAAAGGCAAAAAAAATAGGATTATCTCTGATATACACATGTATATTTTCTTTGGAATTGTACTTATGAAATAATTATGTAAAGATTCCATAGCATTGAAAAAATATTTGGACACGATACAGAGAGATTTGAATATATATATATAGTTGATTTAATATCACTTTACAATCTAATTCTCAATTCTTTTCTCTGTCTCTGTCCTTCCCTCCATCCCTTCCCTCTCTCTCCGATCCTCTCTGTAGAATGTCTCTCTCTCTGTGTCTGTCTGTTTGATTGTGTAGATCTCTCTCCCTTTCTTTCTCTTTCCCTTTTCGTGTCTCTCTCCATTGTCTGTCTGTCTGTCTGTCTGTCTGTCTGTCTGTCTGTCTGTCTGTCTGTCTGTGTCTCTCTCTCTCCCTCCCTCCCTCTTTCTCATTAAACATATCATCCAGCTAATATCAATGGGTTTTCCTCCAGCACTTATCCAGTACACCAAAAATATCACTGATTAAATTAAAGTCCATAATTGAGTTTAACAAAAAACAGAAAATAGCAGTGCAATTCATTTGTTCTTTTTTTTTCCTAAAGCTATTACAATTTACGAAATCAATCTGCCAAAACTATTTTGCTAAACCAGAGTGATAATATAAATACACTTTCACTAATGCATCAAATTATCATTTATGCATTATTCACCTAAATCATATTATCTTGGGAAGTTTTATCAAATTTCTGTTTTTCCTGGAGTGCAATATTTCCATTTCAATCTTTACAAGTTGACATTGTTGTGACCTGGAATGGCTATAACTATAAACTAAAATCATTTTCCGATGAAAAATACGAACTACAATTCTTAGCCAAATTTATGGGCTCATTGAAAAGAAATTACGTGAAAATTACACATGAACTAAATATCTTTTGAATTATGATGAGTATCGCGATAATCACAGTAAAATTTTGAAGGCAATATAAATTACAAAGTGTAAAGCAACATTTTGTCCTAATGAGTGTCAGCGTTTTTGAAAGTCATTAATAGTAGTCACTTTTGGTTAAAGGGGCACAAGCTGAGTTAAATTTTCAACATTTTGGGATGTCATTTTTTGCTGTATTTTTAAAAGATATACTCACAGTATTCTGCTAAGGCCTAAAAAAATAATTGTTTGGTTCCGGTTACCCAACCCCACCTAGTTTTTCACTGCCGACCCTAAACATATCTTGTTATGTTTTCAAGAAAAAAATAATAAAATTGCAAAAATTGTGATATCTTACAAGAAATAATGGAAGCTGAAACTGATATCAACCTGAAAAGACAATATAAAACTATTCTTCCAATCTGTAATGGCTTTACATCTGATAGGAAGAAATAAAAAACACAGAGACCATTTAGAAAACAATGGAAAACCTGAACTAGACACTCACACATGAAAAAATATATAACAAAATAAAATAAAAAATCTACCTACCACACCTATTCTAAAATTGAGCGTAATAGGAACCACAAATTTTTTTCATTAGGCCTAACTAAAGCATACTTACCCATCACTTGCAATGGACTGAACCAAATCTGACATTAAAATAAAAGATCCGATGATGTAATTTATGGTACATACTAAAAATGTTGTGAAATTTCTATCATGTAATCAACTGTTCTAACCATGCTAGAAGACTATTGGGATGCAATACAAGGCATGCGATAATGTTAACATTATACTAGAAGAGTTTAATTGAAATTTTATACAAGTATTTTCACTCGTGTAAAAAGTTTGTAGATTCAGCCTGTGCCCCTTTAAGGTATACTAACTATATATACAGATAGGTACAATCTACAAGTTCCCTATATGTTTTCTACTGAGTTTCCCAATTGGAAACAAGTTATGCAAATCCATGTAAATTTTACCTGCTTAACCCCTCCCTGTCTGTTGTTATCGAGATTCCAAAATCCTTGGTAATTCCAATTTTACGTATTTTTTCTTTTTGAATAAATTTAATAAAATTACTGTCAAGTAAGCACTGCAAGTCAGTTACATGTAAGTTGAAGTTGCCTCCTAGGAGAATACACCACAGATTGTCAGCAAGAAGGCTGGGAGGGAAACACTTAGAAAGCTTTCAAGTGCAATACTGGACTTGATTTAATATTGGCTTCGAAATCTGATTAATTTCCTGTCAGTTGAAACGAGGCCAAGTTCAACAAAAGGACAGCCGATAAATTTTTCCACTTGACAAAATTGTCCTTGGTTGCCATAAACAGCAAATCAAAAACTCTCTTCAAAAAATCATTCCGATTATTATAAATTACCCTAAAAACCTAATTTTTATCAAAATTTGAAACTAAAATTAAAATTTCAAGAACATAGGGATATTAAATATTCTGTCGTAATACGATTTTCAATTTACGAATGTAAATAGTCAGTTTGTCACATCGCTTGCTAGAAACCTTGCTACCATTTCTCATTATCGCAGATAATTCTCCTAATTCTCAGTAAATTTTCTATTTTCATTGCAATTATCAACCTGTCATAACTTTCTGATGATGTGACCTATAGAAAATACATTCTAACCTTTCATATTAATTGGAGGAAAGTAATCTCCGCTTGCAATCAAACTTTGACCTTTTGACCTCAATCAGGTGAAGATCATACTTTATCATTTAGTGATCTCTCATTTATTAGAGAATTTATTAAATCAAAATTTGACAGCAAAGTGGTAGGTTTGTCATTTTTTTATTGAAAATTAACGAACTCACTTCGATCTATTTCAGAAAGTACGTCAAATGGAGAGTAGTCGTACCGCGAAATGCACTTTAGTCAAAATATGACACGGCTGATGAATGAATTGCAACGGTTTGATGAATTGTCAATTTGGATAGAAGCTTTTCAATCCTGTTGCTATGGTAACATGAATATTTCAAGAACCTGTGGAATTGGTACATATACATGTATATTAAATGAATGCGTTATAAAAATTTGACGTCAACGACTTTGTACGGATGAAAAATTTATACAGAGGAGCTCGCACAGAATATTAAATATTGGTAACATTTGAAAACTTGTTTTCAGAGATATAGTTCGTTATTTCTTTGTGACACTTGATGTTAATAACTTTTCAGATAAGGGGCACACCAAATATATCAGAGATAAGAAATAATGAAAAAAAATTACTTTTTGAAATATTGTTTTACCCCGGACCGAATTTTGGTCATATTCTTTAAACACTTATTGGGTATATCAATAAAATTCATATTGTACAAGTGGATGTTATCGGCACAAATAAAGATTCTCAAAAATGATGAAATTTGGAGATAGATCTAGATTCTCCTTGTGCTATCCTGTTCAAACTTATTTATTGAATAAAATGAAACATCTGTGAACTGAACTGTACACGGTAGTGGGACAGAATGCAATAGCAAACAACTTTATAATTAGAACGGCAAAAATTCACCCCAACAGCCAAAATAACTGTAAATGAATGGATTAATTTATTAATTCCCCCCTTGATCCAATATTTAGTTTCATAATTTCTCATATATGTCTATACTTAACTCAGATGTTGGGGGATGGTTTTATCTCAATCTTATCTTTTGAATGTTATCTTATCTCATATGGTCTTATCTTCTATCTTATCCCTTTAATCGATCGCTGACCTCATATGACCTCTTCATATCAGGGGGTCGTCCTCCATATAATTTGCACTGTACTTATTATTGTCTATTGCAGCATTTGAACAGAAAATGCTGCATATACATCACCAGTAATGTATATTAGACGTCTATGTTATCATTTCTGAGGTAGCAAAGTATACATTTAAGATAAGCAAAAGAATTTTTCAAAATTTAAAAACTTAAAGCATGTTCAGAGTTAATAGGTTTCATTTTAATACCCATACATGTACCCCAATATTTTTCCTTACAGCCAGTCTCCACCAACACATACATACACACACACACACACACCAGTATATAATACACCCATACATACATACATATATACATACATACATACATACATACATACACACATACACACACATACATACATACATACATACATACATACATACATACATACATACACACATACACACACATACATACATACATACATACATACATACATACATACATACATACACACATACACATACATACATACATACATACATACATACATACATACATACATACGATACATACATACATACATACATACATACACACATACACACACACACACACACACACACACACACACACACACACACACACACACACACACACATATATATATATACATATACACAAAATACAAGTGCTTACATTTCCTACATATATGTATTATGTATCTATATAGGAACTAAATGGTAAACTTATCATAGGTAGTAGAAGTTTGTGTAGAACATTGTTTCTAAATTTAGCAACAAATGAAACAAAGAAATCAATAAACTTACATGCTGATTATGATAATGTAAATTATAGCTACATCAGTATGAGACTAATGACACTTTAAATTAATAATTAGATATCGATTATAAAATCTTGTCCTCTTGTGTTTTAAATATAATTATGTAAATGATAGTATAATTAAACCATGTATAAAACTGAGTCTATATGTTCTAAAACCAATACCTGAATGCTAATCTGGTTGGAATTCCTCGACTGAATTCACATCAAAATGTTCTGATTTTTCAAATTTACTTTCGCTTGATAAATTCTGCGCAATCTTCTAATTTTACGTATTATGAGATCCTCAAATCTTAGCAAAAATGCTATGTACATGGACAGAAGAGTAGCTAAAACTGAACGTTTTTCTTTTTCTTTTTAATTTCAAATATTGTGACGTAACTGTATTTTCACTGGCATCATTTTTGTTCTTTTCACGATCAATTATTTGGGCGTAATTGTAAAACGCTTTGAGCATGGCATGGGAAAGCGCTATATAAGAACCCAACATTATTATTATTATTATTATTATTAAGTTTGGTTTATATGGATTGGGGGATAATTTTTGCTGCTTATTACTGTAAAAGTCACCTGTAGTATTCTGATAATACTGAAGTATATCTACTTTCCTTTCATGTTCCATAACTTGAACCTAGTATTCCGGCATAATAATACATAAACATTCAAAAGACATTCCGCCCTGTTCTCATTTGGAATTTTAAATTGGTTCAAACTTCAATCAAAATTGGTTCTCTTCTCCCTGCATGCCCTACAACGCATTTGAACCAATTTTATTGAATCGGATCGAAACCCAGGTGGTTTCGAACTGATTCAATGTAAATTGGTTTAGAACTGACATAATAGCAAAAGTGAATCAATTCAAATCCATTCCTCTGTTTTCTCTTGGGGACAGAAACTCAGGTTTCAGTTTGAACCAGTTTTAACCAGTATTAACCAGTTTTAACCAGTTTCATATTAATTCAAGTTGGGACAAGACTATATAATGAAGATCGAACACTTTGCATCAAAAAATAAAATTCAAACTCTATATAAACCCCATCAAAAGAGTCAAATTCTCCTTTCCCAGCCTGGGAAGACATGAAATGTCTTAGAATATAACGTGTACAGGTTCCACTATTACGTACACTTTCTTATTTATATGAAAATTGATTCCCTTGAAAGTGAAAATCTGGCATTAATTTCATTTGCTCTAGGTAATAGCTGAATCACTCTTTCTCTAGAATTCACTAGGTTATACTCTCCCAACTAACAAGTCTCGCATCTCTGACTCATTCTACCCGCTTACAGAACAAAGAGCGAATATTTAATGATAATCTTTGATTGTTCAATGTCTCATCTTTCACCTTTCTCTCTAAGACTTGTTCATATATCTAAAAAGTGCCGATCGACTCCAGACATTTAGTCGACACAATAATCTGTTATATAGTGCCAAAATATTTTACTAAACCCAAGAGATACATATCTACTGAATAATTTGAATTAATGGGAAGAATCATGTCATAATTATTCCTCAATTATCTTACAGATAAAAGAGAATCATCCCACAGAGTCGTCATTGTAAATAAATTTGTCCCTTGAAACCATGGCAACCTATCCATCATTGATACATACTACCTTTTTGGTAATATTTCAAAAACATTTCTTTTGAGTTTTGACGTAGTTTACAACCAACGTTATCAAAGCTTACATGACAAATTGAGCTGAATCGCTTCACTCTAAAAGATTACTCATATCTCCGGAAAATTATGTGAATTTTTTTTTTATCCTTTGTAAATTAGGTTGTTGAGGAATCATCATTCTTTGTAAAAATGCATGATGGGAAATCCTGAAACTGACTATTTCACAGCAAAAGAATACTGGCAAGCTATACTGCAATGACACATTGGGATACCTGTATGCAAATGCATGCGAATATTCACTGATGTACACGAAATTATGTAAAAGCACAATATTTGACAAAATTTGTTGTTTCGGATTAAAAAATGTAATATTAACAGAACCCCCATGATGTGCGAGTGTCAGTAGTGTAGGTACTCAGGGTATTTGTGTTCTTATCTTGCAGTGTTTTCCATAGTTCACTTGTGAAAGTGTGGCTGCCATGAACAAGACAAAAATTCATACATGAAAAAAAAATATTTGTTATACATGTACAAGAACTGTCCTGATGATTTTTTGGTTATGGCTATAAAAAATATACAGTTGTAACAGAGTTAATCATATTCACATTCTCATTTGAAAAAAGCATCACTCAAATGCTCATTTACATACTATTTGCATACCATGACAATTAGCATATTATTTGCATATTGTGATGATGACATTGAAACCTGTAAAACTGGGCCATCCTGACACAATAATCTGATTCTAGTCTGAGTACATGTGAATGAAGTCAGACTGCGTGAAATGATGCAGACTGGATAGTTTCCAGACTAAATTCCAGACTGCAGTCACCATGGAGACCTCTCTGAACTTTAAAAGAAAGAAAAATTCCCATCCATCCCTAAAGTACGAATCAATTGTGTCTAAAGGGAAAATATACCAATCAACAACTTGGATGTAGACTCAGTACGTGTTCTGCATTATGTTGTATTAAGACCAATAACAGTTACCTCACTTTTTTTTTTTACAAATTGGGCACAAATGTATAATCTTTCATGTGCAACCAAACATCTGGAACACATTTTAAGATGTTCTACTAGATTTCAGACACTCACACCGAAAAAAAATAAAAAAAAAATTTCCGAAACAGGTAATAGAGACGAACTACAAGTTGATAAAATCTCCTTTCCAATGTCTACAATTACTGTATTATTACTAGGATTTGTCTGGGAAAGGACAAGCAACTTGGGTGATACTACTCTAAAAGCAGACAAATGCGTGTACTTTCCCCACCATCTTGAATTTGTAAATAAAATATCAGTGGGCTTTTCTGAAGTTTAATTTTAATAACACTTTAGCCTCACAGTTAAATGCAATATCTAGTTTAATATATATCAAAATGCTATCAAAAGTTCATCTACATCACAATTATGAACACTTTAATCAATACATCGAAATCCTGTTTTTCCCAACTGATAGTTTTTTTGTTTGCTTACATTGTATACTGCCACCCATCCTCCCTACTGGTAGAAAGAGTTTTAAAAAATAACAAATTGTTAACATTCAAAGCCACAAAAAAGTGAGGTCGTTTTAACACTTTGACCAAAACTTTCCTATATATGTTACACATGATTTTTAACATTTGAGAACGTTCAAAGCCACAAAAAAGTGCGATTGTTTTCATTTGGACAGAATTATAACTTTAAAAAAACACCAGCTGGTGAGTACATGCTACCCAATTCTATTACACAGGAACTAATTACACCATCCTTGTTTCAAAACACTACAGCTTGGAATTTCTCTGTTCAATGAACATTTGGTATAAATTTGTGAGAATTGAAGCAGATGTCATGGGCTGTTCACTGAACGATGATACCAATCTCCATGTTTTAAAACTACAGGAGCTAACGATATTCATAAACGAACTGATAACAGACATTTCAATTCGAGACAAATATCCCCCTGAAGCTTTGCTTTGCCAAAAAATAACCTGATGCTGACATAATTAACAAACGTCATCCATGTTTGATTGACCCCAGAAAATGTTCAAATTGTACCATAAATTATTTAAAAGAGACCCACAGCATGCATAAATGTCCATCATCAGTTTTAAGGGTTGATTATGGTCGATCTACTCTTTTCTTTTCATTTCCTGAAGTAGCATTTGGAGTTTAATTACAGGGCAATGTAAGTTTATTAACTTGTATAAAAGGTAGTTGTGGGATATAAGATGAAACATCTGCTTTCTATCAATAAAATGGCATAAATTGTCGTGTAAATCTAAAAGTGACAGTTATCTTTAATATCTTTCAAGCGAAGAACAGACAACAGCGGCTATAGTCTGGATGCCAACAAGGTTCCTAACTATATAAAACCATGTGAGTGTAAATCGTAACGATACCGTATCGGAACTAGACTGCAACAGCTAGGACATTAATAGCATGAGAATTCTACGTAACACGGACCATCACGGTGCACACACATTATTCTACTGTGAAAAAGAAGCTTGTCAACTTATTATTCAGATAGACACAAACTAAAACTATTGTTGTTTCATGTGGTAGTTTATAGAAGTGGGTGATAGCATTGTCTTTTTTTGTGTGTGAATACAATCACCCTGTAATCGAGATAGTCGGAAGAGTTGAACACAATTTCCCCAAGACACACACTGTAAGATCACGACAGTCATCAGAAACGCCACCCTACTGTGAGTACAATAAAGCTAACATCCATTCAATAGCTTATATCAACTTGTTGCAAGAACAGTTTTAGTTAGCTGAGAGCTTTGTTTCCACTGTTGTAGATGATACGACACTGAACCAGTACTGTTCATATTTTGAGTCAAAACTTTTACTATTAAATGTAGAAGTCAATTAATGTAAAAGAAAAAGTTTCAATTATTTTTTTAAGTGAAGAGTATAGACAATGAGACCTTAGATAAAAGACAACCCTGACAATTCTGAATAATACAATGAAAAAGTTATTAACGACCAAAAAAAATTGTTTTTCTTTATGAGTAATTGCCATGTGGTATTAAAGGGATAGGGACATCAAATTTTGTCATGCCAATGAAATTGTTGTGTCAGCCTTGCACCATTTAAAGAATTTGGCTTTTACACTAAACTTTGTAACTTAGAAGTAGGTATTATCGTAACTATGGCACAGATTCATGTAGTGTATTGTAGTGAATTTTGAAGTAAAGAGAACAATTTCAAGTGATGTAATAATTTTATCATTGACAAAATTCACATTGTTTTTAGTGTGGGTTTTAACCCAGCCTCACTACTATAGTAGCTGCTACTTACACCTGCATGCCCCAGTACCCAAAGACTGCACTGTCTTCTAGCATAAATCTTCAAGTCACTTTTTGTAGAGCCCATTTCATGTTAGTGTTCACTGACTCTGTATGATACAACCACACATAAACCTGCAAGACACTCATGCACTTTCTACACTCTAATGATTGCAATTTCTTGCTACATTTTGTCTACATGAAAAGAACCATTTTAAACATACTGCAACTAAACACAGACATGCAGGTGCCAATGTTTTGATGTCTGAATTTGTTGTCTGCATGGTGACACTTTAGTTCATTTCATTTAGACACAATGTAGCAAGAAACTGTAGTCATTCAATTTTGGTATCTTTGTGTAGCATATGCAGTTTCTAATATATGTAATAATTAAAAAAAAAAAAAAAAAATTTGTTTCTGTGTGGTTGTATCAAACAAGGTCAGTGAACACTAACTTGCAACACGCTGTAGAATCTTGCATGAGGTGACTGCACGATGCAGTATTTAAGAAAACCGTTATCCATACATGTACATAATGTTGTAATTTGGGCTTTGATTCCTCCATATAATCCCTGGTATGCTAAACATCCTATAAAACATTTAACATTCTCACAAAGTTTACCAAAACTGTTAAATTTCCTAAACTTAATGGGTGTAACTTGTAATCAAACTTTATGTTGCGGTCCTGTTTTTAAATTTTATTGAAAGACTTTTCTTTACTAGGTCGTCTATAAAACTAGGCCGACAAAACATTCAAAAAGTTTTAGAAGGACTTATTTGTTTCTGTTTTCATTTCTAAGGAGAACACGATCTGATTTCTTTTTTCTTTGTTTCATTGTCTGCAGGCCATATTGATATTCAGATCGTATGTCAGTTTAACATGTTGGTAAACAGATCATAACACAATACAGTTACTACTTAACACTAAGAAATTCTACAATGATCCGTCGTCCATCGTAACACACAATGGGTCGAAAAGTTCAAATCTGTTTATGTATTGAATAAGTTGCTATGCTACAATACGTTTGAGTTTTGTTACGTATCGCATAAACTTTTTTTGTATGTTTCACGTTCAACTTACAAGACTAATGGAGAGTATGCTTCAATAATCCAAGAATCAATTGCACAGTACAATATAAATAATTTGGAACGGTAAATTGGAAACGAATGTGATGTTTCAATCTGTCCACTATGAACCTTGATCACAATATGATTTAATTATTCAGCGTTAATGTTTACATGTATCTCTGAAATGGTGGAATAATATGTCCGTAAATTGATGGTAGTTGGTATCCTTAGTCCAGTGTTCATGATGGGTCTCTTCTCTGTCTGAGGTTCCAAAGTAATTATATTGTACTGTCCAACTTAGAGACTGTCTGAGAGCACATTAACAAACAAAAATTCTAGCTTTTACATGCAAGAGTGGCATTTTACTAAAACTCAAAATAGTTAAATTAAAGTCAATAACATGTTAATCCACCTCCAGGACTGTTACGAGATTATTTTTAACTTGAAAAAGTTACACCACCAAAATTTACCAATTTGAAAATAAAATGATATTCATTTTTTTAGTCAAGTACTATAGATCATTCATAAACATCTCTCTCATTTGGGTTGGGAAAGGAAAGGGTAGGTATATTTCCTTAAATTCTTATATTCAGTGGTGACTAAAGAAAATATGTGAATCCGTTGGAAGTATATTAATTGGTTTTGTTTGACCAAATTACCAACAGGTCAAGATCGTATATGTATTAACAATCCATACTCAAAGTCATTGAAAAAATTCTATTTTTCTGTTGAAATATTAGCAATATAGTATATCTTTGGTGAAATGGTGTACATTTTAAATTCTTGAATACTACTTCATTAGCTTGTAAAGGACATGGGAGAGGGTTACATTTAACTTGCATAAACTTTTTACCATCTGTGTATGTCAGTGTGTATGTGTGTGTGTGTGTGTGTGTGTGTGTGTGTGTGTGTGTGTGTGTGTGTGTGTGTGTGTGTGTGTGTTTTTGGATGGGGTCCTCGAGCTGAGCTCTAGAGATAAAGAGTCTGGGTTGTGTTGGAAAAACCTTGAGGATGTCTAGTGATTTATGATGTTCAAAGACAACGGTCAATATTCTCCAGATGTGCAAAAACAAGGACAGATTAAAAGATTTGTAATTTGTTGTCATGGTCAGTGTGATGGACAATCCTAGTCACGTGTGTTGCCATGGTTACTGTGATGGACAACAATGATCACATGAACAGATCGTAAGATTTGTAACTTAATTTGTTGCTGGAGGACATGTAGCTACTCAGTATGATATTACCACCGACGATATCAGCTAAGACTAATGATCGAGAAGCCAGATACGGCTGAACAAGACGTACCTTACAGTAAGACAGGTTATCAAATTCATAAAAGTCACATGGGTATAGATTGAAAGATGGGACAGTTTGATGGATATTTTCAATGTCTAAGATACACACTCGACTCAGAGATTGACTGACCTTGGCTAGCAGCAAATGATTCACTTTACAAATTATTGATTTGAAAAGAAATTGTCTGTTGAAATGAAACTTGGAATACAGAGGCTCAAAAATGACAATCGGTGTATGGAAAAATAATTGATGGATGAAATACAAGTCTTTTAACGAAAACTTCAAATTTGATCAACTCACCTGCAACTGCTTGTAGAAGTCCTGAAATTGTGAATATACTTTTCTTGCAAATGCTTCGTATGCAGCAACTAAATATGGCTGTAATAACCACCATACAAAGTAATGTGAATCCGAGTCCTATAAACACAACACTGGCCTTCCAATATCCACTCGGAAGTTCTGAAAAACTGTCGATATATGGAGCACAATTATCACTGAATTTTCCATATTCATGTAGTTTTGTACATCTGTTGTAGATACCGATAGACGGTACATAATATTCATCCGAGTCTGCATCGTCGTATATTACCGTCGTATCATCTGTTAAAGAATCTAGTCCAACTTTCCGCCTCGGTCCTACAAGCCACTGCGGCGTGATAATGGCAGCTGCCATTGCCAGCGCCGCAGCAATACTTAGAAGCGTCCATAGCAGTGAACGACAAGTTACTATAACGTAACACATGCTGCTAGTCTGTCTCTTTCCAAATGCAATTGGAAATTATAAAAAAAAATCTGCCCTGGCAGGAATTCTTAGGTGTTACAACCCTCTCTCTGTTGTACACTCCCTGGTAGTTTTCACAGTTCTTTTCTCCACCGACAAGATGATGTGTTCTGTAAAATGTTTTCTTCTGCTATGAGTAATCCTCACGTGCTGAGAACTCACTTGAACTTGCTTTGCTGTCTAGTCGTGTGTGGTCAATGATGTACAATAATTTATTCACTTCCTGCAGAAGAAAAGCAAAACAAGATATTTAAATTTCATGTTCAAACATATAAATAACAGTTTTGAAAGTTCAACAGTGTTTACCCAATGAGACCAATGAGCACTTGTCTGTTTAATAAGTCTGTTGCTATAGTAACAGTGTCCTCAGCACTTCCTGTCTTGTGCATCCCACTCAGTAGTAGAGTTCTTGTTCACTTCCTTTGTTTTTCTTGGCTTCAAGCACTTGATTTTTAGTTCTGGATTAAAAGCTTAGAAATTCTGTAACTGCCCAAAGGTATACACAACACATACCGTTTTCAAAACTTAATACCATTTTCAACTTTCAGTGGGGCAAAATGACAGATGGTGTACTTTTAGTAGATCCTTTGTTTGTAATCAGAGAGGTTGGATGGCCTGGGATCCAGACACACAAACTTCGCTGTGTTCTCAGATCACACACAGACATTGTACCCCTGAAAATCTCGTAACAAGTACTTCAGAAATCTAATGGTTTTTTCTTGAGTTTCATAGATTTTTGTAAAGCAACTTGGAAACAATACGCTGAGTTCACCAACTCACATAGTCTGGTTTCCAAATTGCCCTTTTGTAAATACAGTATGTTGAAGTACATGTACAGGTTCAAGGACATAACATGTGTAAACATGACATGAAGATCACATCAGAGAAATCACAGCATCCAGATTTATATTTGCATAAACATTTGCATAAACATTTGCATGAATATTATTTGCATAAATATTTGCATAAAAGTGGTCACTTTCAACAATAAATGCAGTTGTCGTCTAGGCAAATACTACTTAGGACCACGATAAGCCTTGAAATTTTTATTTTATGCACAAATATTTGCATAAGTAATTGGATAAAAGTGGTCGGTTACCCAATTACTTTCAATTTTTTAACAACTAATTTTTTTCTGTCCTTTAGGCACATAGGCAGTAGAAGAAGAACTCGTATTGAAATTTTTAGTGTACAAATATTTGCATAAATATTGAAATCAAAGTAGTCACGACTTTTTTCCATTTATACATTCTGGTACAGTAATCATCAATTTTTTTAGCAACCAATTCAATTAACCTCCAAGCAGATACACTTTTAGTCTACAGGCTATGAAGCTCAAGACACATCTCTCTCTTCAGAAGACATTCTCAAAGCAACTGATAGCCTCTAGGCTAATACACAGTATACACAATTGGGTAATTACCTGCCTTGAAAAATTTAATTTATAAATATTTACATAGAACTAAAAGCGGATGACATACTTTTCCATGTACATATATATGCCTTGAGCACAATGGATTCTTTACGCAACAACTTTATCTCTCCTTCAGGCATATATATGAAATATATACAGTTGGGTAATGATTTCTAATGTTTAGAATATAAAATATCCAATGAAAATTTACTGTCACATATAAATATAAGACATTGTAGCCTCGTTAAAATAAACCAGTTGGGGGACATAAAAACATCTTGTACTTTTAATGTCTCCCAAAGCATTTGAAAGACACAAGATGTTTATTAATATAGTGTACGACATGTCAAACTTATTAGCACTGCTGTACATTGTGTTGAAGGAAGTATGCCCGAGCTCTAAAACTGCTGTGAAATACCACTGACTGCCACACACAGCAATTTCTTGTGACGTCGCACCAAAACTTGTTCCTATTACTTTACTACGTGGTACTACTGACTCATAACCATGCCCTCTAACTTCTGAGCCAATTTGATGCACCACTGATGCGCAACAGTTTTCTGAGATCTTGTACATTACCGTTCCACATCCCACTTGTAATTGGGTGATTGCGTTTATACGGAAATCATAGGGAATGAATGCAGAAAATAAGAGTAACAGATTCAGTCAGTAGGAAAGTAATAGAGCTATCCCTGCATCAATGATCTCAATATCGGGTGAAGAGGTGATTTGATACCATGTGTAGCATTCATTATAGCTATGTGTTCCATTAAGTTGATCTGTTCCCATATTACTATCTGTGATTTCTAAGAAGAAAACCTACTTTTTTATCATTTTGACCAATGATAACATTTGTTTGCATTTATATGGCACATGAGCCTCAACATTGAGGAGAACATATGGGAATGATTGTGATATATTTTGCAACTGCTAAATGTATATAGTTTTGAACAATAACAAACAAACCAACAAACTACACTGTAGGTTCAAACACATTCTACAGTAAACAATACAGTTTCTGAACAATGTACAATTCAACTCTTGACACCTTGAACAAAGGGCATGTATAATTGCTTAGACTACTGTTTTCCTAAAGAAAATATCACATGAATCATGCTACTACAATTAACAAATGTATCAATTTATGCTCTAGACAATAAGATAACTTTCCATAGAGGGCCAATGTTTTCAAGTCAAAACGTTGTCATGTTCACACTCTAGACAAGGAAAACAACAATCTAAGAAATACTACACGGATTGGAATTTTAGATTTTGCTTGTGATTGGAAAGCAAAATCTGAAATCCCAGTCCGCATGGATTCCGGGCTACTCTTGATACATAAACCCATAATACTTACAACTCCAGCTGGGCTGATACACGTGTTACCACAGCACCACCAGTTACTGAATGTTCGTTTGACCCAAGCCCTGCAACCAGCGCAATAATTCTCACCACCCAACACTTCTATCAAGGACAAGGTTGACCCAGTTACGACCCATGGGTGACATTCAGTGCTCTGCTGGGTTCCACAACAAACAATCTGACCATGAAAACTTCCAAGGCATGGCATTCCATGTATATCACATCAGATTAACTTTTTCCACATGAATGGGCACAGAGAAAACAACAGCGAGCTAAACACACCGACATGAGACAACCACATTGTATATACAGTCAGTACTGAGATTAAAAGATTTAGAGTTTAAATTACAAGTATACATCTAGCAGGATGTTTTTTTTTTCTATTCTGTGACTGTTACGATTTATATAGTCCAGAGGCTTGGCTATCCGGTTCATCAAGTTGTTCACCAGAAAATCCGGTATGTTCAGATAACCAAGTCCATGGACTACGTTACAGAGTACTATGAGAACCGTATAAATCATCTGTTCACATGACTATATGAGCTGCAGAAAATAAAACCTATAATTTTTTCATATAAATATAACCTATTTTCAGATATATTTATTGTGCTTTGTTCTTTCTGAATGCTGACAATGTGATCGCTAAACTAAAGTGTAAATTGTAACGATACCATATAGGAACTACACTATATTTATTTTAAAGGGTCACAGTCTATTAAACTAAGACAAGCTGTTTTTTGGCTAAAAGTCAACATACCAACTTTACAGTAAAACCTATTTAAAGCTATCACATAGCCCAACTCATAAATTTGTCTTGGTGTCACTATCTCAAGAAGTTGGTACATGAACTCCATACCACGGTGGTGGTGTTGTGTAGAGATTGAGCTTCTTGAGATACATGTAGTAACATCAAGTTAGTCTGCTGGATTGGCTATCATGGTGAGAGATAGGCAGTGATTTTTATGTGCAAAACAGCTTATACATTGAGACGGAGGTGTTTTTTAATTAATTTTTTAGTAACTAATAAATTACATCATAATTTCATTTTTATATTACATCTGAATTTCTGGTGAGTTTTTTATCAGTTGCTACTACTACTTAATAGTATACGGAACTCAACTTGTCCAAATAGAAGACTTGTCATGGTCTTTCCATTTTTTAGAAGATGACAATAAATTAAAATGTCAGCAGTTTTATCTCTTTAATATCAAAATGACCACATCATGATAATAATGGCGATAAAATTAGATATTGGAAGATATGAACTTGATTGATCAAAAAACTTTTTTTCCCATGTTTGTACAGATGTTTACAATTCCAAATTATAATTTATAACACTTTGGGATGACACACTCCACTTAAAAGTCAAAGGCCTAAAAATTTGATCTGATTTAGTACATCTGGAAATGCCTTACCCTTTCACTTTTACTAACCCTACAACCATCACCCCCACCCTTCCATCCTGTCAGATTGTGGCTACAAAAATGTCAACAGTGTAGAGGTCAGGGGTCAATGGCCTGGAGTAACCCAAGGTTACTGTATCAACACATTATCGATCAATCAGTCCAGGGAGACTGCAATCATGTAAGTACCTGTGTAGATAGATTTGCATTTAGAACGTTTTCAATTCGATGAAGGTTTACAAATTTGTCAAACTGCACACACCCAACTGCTCTCATGGGAATTAAATGAAAATGATTTTTTTTCTTACTTTCAATGGCTTCATTTTACTAGAAATGTTACGATAGTCGTTAAAGTGCAAGCCCAGAAAGTTGGCTATTATGGTGAAGGACATTGTCAAGTTGACAGCAAACCAAAGTACTTGTAATTTCATCATTTGTGGCTCTTGAGGGAGTATTTAGTAGCTAATTACCTCCAGATCAATTGTGTTCTCCAAAAGTATAAGTATATTCATATCCGGGCCAAGGCAAAGTCATGGTTGTTAAAACTCAGATAAATAAAATAAAAATATGAACTTCCTTAGTTTTTCCCATATGCTTTCAAATTATAATTTCAAAGTTACAATTTTAATATATCGAATATTTCATCGTTTTCGAGCAATTTCATTTCTGCTGTCACCAAAAATTTAGTTTTTATTTCATTTCCATTATAATGAAAATGAAATATATTGACAATCCAAATGTATAAATGAAAGAATGCTATGTCATTTCAGCACACAAAACAGAGAAAAAAAAAATCTACAGAAAGTCCGAACAAAAATAAACTATTTCTCACATTTGCCCTAAAAGGTATGTGTAAACTATGGATAGAAATACATACAAAATTGAAGTGTTTTATGGTAGGACTATTCCGGTAAATAACTCTAGATATCAAAATTCTGACGTACAGATATGCTTTCCAAGGCCAGTTATTCAACTTTTCAATATATATAATTCATAACGACGGACTCACCTGTCATAATTCATAATTATTTCACTATCAACAGAGTCTGATTATTATCTGATGACAGATATTAAATTTATGATCCGAAAATGACTGGGAGGGGTCAATGCCCTGATATGATATTGATTACACTAGAACCGCTGCTGTCGTGGTAATGGTACATTTGGAGATTAGAAATTTGTCAGACACAGAGTCTCCAATGTAATCTCATCACCTAAATCAATCTTGTGACGACATGCAACATAGGAAAGGGAGAGGCAAAGACACTGTAATGTCATACAATGTTATCTCAAGTCATTGTCTGGTGATTCCATGGAATATAAACTGTGGAGGAAGGGATGGTACTGCATTCTAATGATAGTCAAGTCAATGTCATTATTATTGATGTTTATTGTTCAAAAAGTCATTCTAAGTCACAAAATCATACTGTATAATATTTAATATTTATTGACAAATATTGGAATTTCACATTTGTACCCGTTTGTCATCTTTTATTTGTATATGATATTTGATCATTGATATATACTGTTTTGTCAAACGTTCTCCATTCTATTCTATTCTATTCTATTCTATTCTACTCTATTCTATTCTACTCTATTCTCATTTAGTCTACTCTTCAATCGATAATCTACTCTATTCTACTCTAATCTATCCTCATCTCCTATATTCTATTATGCTCTGTATTCTCCTCTAATTACATCAATTCTATTCTATACTTTATTCTTTAATCTCATCATATCTATTTTATTCTATTCTACTTTTCTCTTCTCTTCTTATCTCTATTCTACTCTATTCTAACCTAACACTCCTGTATTCTATTATACGGTATATACCACACTTTTGATAATGCTACCAGAGACAACACGCAATATACTATTCCAAGCTGCATTACACCACAATGTATCGCACCACACCACACCACACCACACCACACCACACCACACCACACCGCACCACACCATACCACATCACATCACACCACACCACACCACACCGCACCGCACCACACCACACCACACTCCTCTACAGTCCAGGGCAAACAGATCATTCTCAGTTCTCTTCTAATTACACTATAAATTTTCCCTTTACAATATATTGTCAGCTCAGTTAGCATGGATTCAATGACTTTCAACATTAATTTGCATTCAGACATTCAATACAAGTCAATACATAAAATCTACTCCTTACTCTCATTAAACATCTGTTTCTATGGTAACCATTCTGCAGACTACCATATAAATACATCAAGGAAATCAATATATTTACATAGTCTTTTTACAAAATATTCCCTGCATCAATACCAACCTACATCAAATATTGGGTGTCAAGATTCTTTAAGAATCTTCAAAAATTTTACATTCATCATGAATACATTATATGGTATTAAGTCCTAAATAAACATTGAAGACTGCATTTAGGTACATAATAGTAAATGATAAATTCTGTAATATTTAGTTACCATGACAATAGGTTATTTTGGATTAAAATTAGTGGCTGGATCTATGTTTAGATATCCCTTCACCGAATTAGAATTTACCCTGAATACATATCATCAGAGTCTTAAAATCAAAAGGACTGTGTTTAGGGTTCCTTAGAAGTAAATGAAATGCATCAGTATTTAGTAACCATGACAACATGTTACTTAATTTTGGGTTAAAATAAATCGATGAATTCATTTTTAGAGATCCTTCTAAAATATTATTGAGTAACCGTCGGTGGCTATGAATGCTATAAAAATCATATGTATGAATCAATCTGAGTTCAATGACTCCAAAGCGAAGATTTTTTTCCTGTCATGTGTTTTTCTTTCAAAAGACCTAGAAATTGTAGCACCCTCGGAGAAAATGCAAGGTTTTGTGACAAGGAGAACTATAAAGTGATATTATCCTTTGAATATTCACCAGATGTCAAACCCATTTGGATGTGACCGCCATGTAAAGTATACACAGCCTACTGGCTGAATGTGACATCACACACACACAGCAAACGAGTAAACGCCTCATAGATTCAGTCAGTCGACATGCTAAAATGTAGGCAAGTAAAATCTGAAGCAAACCCAAATAATGAACATATTGTATAGCATTGATCTCCATGGGGAATGGAGACAGTATTGCTGAATCAGCATTTTCAGACACAAATTCAAACGAGAAAATATTTTTTCATCAATACTACCTTTTGTTGTACGTATACAATGTTTCCATCTGCCTGTCTCTGCAAATTCAGTTATGTTGACTCAGCTTTTCTGTACAAATTACACGAAAGCCATCGCACAAATCTGACCACTTTCTAAATATTATTTTACCTACCTTACAAATAAAATTTCCAGCAGACAACAATTTTTCCCAGCACACAAGACAAGCTGAATACACAGTCAGTACAACCTCTACAGCTCTCCGTACTGAAACAATTGAAATTTTCACAGCACAGAAAAACTCAGACGATCTTTTCACACGTCTGACAGCTAGACATCTATCACTTGGTGATCTACGCTGACAACCCCATGACTCAGTAAACCGTCATCTACAATTCCCACAGTGCTTGCCAAACTACTACAAGAGTGTGACCTTTGACCTAGATACAAATCTGCCTGGTAAAACACAATGTAAACATCCTAGGGACAGTGATTCACACCTCTCTGTATGTGTGGGAAAAACCTTTAATCCAATTTATTAACAGTTAATTGATTCTGGTGTTTAATTTCACTCTTTTTTGTATCTATATAGCTGGTAAAAGACAAACTACAAACATTCAGAAATTCCAATGCAATGTTTAACAAAAATGTCATGTTTTCATTAAATATACCTATACATTTAAGTGAAGCATACACCATGTGTCCTGTATACCAATTAAGTCACCATAGCAACCTAACAAATCATCTGAAACTGTTGACATGGTAACAAGATAATTGCAGACACTGACAAGATTTAGGTTTATTAACAAGATGAAGTTCTCATATTTCAAAGTAGATTTGATGATAATGCTTTTGTTTTTGTTTTTTTATGGGGGAGGAGGGGGGGGGTGAAATTCAGCCACATGAGAAAGCTAACTTGAAGCTAGTACCCTGACTCAGCAGTATACTTATAATATCTGTTCAGAGAAAACAAACGTTAAGAACTGTAAGACTTAAGTTTAAGTCCAAGTTCATGATAGACAAAATATAATTTCTGATAACCTAATTAAGTTGTGGTTCCTTTGTTCCTTATTCATAAACTTTGGAAATTAATTATTTTGGGGATCAAGGGAATTCTAAATTCTTTTCTTATCAATAGCTGCGATTTCAGAAGCAACATGTCTAAACTACACTTCAAAAGAATCTGTTTGCAAGATTACTTGAAACTGGAGCATGTATGGGGGACTATATTTTGTTTATCATGAATATTCAATTTAAATTTGCATCTAATTAATAGAGAAAATGACCATGAAAATGGAAAGACACACTCATACGCCATGCATGATGGCAGCACTTTGAACTCATGTAATTTTTGTCATTCTCTGTTTCTAGACGACCACTTCCCTGCAGTGCACTAAAAAAAAGCTGAGAAAAGCTTAGACAACAACATAGAAATGAAAATGTTATGTTTACGATTTCCAGCATGGTAATGTGTTAATACACAAAACCACACCGTAGGAGGTCACTTTAATCAAATTTGGGCTGTCAATCATTATTATCACCATGGTTACATGAATATTCAATTTAGATTTGCATCTAATTAATCCCATCCAAGTCATTGAGTAAAGTGCTGTTAGCTATTATACCTCTAATGGTCAATCACCGATAATTATGACAATTATATCAATTTGTCGGTACCAGCTTAGAGATATTTATCTAACCCTCTGGCCATTATCCACATCAGGTGTAACTTTGACCTAAATACAAATAATCGAGAGGAATTTTTTTCCTAAAAACAAAATTCTAAATCAAACAACATTTAGAAAGAATGAATACAGAAGAATGATTCAGCCAAAAAAAATCTAGAGCCTGCATACATATATACGGAAGTAGGGATACATTTCTAAATTCTACAGAATATAGTCTGCTGACTGTTTCCCGCCAAAACAATGACATATTTCCTGACGGCTGTTTACAATAAAGTGGGAGATGACGACAATATGAGAGTTCAATTCTCATAAGCCAGTGGCAGTAAATTATTTTTCCACTGACACAACTTCAGAGAACGTAAGTTAGTGTTGTCGTAAAAAGGTCAGTTTATGACAATGAGCTCAAGACAACGAAAAGACACACTGGTAATATATATATACAACTTACAAGTGAACTGTATTTGGTCAAACTTATCTAGGCTTTTCAAACTTTCTGGAAATTCAAAAATTTTACTGTTGAACATTTCGAGAATTTTACAAATACTTGAGAATGGCATAACATAAACCATTGAAAGCCAGGCAAGAGAACTGAAGCATGGAGAAATGTTATTGGGTGTTGAATAAAACTTGACCCAGATAAGGCCAAGATGTTCACAAACTTGAAGTCATAAATTTTCAAGATAAACCTGAAAATAATCATTTCGAAGATGTACAAAAAAATGATTTTATACGTAAAATTATCACAGTAATTGTAATTCAGTTGAGAAAAGACAGACTGCACCTACCTCGTGGTTTGCATCAAAATTTTCAAATTTAGCCGTTAGTTGTAACAAGGGCATGTACGTCTCCACTGATCCTTATGTGGGTACACTGATAATGAATCTATTGAACAACAACTACTTCAACTGTAAAAGGTCATGACCCTGTGAGTCCTGTTTCGCATCACAGGAGGTATTATCGCTATAATAACGGAGACCCCTATCTCCTTGCCCTGTCTAAATGTCAAAATCAAGCTGTTCTGGATGTGTGCATATACTATAGTATATGCTGACAAAAAACAAACTTGTCTGACACCTTTTTTGATGTTTTCACTAAAGTTTTAAGAACTTTGGCATTTATAGACAAGAATTATAAGATGACTAATGGATTAGCATATTTGAAAATTTGGTAAAATACTAGAAAAGTAACATTTTACTTTTATTGCCAAGTTAAAATAAACTAATTACAAGCACTGTCAGACTACAAAAGAAGACTCAGTCATCACAAAATTGCACGTGTGAAACACCTTTTGTTGTAAAAATTGAAAGATCGTACCTGTAATTCTTTTCAGAGTGCAAAGTACACAATTGTCACATTTTGGTAACGCTATGGTTGTTTGCTAAATTTAATAAAATTTTGAAAACTCAGTCACTTTACAAAAATGATGAGGAAAAGATAGTACATTTTGCTCCTGTCTTCCTGTAGTTGCATTACCAAATGCTAAAACTCAAGAATAAAATCAAAATTTTATCTTCTTTTTGAGAAATTGTCAAGGGAACACAATAGTTCTCTCAAGTTCAACAGCACTATTATTAGACCAAATCCCACACAACGTGTGAACTTGTTTATAAACTGGTGTTCTTTTTCATCAATCTCATTGCCAAAACAATATTCACTGTTGTTCTTACCTTGGCAGGTACTTTAGTTCGAGTGTAAAAGATAGAATTTCAACAAAAATACAAATTCACGGTCAGAGTGTCAACTTTGTTCAATAAACTGTCAACTGTGAAATCACACACTTTGTTATGTGTAGTATGTTGTCCAGCACACCCTAAACTAATCTAAGCAACTTTTTTCACAATATACATGATATGGGGAACTGTCTGCTCTTTCATTTACATTGAATAGTGTTTTTGCAGTTATTGTTTGTTCAGAAACGTTATCTCAGCCTTGCCAACAGTTCGACAAATTCTCAACCTATTGGTAGCGAATTGCTTTCACTCAATCCTTTTACACAGCTATGGTTATACCTTCTAGGTTTACAGCATTCTTCAGAGGGTATTTCAAAGGCTTTTATTAGAAAGCTAGATGTTAATTTTCAGACAGAATTGTTCACATTTCTTTAAATTTAAGCCTTTATTTTCAATTATCTGCGAAGCAAATCACTTGGATTTAAAACTTATCTAGAAAAATTTCAAAATCGAAAAAATTTTCAGACTAAATTTCTGATGCACAACATTTTGTGACAATAGCTATAATATAAAGTTCTCTACGAAACACTATCACTTATTGCATGTATTTATAACCATTGTTGAAAAGTACTTTGTACTGTAAATATTTTGTCGGGAATTTCAAATCTGACATATCTTTGGTACTTTCTATTACACAATGCATCTTTTGAAATGTTGTTTTCCTTCTAGATTTTGAACATTTTTTTTGTGCATGCAGTTGTTTGTTTGGAATTTTTTAATGTTAAATTTTCAGGTACACGTAGTCTGTTGTCATGGTCACCATGATCAATTCCAACTTCATTTCTACTTCAAATTCCAATGTCAAGTACAAACTAAGTAAAAGTTCAAGCAGCTGCATTTTTTGTGATAAACCTGATTTAGTCTCCATTTATCAACATCACTACTAACCATTGTGCCATTACCGGGGCAATTAATTCACTACAGAAATGACATGTCACACAATAGTCTGTCCAAACATAGCACATATCTGTACATATATTTTAAGGTCACATCAACTTTTGGTGGTTAACACTGGTTAACACTATTTAAGGGATTAGTATTTATTACCTCAACCAAAAAAATTCCTTGAAAATGTCAAAGTTTATGCTGTGATAATTATAGCAGTTAACTAGCATATACCAGTTTAGATTTTCATTATTTTTTTTCTCTTTTACTTTTAACCAACTAACTAACCTAACCAAGTAACCCCTGTTTTGACTATTACACAACATTACAGTACCTCTCTGTAATATCCTGACTTTGTGTATCATCAGAAATCACAGGTTTACATGCCTCTTAGTGACAGTACTGAAAACATGTTTCAAATTTTGTTACATTTATAGCAGAAAATATGTACTCTGGCTGGACTTAGCGGAATATTATTGTTTACAAAGATTTTCCTTTCCTCAGAAATATGAAACAGAAATTTGTGTATTAGTAGCTAGTCTAGATGTTAATCATGACTTCAAATCTCAGTATATGTCTTCACCCATGATTCATAGCCACGAAATAACCTCAACTTATCGATCTGTAGCCCAGAGACTAAAGCCGATATGGCTTGAAGATAGGAACCAACATGTCAAGGGAGATAGCACACTTTTCACTCTTTATTTGGCTTCAAGAAATAATGTGTCAAAAGTCAAGGTAAAAAGGATTTCTGAACAAAAAGTGAAAGTGCAGAAAACAAATTCCGACCCCAAAAAATCACTTTCTTTCTTTGTTCTTGTCCTTCTGTGATCTTTTAATTTACAACTTTCTCTCCTGTGATCTTACGACTTTTCTTTGTGTGACCTGAAGCCTTTAACAAAAAGTTCTGTAACCCATTGTATGGCGTTTTTTTACATTGTGTACACGGCTGAACGAATAAATAAATAACGACTGTTAAGCGGTAAGTGTATACCAATTTGGTGCACGACTATGGTTGTTCCAGTTCACCAAATTACAGTGGAGGTTCGTACCAACTCATTCAAGGTTATCATTTATCACTTGTAGTGTTCCCACTTGTATCACACAATGTTGTCACTATTTTTGACATGCTTTAAAAACACAGCAACCATCAAACATAACTCACAAAGATAAATAGAAACACAGTTTTCACCAAGCCATTACTACTGGAGTGAATTAGTACACCAGTACCTACCACAATCTCATCAAGGTCACTTCAGTAATGTATCTAAATTTGATCAGCTGAGGCATGCATAAAATTGTTTAACCCCTACAACCCTGGTGATACTGTGTATGTGTTTCAATTTCTATATACATTTAACCTTTGGTATATACATGATATAAGGTTAAATGTATAAGTGATACAACAACTGTCTTATTTATAAATATCCAACATATAACATTTAAACACAATCTTTCACAAACCGCTGATTACACTCTGAGGTATAAACTATTACCAGCAATGCTACATCTAGTCTAGTTCCTATACAACTCATTACGATTACTACGATCACCTCCACTCACGTATATGGAAAGTCATTATTCTACTATGGCACAGAAATCTGTGCTACCATCAATTGCATTCATAGAAATGTGATGATGTTATCGCGTCCCCTCATGATTTTAGTTTCAGACTCGAGAGGTAGAGTTCGGTTAATGAGTGATAATATCTAAGGAACTAACCAATTGCAACTGTCTGTCAATTTGTGATGGATTACTACTGACATGGTCGTTTACCCTGTATCCACTGGGAGGGGGGGAGTGGCGGCACAGATTTCTGTGCTAGAATAACGACTTTCCCTATATGTGAATCGAGATGATTGTAGTAATTGTAATACGTCATATAGGAAGGAGACTAAGCTGCAACAGTCAAGGGACGCAGTGCAACTTGGGACACTAATTTGTCAAAACATCTATGTCTCCCACGTCAATGAATCATCAGGTCAAAATAAAATACTTGTACAAAACTCATTCACGTCGATTTATACCTCAAATGCGAGTAATAAAACCACGAATTTACCAATGTGCAGTTTCTCCAACTACAACCTTTGCATGCACCCAAAAATTACATAATTAAATTCTTCATCTGATTTCCCAAACTTATACTAACTGCAGATCTCATGGTAATGCAAAGGGTGAACCTTTGGAAACCTTTTCAATCAAACAACAATTGATGCGTAATACGTACAATTTTCTCACTGAATAAACTTATGGGAAAATGTACAAATATGATGCAGACGCTATACTTTTTATGCATATACGTTGATGTTAAAAATGAATACAATATACACAATTTTGTAAAAATGGAATTTATGGCACTGACATTTTGATGTTCCTGCACACGCAACATATACACTAAAGGTAACAAATATACTAATATTGTGAACATATCTGGCTTGACAAGGCTGTTCTGCTCTGTCAAATAACCAAGATGACGATAGAGCCAGATAGTATTGTCTCTAGACTAGACTATTTATGTATGACGGACCATTTCCTGTAGGGTCTATGGACAGACTGAGTAAAAATGTTCATAGCGAATGAAATGCGATGTGAACATGTTCCCACATGTATATCCATCACAATGGTAAACGTTAATCATATATTATTTGTACACAATCAACAACTTGTAATAAGTTACAAAATTCACAGCTTGCCATTTCCACTACGTACTGTACCAATATTTATGGACACGATGACTTACCTGTTGACAATGTACACTGTATGATTAACTTTCGATGAAAATCTTCAATTTAAAAATTTCCTAAATGTGAATGTTATTGCCTTTACTAATGCTCTCCTGTATTGCTCTATCACTGACTAAATTCACTTTGTTTAGTTCACTCATTACAGGATAACCTTTCCCTACTGTTACAATATCTATCGCATGTCATATCCATAGGGCGTATCGGTGCAATTAATTTGTTCTTAACCCTCCTGGGAAACTTTTTTTATATATAATTCATTCAATGCAGCATATTATGCACAAGTTTTCCCTAAATGTAAATTGTAGTCTTTACCTAACAGCATGAAGATATGTATAATCAAACACTCGGTTACTTATTTCAATGGACAAAAATTTACGTAAGAACTATCAGCTGACAGATGTGTTTCTGACGCATGTACCAGACCTGCTTGCGGCCATATCATTGTTTAGCAAGCGTTTTGCCACTGAGTTATGCCAATTTCATCAAATGTTACATGAATTGCTTGACAGCACACAGTGTTCAAAACAATATCAGTTACATGCTAATTTGCATATTCAAGATGCCATGTAGTAATTTGCATAATTATGAACGATGTCATTTCTAAGCCAGACTAATTACAAGGTATATTTGGAATGTTCATGCATGGTTAGAGCCTATAGTAACTTATTAATAAGTTATAATTATAATTACAATATCGTGTATTTTGAAATATCGTGATATCGAATAAATATTCACTCTTGTAGTTATAATATTCTTCCATTGCTGCAAGTTGTCACGTAGGTTTACATGTTTTGAGGACATTTTCATCTTCAACCAAACTTATAGCAAAGACGGGGGGGGGGGGGGGGATATAGACAATTGAAAGGCATAGACAATGTAAGGGCCCATAAATGTGGACACAATGGCGGGGCAGACAGTTGAGCTAGGGGGACTAAAGTGTGCATGCAGAGGGACGAAAACAATAGAGGGGCCTAAAAATGGTCACAGAAAAGTGACAATGTGGAGGGGCATAGATAATGCAAGGACCCATACAAATGACTACATGAAGACAGACAATGGAGGGGAGAATCTTAAATGTAGACACAATGGAAGGGCCTGCATAGACAATTGCTGGGCCAGAAAATGGAGACAATGGAGGACCATATAGACAATGCAAGGGCCCATAAATGTGGAAACAATAGAAAAGGGGCATAGACAAAGAAGGGGTCCTACACTTCCATTGTGACTAAGGATGTGATGTAACACAAACTAAAAGTAAGAAAGCTGACAGTTAAATTCCAGGGTAAGCTGAAACCTAGATATTTTCACTACTAGAAAATTTTGCGATTTTACAATTTCCAACTAGTTCTCAAGGACTAATGTTTACTTATTATCAGACTGGTTATTAGAAGGCATTTTTAGTCACTACCCTACTTATTTTATGATTTTGTTTTGTAGCGAAATAAACAAAAATAAATTTTTACTGATAATTTCCCGGTTTACAATATTTCCTTTGATGATTTGCCTTTTCTACTACCCTTCTATTGTCTAAATGAATACAGGTATATGAGTGATTACTAAATGTTTGGCCACAGTCCTTCTATCACATGATACAGAGACTGTGGTTAGGTTTTGAGAACCTCAGTTAAACAGAGGAGGGGGGGGGGGGGGATCTAGTGAAAATTTGCACACCATATTTATTCCATACCATAATTTTCTCATTCTCTGAAATATTTTGTTTTTGAAGAAAAAATCACCTAAAAAAACACAATTCAGTATTCCACCAGAAATTTTTCCTAGACTATAGCAAACTGACTTGAAATTCTATACTTTTAATAGCTAATATCACAGATGTGGTTTGATTGACAGATATATGATTTGATAGTGAAAAAAAATATCCCATTTCATTGATTTTTTACAAAGTTGTGAAAAGTACAGTTGCTATTGGAACAAAATACCATTTCAAATTCTCTAAGGAAAGACATTGGAAACCATTTCTGGATCCCCTAATAAATATTCCATAGCTAGTAAAGATGATTTTGAAACAAAATATGACTTGGTACACACCCCTTAGCAGGTATTATAGATAACATTCGTAACCCAATACACTCCATACATTTCCAAGTACGCAAAAAATGACAAAAACTTGTGTGCTCAAGTAAATATTTCTTCTAAGGTACCATAGACATTCGTAAGATGATCTCCAACTATAAATATTTCCATGCTAGTTGAACAGATGGTATCTGATACAAAATACTAAAACCAGCCAAATAAATTCCCTGGGTTGTCAAAATTGATATTTCATACTCATCTAAGCTCTAGTTGACCTTGTGACCTTTTCCCTGCCCTAACTTCATACATGTGTTTAATTTGGTGAATTTTCACACCAGGCTAAATGCATTATGTAACATAATAGCAAAGTTTTACTCTCAGTGTGGCTAGGGTTATAGTTCTATTCAGTCTGTCTTCACTGTTGGGTTATTTAATTTCAATGTTTACTTTAGGACACTAGTGACTTATATGTACAAATTAAGCTTAATTTCAAGGTTTGATGACACATGTAATGATATTAAAATCTACCATTGATATGTTCAGATAGTGTGCACATGTATAGTTTAGTTCCATGACGGACAGTATACACACTTTTACTGTAACATTCCAATGTTTTTCTACATACATGTGCAATACATAAGCATTTCGAGTCCTAAAGATGCAATAGAATCGCTGCCTGTAAGTTTTATCTTTCCTGGGATACAGCAAAATTAAAACAAAAACAAAAAACATACCACATTTTACTCTGGACTCTCATTATATAAATTGTTATTATTTTTTTAATTTTTGTTTCCTTTTTAGTATAAGTTTCTTAGTAACTAAATGTTGGTTTGCTTTCCAGATGATTTGCTGACATTTACAGTGTTTTTACTAAGGGCGGTAAGTATATATAATGTAGGTAAAATCTACTGGCGTTCCCATGTCATTTTACCTAAGTTCCCAAACAAAATTATCATAGACTATATGGGAAAACACTACCAGTTTTATCCCTTTCCCATATTCTATTACCAGGGTTCCCCCAACTTTAGCAAAAATCCTGTTCCATTCACATTTTCAGCAAAAAAGAAATGTCCAGCCTGCAGTGTCTCTGGGTTTTATGTTTAAGGGCACTAAGTAGGTAAAAATCATACCAGAATTAATATCATTTTCTAATAAGTTTGAAATTAAACTGATTACTCCTGTAGTACAATGACATGTATCAGGGGAGTCTGAAGTAAAATTAAACATTTCCAGTCAGTAACATGAAACTCAGACCTTGCCAATTGAACCCAAACAACAGACATGCATTTTCTTGTACAAAAACCCATTATCCAAAATTCTTTTGTGTCTAGTATGGTCTTGAAGCACAAAACTTGAGCACTTTACTACAATGTATGACTAAATCTCAGTGGGAGTATATAGCAGCAGGAGAATGGTCATATCTATTCCACCTACTTACAAGTCCCCTCAGACTTGATCTGACTTTTCTTTGGGGGGGAGTTTGCAGACTTCCCTGTTGTTGATATGATCTCTCACACCAAAGAGCTTTCACTGTGAAAGGCCATAATAGTTGCATTTAAATAAGGGAACACAGAATCCCTGTTGGGACATAATACCACTAGGTGCATTAATGGCTTTCTAAGTCACAAGGGAGGAAACGTTACAAGTGTTATTACTTAAGATTGCCAGTCAAATGTAACAGCAGTGTAGAGTATTATTACATACACTTTACATCACCAGTGGAATTCTGTTGATTGAATGATTGGTAAAAGGAAGTCTTCTAGTTACACTTTTTTGGATGACCGAAACGTCCTTACTATATAATCAGTGGTCCTTCAACATAAGTGTAGCTCCATGCAGCAAGTTAATTGTACACTATCTATCAACTAGTGAACCTTTCATATTTCATTTTATTTTTCAAAATTTGTACCATACCACACTCTCTGGTAGTGTGTGTAGTGTAATAAAGATTGAATTGAATGTAGTGTACATAGTACTATTAGGAGTAACTGAGTCAATTAAATTTCCCTGTACTTAGTATTTTATGACATCCCACCAAAAAAATGTTTAAAAATGTTTAAAGACAGTAATGTCTGGCATAGCTAAAATTTTGATCCTGATCAAAAGGTCGTCCCAATATAGCCCTAATAATATGAGAACCAGGGATTGAATAATTGGCCTTTAAATGTATGTACAGTACTTTGTAAAATATGACCTTTTAGAAAGTGATAAAAAAGGGAAACTTTTCTTAAATGTTGATGACTTTTTATAGAATAGCAAGATAATTTAACTAAACCCCCCCCTCCCCTTCACAAACACCTCCCTTTTTACAAAGGTTCCCCTCTTAAATTTTGGTTAATTGCACCACAATTTGTCAATTGGGAACAAATTACCCTCCTTTATTGCGCTTTACCAGAAAACACTTAAAAAATCTTTTTGATGTTTTATGAGAAATTAGAAGTCACTGACAAAGGAATAAATCAACCTGCCTAATAAAATCACTGTCATTTAGCTGCAAGGCTTTTAAAATATTTAATTTGATTCATGGCACGATTTGACACTGTGAAGCCCATGTCATTGTTGGAAAAATATCAAAACATGTCACTCATTATAAAGGCATTACTTGTAAAAGTGCAAGTCAAAACATTCCAGAATTTTCCAATAATAATGAAAATTTAGTGAGTTCCTTACCAGTATATCACACTGCATTTCATAAGACACTGTTGTCCACTGGCACTAGCAGACTGCACATTGAGCTGACTGCAGACTGCACACCCTGTCAGTGTTATTTCTACCTCCATGTTTGCATGATTTTAATTATTTCAACAACCTAACCATTCACCCCAATTTTAATGAATTTATGTCAAGTAATAATTTGAAATTAAATCTTTAAATATTACCATATTAATTTCCGCAATTTTAATCGAACTACAAGCACTAATTATTACTCAATAGCCAATTATGAAGACATTAATTATTCAATAAATGTAGCTATTCAATTATCAACATTACTGTCACTTCACTGTTCTTGCCTTGACATGCTTATGTAATGATAGCACAGCTACACATTTTCTCTGAGAAAAGAGGCATATTTTAAAAAATAACATAGAATCTACCAAATTAGTAATCTAGTAAAATTTACAGTATGTCTACTACTCCTGGTTAATTAGTCACTTTTAATATATTGTACGGTTTTTTAAATAAACAAATATTGCTATTTCAAAACATGAGTACGCGGACACACCTTATGGACACGGGGATTTGCTAAGTTTGTTGATTTTTAGATTAAAGTTGTTGGCTTAGCTTCTGTTTACAAATGATTGGGTTTGTTTGGTTTTAATATATGTCAATATGCCGATACCGCTCGATAGAGAAACACAAAGGTACGCACTATTATATAGTGCATTGGTATGAAGACCTCCCTGGTACAAACGATGCCAGGTCCTCACCCGTTCACACACACAGCGCCTCTCAACGCAATTTACATCATAAACATGCACATCGTGTATTGTAAAACGTACATGAAAAATAAAGTAATACACACAGGAAGACTATTACGTAACTTATTTTAAAGATAACCTTGATCAGCGTTTGTCATTTGACTTGATCAGTATTCCGACATATACTCTATAGTATTATTGTAATAAATTATGAAGTAACACAAAATGCTATTGCTACTCTTTCGTATGATTCACATACAACTTTTGTATTTACAAAAATGTTAAGTCTCCACCGCACACATACACATTCGAGCAATGATTAAATTTGAATGACTTCGCAAAAATAATATAATAGCGAAAGAAAATTCGCTACTTTAGTAAATAATAGATGTCTATCACAGCGAGGTATTGTCTTTCGTTTTGTTTTTGTCTAATTACACACCGCTGCGTTTGTCATCCTGTGAAGTCATCGACCGTTCCGATGATGATCTCCCGCGCCTTTCCCCGGCCCCAAGTTTTTGCTACAAAACTAACTGAAGATATTTGAAACGAAACGCCCAACGCAACCAATTATTTACAGACGATCGGATTTAAAATTTGCTGTATTTACTTCCAGAAATACAGTCGTCGAAAAAAAAGTTTACTACTTACGTTTTTGGAACGGCTATACTGTCCACCAGTACCGTATATTGGTAGTAGCACAGTACGGAACCGAATACATACTAAAGTGCTTGTTCATTCAGTACATTGCTCTTGCTCAACCGGAAATGGTGCGTGCATAATATTAACATATATTAACATAGTAAATCATTCATGTGACGAATGGAAATCACTTTACGAAACAAGTACCGCAAACCAGCTGATAACGTCCGGGTACATCAATGCCAATACGTGCAATACATGATATCACCACGTAATAAACCTTTGTCTTGCTGACGTCACAGACAGACACAGAACTCCCTTTATTTCTTTAGGATTACCTGTAATCTAAAATTATACCTGTGTTGCGTCATCGCCATGGGGCATCCCACACCTGTACCGTGTCCGGCCCTGGTGCACCATTATAGCCAGCCCCTCCCACCCCCATCAGCGTGAAGAAGCGTCGAGGATACTGTGTCATGACCGTCCTGTTGCCATTCCAATCAACATGTTTTTACAGATACAGTGGATTGGTGGTATTATATACGGGTTGATTTTTCTCAAATCAGAAAAATAAACAAACATGTCTTTAATATATAAATCAAACTTTGAACCAGTCTGCTTTGACATGTGATACATGTATTAGAGGCGGTGGCTTCAATTACCATGGTTACGATCATAGTTGACCAAGTCATCACAAACTACCCGATCATTAGTATATAGTAGTAACATTGACCTGCTTTTTTATTGAAATTTAAATTAAGTATTACGACATGTGTTTACTTACACAAAATTTAACTTTGTTTGTATTTTCATCTAAATTTATATTTAAAAATTGTAACAAAGTTTAAAGTTATGTTCGTCTTTCATTTATAACGTTTTACTTCCGTTTGATTTAGACCTGACATCGCAATTAATTTGTTTTGAAAACATTCCCATTTTCTAAATTTAAATGCTATAATAATTTAAAGCAAAGTATAACATTTCGTGATTTGTTTTCAAGTTCATGACAACATAAGAATGTAAAGGATTATGGACAACATTGCGTGCCGACAACCAACACATTTTTGTCTGAAGATCTTAAAGGGTCAGTCCATTGACTATAAACCCTCTATCGTAGTCGAGAGTAAATATTCTCATTTTTCTCCCTTTAGTTAACCATTTTCTGCTGACTACAAACATCAATATATTTACTTTGTCTTGTCGTGTCTACTTGAGTTCAAAATAATCCTTTATCTTATCTTATGAAAGAAAATGGAACAATGACTGATTGGATTTACTTGGTGACCTGTGGTGGCGCTCGTCATACATGAATCCCAACGTGTACTTGTGTTCATTCGGCAAGCCATACCACCCATTCGCACAAATTACAAATGCAAGAATAAATATCAGACAACGAAATCAATGAATACATAATATTGGAAAGTCGTGCAATAGATTTTACAACAACATCACTAACAACAACAAAATATAGACTCAACCCCATTTTAGCAGGTCTCCATGCAGTGAGATTTCACCCTGTAAGGAATTTATCGTATATTTGAACTAAGGATACATTTTAAAATTACCTTTTACCAATAATCTACACATTTCCCACATAAAGTACAAACAGGGGAGTTCGTGTTTGGTTATTAGATATGAAGTAATGAGATAAATTTATGTTTTCATTACTCGCTGTCCTTATGAAATGATTGAAAACGATCAAAATAATATCCCTTATTTGTTATGATAGATTGGACTATGATTCTTAAGACTAAATTTGACAAATTTATCATTAGCGTGATTGATGGTGATGATGATAGGAATGAGGGCGTCAACAGTCTCTAGTCGTTTGGGAAATTTGAAAAACGTGCCTACTGCAGGAATTGTATGATGTGTTGGCCTTCACCTGTGTAAAAAGTAAGACACTGTGACCTTCACCTTAATTCACCTTCAATAGTAATAACGCGAGTTTCCGACGCTGAATTACGGGTAATAGCTTAGAAAAGTTAAGGAAATCTCTGTTTCCTGGCTCTTTGTGTCTCGATCTAGGTCACCCTCTCGGTGTCTGTATTTGACTGTGGTTTAGCTCTGTTGCGCTCTTTGTTATCTCTCTCTCTGTCTGTCGCTAACCAACACACACACACACACACACACACACACACACACACACACACACTCTCTCTCTCTCTCTCTCTCTCTCTCCCTCTCTCTCACTCCCTCCCCCCCCCTCTCTCTCTCTCTCTCTCTCTCTCTCTCTCTCTCTCTCTCTCTCTCTCTCTCTCTCTCTCTCTCTCTCTCTCTCTATCTATCTATCTCTCTCTCTCTCAATCATTGGTTAAAATCTAATTCGACTGTTCGTGTATTAAATCGCCCATATATTTCTACAATTCATTCATATAAAAAATCAAAAATATACACATATCATAAAGAGTGCAAAATTTGACTTATATCTATTTACATAATTCAACATTGTGAATTAAAGAATTTGTTTTGAAAGTCGAAAGTTACATATCCTATCAGTAAAGTTCAACTTTGTGAGATCGTACAATTTATTCAAACAATTACAGAATTTCAATTGAGGACATTGGTTTATTGTTACAGGTGATCTATGTAGAGTTATAGACACATCAATATAAGCTTATATACCAGAGCTCAAGTGGGCTTTGATCGGTGTAAAACGTGACTATTTATGCAAATTGATGGAAAGGTCTTCATTTCTGGATGATCTGCGCATATGAAATCGCAATCCATCCCTTCCTCCGTTCGTGACGATGTGTCTCTTTCATTCTCTTTGCATTTATTTGCCTGTGTCCGTCTCCCTCATCCGCTCTGTGTTTATATCTATGTGTCTCTCTCTGTCACTGTTTCACTCTCTGCTTGTCTCTGAGTGTGTGTGCGCCTCCCGTCTGTCTGTCTGTCTGTCTGTCTGTCTGTCTGTCTGTCTGTCTGTCTGTCTGTCTGTCTGTCTGTCTAATGGTGTGCATGAACATGTCTGCCAGTATCTGTTTCTGTTTGTTTGTTTGTTTGTTTGTTTGTTTGTTTGTTTGTTTGTATATATATATATATATATATATATATATATATATATATATATATATATATATGTATGTATGTATGTATGTATGTATGTATGTATGTATGTATGTATGTATGTATGTATGTATGTAGGTAGGTATGTATGTCTCTGTCTCTGTCTCTGTCTCTGTCTCTGTCTCTGTCTCTTACACAAGGCGAAATGCAACTTATAAAGTGAAATCTGGACGGGATAATTGTAGGTGAATATTCCGAGTAGTCATGTTTTTTTCTTTGAACGTTGCCAGTTCTGCAATTGAAAATATCACCCTTTGTTGTCTATTCCTCTTCTTCTCGAGGCAGGTTGCGAAAATTGGCGCGTGTCAATGTTCCCTATACAAATGGAAGTCGTGACACATTCAATCACATTGTAATTCCCTTCTCAGACTAGTTAATCACTAAACCCTTCATAGCTTCGCAACACATCTTCAACAGATAGAAATTGACAACATCATCAAATAGAAATTGACAATATGTCCTGTGACGAGTAAAATCGTTATTTTTATACGTCAGAGCAAATTCTATTCTGTCAATTTGAAAGTAAGTATTGTTGTAGATGATTACCAGTGTACGTGCTATGAAAATTAAATTTTGATGTTCATCTTAAAATTGCTGTAAAGTTTCTGGACGGGTTGTACTTTATTATGACAGAGAGAGAGAGAGAGAGAGAGAGAGAGAGAGAGAGAGAGAGAGAGAGAGAGAGAGAGAGAGAGAGAGAGAGAGAGAGAGAGAGAGAGAGAGAGAGAGAGAGAGAGAGAGAGAGAGAGAGAGATTGTCTGCTGATATAATTGTCCAAAGAAATTGACACACAAGTAAATTCCAGGTGAAGGTCAGTCATGCCGTGATATTGCATCATTTTCTCTATATACAATATTGCCAACAGGATTAGGGATTTCACACTCTGTCATTAAAGAACTTAGATTTCACAGAACTTATTGCTTATATATACATTTATGTACATTGAAGTACTGAATTGGCGCGTTATATATGAAACTGACAGTTAATTCTTGAAATAAACCATTATGCTGCTGATATGTTTAAGTTATCTGTAATGTACATTTCAATCTACGTTATCAGATCGAATCAATTACGACATGGTTGGGTAGATAATACAGCACCCTAGGCAGTGCATGGCAGTAGAAATAGACATGTAATTGTATGTCAGGTCAGGTCAAGTTGGGTCAGCCCAGGTCAGATGAAGTACAAGTGTATATATCATAGTTCCACTGATAGAGAAACTATGTTTATATATTACCATGTAACAGCAACACTTTTGTGTATGTAGTTTTCACTCTTGCATGATGTTACACGGTTAAATAGTTGACAAAGAGTTCCATTTCGTTTTGAAATTAAAATTGTTGATTAAGTTGATGACCTACTATTCTGGCAGAGCGGTTGCATCACTCACTGTCAAATTGTATCTTTTGTACCATATCACACATTTAAACCATTTTCGGTTATATTAACTGCCACTTAAGCGGTTTTTTTTCGTCTCGTCTGCACGTGTTGTCGCATACAAATATATGTCCATTTCATCGTTTAAATATTTCACGGTGTGTACATGGAAACGAACACGGATCTTAGTTCCTATTACGTAGATTAAAAGATACCGCTCAAATATCTCTATATTCTGTTACGTTATCACGGAAATCATAAATTTACAAATCGAAAATAATACCAGTTATCCTATTCCGATCTGATCGGCTACGATGTTTCTATTTAAATAATTCCCCCGAGAAGTCACACTATGAAATATTCATGTTGTGAATTAAAGATCGTCCGGAAAGTGGAACAGTTTGTAATTGAGTCCCCATTTTGGATAAAGTCAGCTAAAGGCACACACAATGCACTAGTTACGACCACTATGATCATCTCTCATCAACTGTAGGAAGGACATGGATCGCAGAAAACGTGGACAGGTATAGGACACTGATAGTACACAGGCATACAGGCGAAAACTTTATTTTAATTAATTATAAATCTTGAGTTTTACCTCATACCTTGGGACTGACTATTTTACACAGCGTGATATAGGTAACCCCGTGTTTGGTAACCGATACCATGGATACTGTGTAGTGTTCTTTGTTCATATATTTGATAATCAAAAAATACCTGGTTACCATTTACGAGACGTGATTCGACATATTTTTAGTATATGGTTATTGGAAGTTGGAATAATATGGTGGGTTTTTTTAAAGTATGACCACCAACAAAATAATATTATATATTGTGCCCCCTTACAGTATCTAGTAGGAAAGCCAAGGAAAATTTGATCTGTATTTGTACATTTATCTATCGATTGGTGAAGCTGAGTATATGCAATGGAGGAAATATAAACATAGCAGACATATCCTACTCAATAAGATCGACACATTCCCGTGAGACATGTGTTTATTGATCGCTACACTGATGTGTTTGTTTGCATCGAAATCGAAATTCCATAAAAATGACAAAATCAGACTGTTTTACAACAGAGCCAGAAGAACAAATTTCGAAAAATGATTTAAGATTGAAATCTATGGTCGGGTGCATACCGTGTAAAGCGCAGCAGTCGGCGAATTCCCCCACGTGCACCTCGGGGTCCCACTCAACGAAAACCTGGACGCTCAAAAATACTTTTTCCCCACAATGAACTGTGGTGTTATGTAAAGCCAAATTCAACGCAATGATTGGAACTTGGGATGGATACATGTAGGCGCATATGGTAAACGCGACGTACCTTGTTTGTCAGTAAACAAAAAAATATCACTTCGTTCGGACATGCGCATTGGGCGACCACTGAACTTTAATTCAAGTTTGAGTTTTCAGTCGCGGAAGTAATACAAACACAATAGACCCAGCCTTTCGATTGCTTTTCAGACACTTTAGAAAAACTACAATACCGCCAAACACTACTCACTCAAACATTGCGTTTAAGCCAATTACGTCGAAATCGTTATTGTAGCTCAGACAACCAGAAATGTACGGGAACAAAAGCTTGCCACGTTTCCCTCCATAAATGGAAATGAACATGTCATACGCTGTTCATTTCAAAGCAAAGATCACTGGAATGAAATGTCATACGGGGTTCATTTCAAAGATCACTGCGTAGGTCAGAGCAAGAAATTACTTGATGAAAGCATCTCACAGAATCAAGGAATACAAATTGAAGAAACTAGAAAGTTCCAATCGAAGATCCATTAGAGGATGACAAAACCAAACTAGCATTATCCAGGCACAATAGAAACCGCTCTCAGAGAACATAATATAATTGTTACTAGTTCCTGTCGTGTCGGACATCACACTGAGCAGCAGAGACAGTATTTTTTTGTAATAAAGTAGATATAATGGAAGAATCAGATTTGCCCTTTAACGAGGCATACATATAAATCACCGGAGCATTGTTATAATATGACAGAGGCACGTGGAAAACAGACTATGTTTGCGATTAATCTGTAGCAGACGTGCTCAAGGCAGTCATCATTATGAACGTACGAAGAGAGGTAGATAGTTGAAACAAAATCAATGGCTTAGCTAGCGCTTAATGGTGATACATCAAGTTTACACGTATATAGCTTATGTCTGGTAGAATGTCGTTTTGTCTCCAATGCGATTTAGCACGTGCCGGAACACTCAAAACTAAATCTCAGGTTACCTAAGTGTCTGAATGTATCGAGTAAGTATTTCGTTTGATTGGCAAAGCTTACCTCATGTTATTATTAATTTCTTGTTTAAAATAATATAATCAAATAAATATAAATAAAATGACAATAAATGAGATGAAAATTGGATGAAAATAGAGTAATTAAATGTTCATCAAACGTTTATATATTGCGAAAAAGTATATTAAGTAAAAGCACATGTATATATTTTAAAGATGTAATTAGTTTAATGATTTACACAATGGAGCAAATAGACTGTAATCAGTAAATATGTGTGTGTCTGTCTGTCTGTCTGTCTGTCTGTCTGTCTGTCTGTCTGTCTGTCTGTTCATCTGTTCATCCGTCTACTCATCCCTCCCGCCCTCCGTCCCTCTATCCATCCATCCATCCTTCCATCCATCCATCCATCCATCCATCTATCCATCCATCCATCCATCCCCCCTCCCTCCTCCCTCCCTCCCTCCATATATATTTTTTCTACATTAATAACCTTGTTATACATTAGTTTCTTTTCATACCAATACAGTCGTTTAAAGGTGATAGTACGACTACGTACGTGAAATGTTGATAACATGAAAACAAATAAATCGTATGCTGTCAATTGTCTGAAATGTACATATACACAACCGCACCCATTATACAATAACAACTCATTGTCTTGGTACAATACTTCTCAATTTCTATCAAATATAACGTAACGGTTACGAAATTAACATAAAGTTACGTGTATATTTCAACACCAAATAAAAGATTCGTTTCTATTTATGGAGCACGGTCCTACCTGGGTATTAAGTGATACACATATCCATCCATTGATTACGCTCCTTTTGTAAAGGTAATCTCACACAGCCTTGAGTGGAACAAGGAAATCCAGTTAATTTGGTCCGTCGAGGTGCTTCCACGGAGAATTCGTAATTCTATGAATCCCCCCAAATCACAACCGGTTCGTTCTGATGTTATCGCCGACGAGACTCTGAGGCGATCGTCTACTTTGATATCTATGTTAGTTGCATTTCAAGCAGATGTGTCTCGCACGCGCAGTAGACGATTCCACTATGTGAATAGGTGGGGATTTGTAATATGTATATATTTCATACCTTGAAATCTTTCACATCGCCCTTTCGAAATAATTATTCAAAGAGTATATAAATTCCCATGTTATAAATTCAACTAAAGGAACATCTACCCATTGGCGTTTTGAAATTGAAGTCGGTCTGCCGTGTTTGAATAATATATTAGTCTGGGAACATACTTCATTTCAAGTTTAGGTCTTTCCTTCGTTTTAAAGAGAGCTTTGCCACCAAAGTATTGCATAATGGAATCGTCCAAAATTTCTATTCATATTTCTATACAAATGTTTCTATTGTCTCTGGAACTTGTCGATTACATCTATATTGTGAAGGTCGTTTTGGTAATGTATATTTCACAAGAACTATTGTCTATTTCACCACTGGCTCATTTCCTTTCAATTTTGAACGCCACAGACAGAAGGGATGTAGTAGTGAGAACTAGAACAACTTGATGCCAATCAAAGTATCAATCAACAGAAGAACAAAATACTTTTCAGTCAGTTGTACAATGCATGAAACATGCACTAAAACTATGAAATTAACAAGTTTGGATTGTGAAATCGACATAGTTCAGAATTTCGTGAGAGTTACTCATTCTACTGTCACTGCCTATCATATCCATCACGTGTACACTTTGATGGATAACGATAACGATGGCAAACGAAACGCTTGAAGCCTATAACCAACCACAGACAATGAAAAAAACCTGTCAGTTTGTTCAAATTCTCGTTTCACGACATTCGTTAGTAGAACGGCATTCATTTCATATATTTTTGGTCGATTGAAATCATAACGATTTTGCTGATAAAGGCCTGCTCCATGTTCGTTATTTGTTTACTACAATGTGGAGACAAGTGGAAACCCGGGACGGAGTGGAAACAACGCGTTCGCCATTTATATGCAAGGAATTATATTTATTCCAATATCCCGGTAAAACTATAATATTAAGCTCGTTTATTATGTATGGTGGTTTGTTAATTTATACGAGAATATGTTGAATCCGGACAGATTCACCCGTTTGAAAGTTATTTCCATGACAACAGAGTAATGTTTACTCGAGACTACCGTTAGGACAATGGGAGAGGCTGATCTGTTTCTTCCTTGTCGTTTGTGAACCAACATGAAACGCTGTCAAGCCAGAAGATGTTGTTTCAAATAACATATACATATATATACGACAGTGTAAAATAACAACGGTAACTACTTCTGCCAGCATCAAATTCGTAAGACCATGGATTTATTAGGGGAGATACGCCCACGGTAAGACCGTGGTGGTAGAAGGGGGGGGGGGGGAGATACCTCCATAGTAAGCTTAGACATACGCTGTTATCGTTTACATTCTCACGTGAATTTTCAATTATTGCATTGTCATTTAACTTGTAAAGCAACATATACATAATACATTTACTTTAACAATGCTACGGTGCCAGTATAAAATACCCACGTCCATTAGCGTGATGTACGATTTAATAATGCATGCATGACAGGCCAACTAGGGACATAGCAACGTTAATGTCTGACAGTATATGACTACATTAAAGAGCCTAAAACTCAGTTTAGCATTGAAATCAAAACTCAAAAAATAGAGGCAAGCGAGCGAATGAGAGACAGTCAAACACACATACAGACAGAGATGGATGGGAAGTTCCTAATATATCCCCTCCCCCCCAAAAAAAATAAAAAAATAATAACTTCGCCAACGCGAAGTAACATCGATTTTTGTTATAGCGATCAATCATATTGTATTATCATCATTTTAGGAAACAATGAAATGTCCGCCTTTTATTCCTGCTGCGCAGATGGGGAAGTCAAATCGGGTCGTGCCTCTCGGGAAAATATCAAATTATACGAACCATCAAATCCTATATACCAAGTATCAGCACCATAAAGCTGGTCCCTGATGAGAGGCAGTCTTACTACTGGTGTACTAGTCACATTGTTTTTTGGATACAATTTGCAAAGATTAAGCTTTCACCACCTTTTCTTTTATTTTTATTGTCATTGCAGATAATTATGAATTAATGAATGAGAAATCGTATCTGCAAAATATTCTCTCAATTTCTCTGGAACAGTTATATTGTTTCATGAAATTATATATATATATATATATATATATATATATATATATATATATATATATATATATATATATATATATATATATATATATATGTACATCAACATCCCCTGACGAGTGATTTACTCACGAAACAGGCTTGTAGAGACGAAAAACCCGACTTGATTTTCTCCTACCCTCAACATACTAGTATACTCCGCTCTGCGTGCAGACGTATCGAGCACTGTACTACGGACAAATCTTACCACTGACTTCCTATATATATATATATATATATATATATATATATATATATATATATATATATATATATATATATATATATATATATATATATATATATATATATATATATATATACGCACGCACACACACATACATACATACATACATACATACATACATACATACATACATACATACATACATACATACATACATACATACATACATACATACATACATACATACATGTATATAGTTAAGTGCGCGCGAGCGTGTCTATAAGCTTATGTATAGTATTATCTGCAGGTTCCTAATGTTAAATGGAACGTTTTATATAAATCGAAAGTGGAAGAAGATAACTTGTGTATTAATATAAATCGAGGTTTAAAAAAAGTCATTTAGTCATTTATGTTAAAAGGCTATGTCCATGAAAATTAAGATATTGACAGAGATAGTCCACCTCATTGACCAGAGGGAGATTTACAGAAATACACTAGATATAATCTAGACGTTCTCACTCGTACATAGGAGCTATGCTATATACCAAAGGAACACGTAATTTTCTTAGATTATGTGGTGTTCATTTGGAAAATATTACACGAACCCTTCCAGAAATGCATCTATACACTTTCTTTTCAGGTACAATTTTGAGATAGTAGTAGTAGGTGACATGTATTCAAGTCATATTTTGAGCCTGTAGGCAAGGAAAACAACAGTCTAAGAAACACTACGTCTCGCTATGCTATATACTGGGTATACCGGTGCGGGGTGTACCATCATTCCTGGTGGTTTATTCTGAAGTATATGCCATTCGTAAAAAGATAGTGACCTGTTAATGTTCGTTGACCCCCCACCACGAACCTTGTGATAAACTTTTAGCCATTTAACAATCAATACTATCTATGGGTACTGAATTCATTATTCATACAAATTGTTAAAGCATTCACGAAGTCTGTATTTCTTAGTATTTTAAGGTAGAGTGTGCCTAGCAGACATGTTTCTCTGAAAATAAAATTTCTCCAAACGTTGTTATATGAAAATTTCCCATGGCCCCTTTGAAGTAATAAAAGGAATTTAGGGGTTCCTTGATTTGTTTCAAGGAAAAGGACAACCATAATAGAATTAACACGGTAGTTGGCGGCCATATTGGATTTTACGGCCATATTGGATTCTAAAATGGTGTAATTTGGACTTAATCTGACCTCTATTTAAACAAATTGTATGTATGTGACCACTCACTTTTTTCCTTGATTTAAACTGAGAATTGATTTCAATTTTCTTGAACAAAGAACAGAACAAGTTTGGGAAACAGTTTATTACTGAGACGCATATGTATACAACAGATCACTTTATCCTTGCTAACCAATTCGGCTCTCAGTTTTGTTGGTACCTTAGTTTTCTGATGTACGAGTGCGACCTCTACGTCCAGAATTACTGTATATTTGAGGGATATAGTCCTGATTTAAAAAAAAATAATTCTGCATTATTTTAATATCATATAAAAGAATCTTAAAACATTTTCATCACTATAGCAACCGAACAATGCTGCAGCATCTCAAATTAGGTAATCTAAATGAGAATATTCGATGATGCAATTTGGGGTGAACCCAGAAACAATCATCATCAATAACATGAAGAGAAATGAAATGCATATCATAAAAAGTAATGGTGATTTAAGACTCACGGCTATACATAAATCAACACTAGCAGACTTACCAATATAAGTTTTATGTTACTACGCATGCGCATGTTTTTATTTAGATGAACGAAAATGGCGTCTTGCGTCGGACGACTGTATATAACTTTGAAATATTCGAGATGTCCATAGAATGGATTGATTCAGAGATTGATTGATATAAATCCAAAAGTACTTAAAGAGATTAAAATCTATTATATATACATCTCCATTTGCCTTGACCGGCAGCAATGGTAAGAATCGCTGTATTATTTACTGTGCAATGAGTCGTAGATAAGTAGTTTATATCTCGTCTAAGTAATCATTTCTCTGATGAAACTCCGGCGACGTGGCCAGACATTGTGACGTCCTTTTGGTGAGAAAGCCGACTGAATGATCCCAAACAGCGCCGCATTAACTGGATACGAAAAAAGTCGTCGGAAAAGCTAACACGTTGTCTGCATTATTGTATATCTTTAGTCACGGACACTCGACTCGCCACACATGTTTTTGAATTCAATAAATTAGCAATGATTTATTTAGATCAAATAAAGCCAATGATATAATATATATTTTGTAAATAAGGATTGAATTGTACAGGTTTCTAAGACGGGAAAATTCAGCTAACGATAATAATCCCTTGGGTTCATTATTACTAGCTGAATTCGTTCAGTGCTTCAGTGGTTTAAACGATACATTTTCAATAATGAATACCAACAAATCTGTTTTCAAAAATATCTTTTGAAACACATTGACGAACAAGATCGGGCGGATAGACGAAAAAATAATGTTGACAGAGTCCGAGAAAGGGGAGAGTAAACTAAAAAAGAGGGGATAGGTATAAATATGTATGTAGAGAGAGAGAGAGAGAGAGAGAGAGAGAGAGAGAGAGAGAGAGAGAGAGAGAGAGAGATTGTGTACATGTATTCGAATACAAATTCAGGTTATACAACCTCTATGTATTTGACTTTCAAAGTTTATCTGTGTTGAAGGGGTAATGCGGCAAGCTTTGAAGGCGATTGCGGTCAAAAACATACCTCCTCTGGGACTGATAAAGTAAGAAAACCAGGTATTAAGTACTAATCGTTGCATATCTATCTTGAGGGATTATTTCTAACCCTGCATGTAACACGAGACAAGTTAACCCAGGTCTCGTGATTATATACAATATTGCAATTAATACTACCGTTGAACATTACTTAATGTAGAAGTTTTGTACCGGGGTATTTTCTGCTTAGGCAGAACGGATTAGCAAAATATTCGCGGGATTATGTTCGAGCGACAGTTCTACATGATTTTGTCGGACTCGTCGCTGTCGATGATAACTGTTGAGCGCTACTTATACAAGCAAATTGACCTATAATCGAGTTGTGTTGTATGCTATGTTTAAAACCTATCAAAGTGGGCAAGTGTACCATTCACCACGCAGTTTTCGAGATATGAATTTTCGACCAAATTGAGATTTTTAGATCTAATTTGTATATCACTGATGCAATCTGTCTTTGGATCATCATAGTATTATCTGAATTTGACGTTGAGGGCACCATACCGTACCCACATATGCTACATACAAACACGATGACACTACAAAAACTATAGGCAATCTTCAGCCATTGCTGTACATAGTGTAACATTGCAAACTATTGACAATTCTCAACCCACTGTCGTACATATTGTAACAAAAGCAGAGGCTATTCATATACAGACACATACACATATTGCCATATTACGACAACTTTTACGTTTTATTTGTAATATTTTGTAAAACACATAATGTATTAATTTATTCTTGAATATATATACTGTACAACATCAAAACTATATACAATATATATGGTGATACAATGGCATTACAAACCTTACAACAATAAAAAATGAAAAAAAAAGACAAAAAAAAATGAAAATATTATTACCAAAATCACCCTAACTTCATAGTTCAGCATTGTATTTGAATTGCAAGATTCCCCCTTCACTGTTACAACTTACACAGCATTATACAGGATATTTCATATCATGATTAAATAAGGTTTAAAAAAAAAGGTCAAAACTTCACATTTTTCCACTTGTCAGCTTAATTGGCAAGAAAATTGAATAGTGTTTAATACAGATTTAGCAAAATTATGGAAAGCTATTCCCTTGATATTTCTATGTTAATATATGATCTGTATATTTGATTTTTGGACTTATTTTTCTTCTGAAACATTACGTATTTGATCTATGCATATATATATATATATATATACACAATCTATCCTCCAATATTTTTCTTCACTCCGATACTTGTGATGTAGTTTATTCAAATTCTATATCACTAGCAGGCCAAATTGTACAAGTTGGAACAGAAAATATAGGATTTATAACACCATTTTACATTATCACAATGGGTGTATACATCATTGGTTTTCGAAATGAGTCACCACATTAAAAATCGTCATTGCTCGCCCCATTTTTTTTCGGGAATTAAGCTTGCGCAGGTACATTTTAATATTCTTCAACATATTTTTTTGAACTCGGGTGGAAATTACTTGTGACAATAGGGGCTCACAACATCTGTGACTTGAAGTTGTAGAGACAAAGGTTCCTTATGTCACGTCTATTTACTTCAGCTGAATGAAGAAAAATATTGGAGAAATAATATCGTTAGGTTTGGGAATAGAGATGGTAACTATCAATAATCAAACAAGCTTTACGGGACACTGATAAAATCACTTTATGTGAAATTTGAATAAATCATGAAAATTTGTGAAGTTCTGAACTATGTATTTTAATATCTCAATATTAAATTTTGTTCATAATTGTATTATTTGCTACACTTATGAAGTTACTTTTAAGCAGTATTTTTAAATACATCTGTTGTTGAACTTGATAAACATAGATGGACTTTGTTGTTTGTTGGCTTTGGAAAGGACTGAGTGTGTACATCAATCATGGTTGTTAATATTCATCAGCTCTAGAAATCAAGAGTCGGGAAGGTATTTCAGGCATTTCGTTCTGAAAATGATAATCAAACTTTATTAGATATGTGTTTTTAAAAGAATGTCCATGTTCCAAATAATGTTTATGACAAGCTGAGGAATAACTGTCTTCTTTAGAAGCTAATTTCCTTCCGCTTTTAAATAAAGCGTAGAAATTAAGTTGTCGTTAAAACTGACTCATTGACAGGTTCATGATATTGCAAAAATAACTTGGCAACCTATCACAAAATTGATGTTTTCACGAGCTTATCTTTGAAGATTTTTCTTCATGTTCTGATCTGATCTAAAGACTCTGAAAGAATTGAACAATTACTGCCACAATATACTGTGTCTGGCAATATCTATCATTTGAGAAGATGCATTTTCCTGAACATACCAGCCAAATACACTGATGGGGAGACTTATGGTAGTTAAAAGCAATGCAGGCGCAGTTGGTGTGTAAAGTTAACGTTTTTTCGCATCTTCCATGACAACTTTTGTAATAACTATCATCGTAATTCCCACATTTCTGCATCATTTTCTAACAGTATCAATTCAGTTTGATCAAAGTTAGACCTATTTCAGTTTAATACACTGATACATCTAAGAATCAGATTCTTGAAATCAGTTCAACAGACTTGAGTTTACAAAAGTAGACCGAAAGAGTTATCATTGTGGGTGTTCTATATTGCTGTCATTAATGACAGAATACCCACTGTAGCCTAGTGCACGTACCCATCTAGGAACAAGAAGTATTGCCAATGGACATCAGATGTAAAACTGTGTTCAGTTATTGTAAGTGACAGCAATGTAGAGTGGCCACACAGACAACTCTATCAGTCTACTATGGTGTACTTCCAGAGTTGTGGGTTATTATTTCAGCTATCACTCTGACATGTGGGCACATCAGGAAAATGCTATCGTATACCTTGACTTCCATGGAATATTGACTGAATATCTACAATACATAAACATCTACACAATTTCAACACTGCCACTATTTCCATCAATTTGAAGTAAGAGAATTTAGAATTCACATGGTAAATAAATATAAGACAATAAATTGCATTGTTAATATACTTTGAAGCAAATAGTGGCAGTGAAGTTGTGCAAGTTCATGATGCAATCACTGATGTCGTTGAGGGCGCACTTCCGAAAGTGGGCAGACCACCATTGGCAGCGTCTGATTTGAGCTCTGCTTTGTCAAGTGTGCCCCCAACAATGGTATCATGAAGTTTATTTGTTTTCTCGGTCACAAATACTTCTTCTCCATGACAGTATCTCATGATAAACTTGTGAAAAAATACACAGAATTACCACACATATATATTAATAGCAAACAAAACTATGGAACTGGGACGTCACATCAGACTTTGTTTCTAGTATAAACCCATTCCACATGTCTGTGGTTGAACAAACTGTACACAGTTGAATGAAACAAGAATAGCGAAAACAAAGAATCCATCTCTGCTTTGTTTAAAAAAGTCGTAATAACCAAACACCTTCTTCTGCATTGAACAACGCAGTGGTTGAATTACACAAGTCTACATTTAACTCTGCTTATAACATCACTACAAAGTCTATATCTCTTTTTTAAAAAGTTGTGAATTATATACATGATTTTATACTGACCCCATCCCTTGATATTTCAAACTGATATCTGTGTGGTAAATATATATATATTGCATTTAAGCTGTTATCATGCATGCTTTAAGTTAGACCGACAGATTCATCTTTGTTTGCGATCTACCCATGTTGCTGTCGCTTACACCAACAGTAACGTGGAGCACAAACGCTGATGAATTTTTCAGTCTTGTTTTAGGTGTATTTACTGACATTTAATGATTATTAAGTTTGGAAATATCGCTGGGAGCAATTCCCGACAAAAAAAAAAAAATTGAAAAAAAAGAAAAAAAAAGTGCTGAAATATGTAAGTTTTCAAAAGTAAAAATTAATAATACCTAGATTCCAATGTGAAATACACTATATGGAATACAAGATCATAGTAAAAAACAACAATGGTGAGAGCAGTTTCGATACTATAAGACAGACACAGACTAATATCATGATGGTATTTAGATGATTACATACATGGGTAGTCTAGAGGCTATCTGTGGCTTTAAATCTCTTGGATTTTTGAAGCCATGGATAGCCTCTAGGCTAATACGTAGGTGATAGCATTGCCCATCTAACCACACTGTAAATGTAACACTGCGAAATATCAAACCAGAGCTACTGATATTTCTTCGCAAGACTGTGAATTATTATTATTATTATTGTAATCACCTCTTGATTTAGTCTGTAAGGTACGCCGTGACGGGGCGCCCTCAACCATCGGCCAACCCCTGTGAGAGGAGGCCGGTGAGGGCGAAACGTCACGACGTATCTTACAGTCTACTCTTGATTGTGCATGCGCAGAGACTGTGGTTTACAACGATGACTAATGCCAAGGTCTTGCAATGGTTTTAGTTTGTATCTGTCTTAAGGCTTATCACCAACTCAAATCATATTGTTCTACAAATCTGTACTTTTGTAAAAATACTAGTACCCCAGGCAAGGCAAAATAAAGGAAATCTGGTAAACAATCTAAAAATGAGTAATGACAAAGTTATAAAAATGATATATACATGTATATGACCTACATCTAAATAGGTTTTAAAGTTTAAGTCAAAGAAACCCGATGGAAATTAAAAGACAAAATGTACGTTACACTGTAATAAAAGTATGGAAGAAAGATCTATGTCAAAATAAGGCACTTTGTAATAATCACCAATAAATCCATTGTTAATAAAATGTCTCTTGATTATAATACATATATAATGAAAACAGTAAAACTGAAAAAAAACCCAGGTTTATATATATTTTGCTTTAAATATCTTACACTTGCAGCAATGTAAAATGAGATCATATTATATATTAGAACCCGCACATAAAGAACAAAACACTGACAAAAAAAAACCCCAAAAAACAAAATTAGTGCGAGTTGAACAGTTTTGTTAGAAACTCACTTTCAACTAATACAAAACTAATTTTTGAAATGAGAGAAAGTTGACTTTGTTTATTACTACTGTAAGAAGCTACTTGAAACAAATGTTGATTTCTGATGTTGTTACTATAGCAACAACCTAGCAACTCTCAAGTAATATTCATTAGGGGTATCCCTATTGGTTTCAAGTTTAGAAGTTTTTTGACCTCCCCCTAGCATTCAAAATAATGGCAATATATATTCAAAGGATAAGGGATCACCAATTCTGTTTATATACATGGTTAATATTTTGAACTTAAACCCTTCAAATTAAGATATAAAATGATTTTTATATTATAAACAATCACTCAATATAATCATAAATGTTGTAAATACATATTTTTGTCATAATTTAAGTACTTAAAGTTGAGTATATCCATGATTTCAAGTAGTCAAATTTCTGTTTCCAATGACGACATGTACCTTTAGGGGATGAGTACACAGACGTTAATAGTCACTGGCGATGATTCGACAGGCTACGCCAAACACATGCATAGACTCTGAAAGTGCCATCGACTGTATTCTAACATCTAACAAGTACATATAAATTGAACTATCCAAAAATGTGAAGAAGTAAAAAGGTACATCTATAAAATCTAACATATATTATATATAAGTAAAATATTAATATAATATTGATTCTACACAAAACTCAATTTTAGTAGCAGTACTCTCTAATTGAGGTGAATTCTGTGCCAATGGTTTTTTTCCTCTTTAATTTATACCCACAGTCTAAGTTTATAAATATAACAATGGAATGCATTTCAGTTTTTCAGCACATCGTATTTGAAAGACATCACAGCAACTCACAAGAAACATGGGGATATAAAAAATTGATATCTTGTAGTTATTTTCTTATGAGTAATACTTATAATGATATATGTGATAGCTGCCAATATCTGATACGGTGTTGTTGCCCCCCCACCCCCCCCCCCCACCCCCCACCACATTAGTACGGTTTACAGCTAAAGAGGGGTGCAGGTACATGCCTCATTATGGCATTCTGAAAAAGTACTTACATATCATATTTACACCACAATACATGCATATCACATGCACACCTCATGCACACAATGTACAAATCACATGCACATTACATGCAAAGTCAATGCTATTCAAATGTCAATTGTAGAGTAACTTGTAGCTATCCAACAGAGATGCTTCTGTTATTTCACTCAGAAACTGACACTGCAGTTGGTCCTCTAAACTCATTCCTTGATCATCTTGAAACAGCGCTGCGAGATGCTTCTCTGCGATAGTATTGACAGCCTTGGCACGTGCAAGATCCAACCATGTCTTCAACTTTGTTTCTTGTGTAGACTCATCAGTGACATCCTCAAGTAAGTTAGCAGGAGGACCCCATAACAGACACTGTAACGTTGCGACTGCTCTCTGTGTTGAAAGTCGGTCTACTGGATCCCTTCTCAGTAACTCCCCTGCTACTGTATTGAGTCCCTCAGAATATTGAGATAACTGAGGCAATACTGGTAAATCCGATGGACCATAATCTTGTGTTATCAGCTGTGTTTTCACCACAAATGGACTCTTTTCATGTAGAAAGTCATAAATCATCAACCCCACATCAAATTCCTGTCGTTTGTTTTCAAAGGTTTCCAACTCTTCATCATCAGTATTCATTTTGGCAGATCCGAAATTCCCAATAAGCAGTTGGCATCCCTTCCCTGGTAGATTAGATTCCGATAAGAAAAGATTTTCCATTTTGAGTTCACCATGGGCGATATGATACATATCCAAATGTTGGATTCCATGGAAAAGCTGCAGTAGTAATAGGCACACGTCGTGTTCATACTTTTCCGGCAAGAATTCATGGATTTCCTTGGAATGTTTCACATAATGATCAGCTTGAGCATTAGGAACTTGGCTGGTAACAATGGCAGACGTTTCTATGACGTTTTCCAGTGGACTGCTTGTACCGGGTTCATCCTCTTTCACATTTTTGGGAGATCTAGGGTCAATTCCTAGAACAGACTCTGGAATGTAATCGGTGAATACAGTTGCAACTTGGAGTATGTTTGGATGGGCTGACAATGATCGTGACACCTTGGTGCCTTCAACAAAGCTGTCGTTGTTTTCTGGCTTTGTGCAAAGCTGGAAAAGAAGGACACAGACTTGTTAATGTTTAGGTAAGCAATGATAAAATAAAGGTAACACTTAGAATAACACCTATTAATAAAGAGTTACTTTAGTTTTCTTGTATGTGTATCGATTCCTATAATGCATTTTTTAATTTTTTCCTTTTCCAGCCAGCCTTTCTAGAAAACAGGGATATGGTTCCTATATAGCCTATTTTATGACCACACTTGTACAGTCCATGGTTTATTAAGAAGATGATCTGTGTGTACAACTGGGTAGACAACAAGTATCAGGTGATGTACAGCATTGGCCTTCAGGGAGATGTGATGGGAGGTGGGAGGAGGAGAAGGACATTGCTACAGATCTTAATGCATTATCCTACCTGTACAGCCAGGGGTTTATTAAGATGATCTTTGTGCACAACTGGGTAGACAACAGTATCACTTGTTGTACAGCATGGGCCTTCAGTTGTCATCACCAAATCCTGCCAGCTAATCTCTCCAAGGACAAACTGTTCTTCCTGCTTCGACTTCAACATTGTTGCCATGCGTTTTAAAGTGTTCAGATTAAGGTCATTAACTTTACTATGATGTTCATGATTCACACTCTCTGCCAATGACGATGGACTTGTTGAATTGTTCTCAACTGTTTCTTGTGGTGGTGATGGTGGCGAATCTGCTTGACTGGTTATTGCAGCCTCTACAGGTTGTTCAAACTTTGATAACTTATCCCTTACGTTACCTGGGAACATTATTGGGCTTGTAGATCTATCAATCTTAACTGGTGTGACTTTCGGTCTTGGTGCTGGAACTGGCCTCTTCCCTGTTTTTGGACTGTCTGCAGGTTCATCTGATGAGGATGACCATCTCTTCTTCTCACCTTGTCTTTTGGCCAATGCTGCAGCCTGTTTTAACATAGCATATAAATTTGCATATGATGGATCACCCAACTCCCCATCCTCAATGCTGATTGGTTGAGCTTCTTCATCAGGTGCCATAATTCTAACTGGTCTTCTAGGAGCCTTGTTTCCTTCCAGCTTCTCACTACTATCCCCTGCATGTTTCAAAGCTGATTTCAGATGCAGTTCTTTGTCAGTTTCTTCAAACGTAAACTGGACTTCAACTTCCATGTCATCTAAAGATTGCATAGCATCATCCATTCGTTCATTGCTATCTGATCTACCTCTAGGAGCTGGTGATGGTCTTTCATCAAATGACAACTTCCTCGGTGGTTTGGCAGGGGGTGACTTCCCTAGTTTCTCACAAGGGGGCATGGGAGCAGGTCTTTTCTTATCATATGGTATTTCATCATATATATGATCCTTTCTGCCATGGCTTGGTGGCGGAGGTGCCTGCCTCCTTGATATTTCTTCAAACCCTGTGGTTCTATTCCTACCCCTTCTCTTTGGTTTCTTTGGTTGAATGACTTCTACACGAGCAGCACCTGCTTAAAAAACAACAACAACATACATTGTTATCCTTTCACACCATGCTCTTTAAAAGAGAACACAGGTCTGGACAATTTAAATTTTTTTTTCAGAATTATTTCGGTTTGTTTTGAAATGATCTTTATAACAAGTTATTGGAAAAACTGTCGTGGAATCAATTTGGAACGTAATTTTGAAGGGCAAGAAAGGGTGCTCTCTTACATGCTATTTTTCTGACACATTTCAGTGGTGTACGGACTAATGTTCTGAATGAAAGATTTATCCTGTTCAGCTTTTTATCAACTTTTTAGGCCAAGGACATTTTATCATACCAAGTTGTAGTAATGATAAGAGTGCTTACTGTAAGAAAATTCTTTAACAAACACTTTACAGTATACTGTTAAATTGAATTTCATAACTTTACCTGTGTTGTGAAATCCAGGATCTCCATCACTGCTGTCTTGGTGTTCTTGTAATCTACGTAAACTTGGTGGGGAAAGTGAGTATGCTTTCTGTAAAGCTGGCGAATGTCTGGATGAATCTGATGACAGGTGGTCTGCAGCAGGTGACAGGCCATTTGTTGTCTCATCAGCGCGTACTGGTGGTGGTGGTGGTTTTCTTGGGGCTCTGCGTTTCTTGTTCATGTCTTGGTCCATTCTGTGTGGTGATGACCGAATCAAACCCCCAGCAGAGGTGAGGTCGTCATCAATTGAAAAACTGAGCTCACTGTGTTGTTCACCATGAAATTTGTCAAACACATCTGCTGCTATAAGTTCTTCATCTGAGAGGTAGGGTTGTTGGTTCAGCCATCGGTGTACAGCAACTCTATTGACGGGTCGCTCGGGACTAACTGGCTCAGGATCTCTTTTCTTGCCCAGGAGCTTTCTAAAGTTGAATTTCAGTTTGGGTTTGTCATCTTTCTTTGGTGGACTTGAAGAAATTGTTGGGTCTGTTATCTTGATAGGAGTTGGTCTGACGCGATGATCATCTCTCGGTGGAGTACTTGTTATAAATGGAGGGTCCTCACTGGGTCTGGGTATCGCAATAGGAGGCGACATCGCTCTAGTTGGTGATGTTGCTCTGAGACCGCTACTTTTACCTGTTGGTGTTGCTTTCTTATTGTAGTTGTGAGGTGGTGGTGGTGGAGGATATCTTGGCATGCTATCTGTTACTGCATCAGGATGTCTGGATGGTGACCTTGTCCTTGTATCTTTCCTACCTGGTGACAATGCTCGCTGTTTCTTTTGTTGTGGCTCTGGGATTCTGGAAGGTGACAAAGCTCTTTGCCTTGTATCTTTATGAGGTTGAGCTGTTGGTGGTGGTGGAGGGGGTGCAACACGTTTTGGTCTTAGCTTTATTTCTTCTTTTGCTTCTTGAGCTACAGTTGGTACTACCTCCACTGTTTTAGATCTCTCTCTTCTGTGCCCTTTGTTGATTTTTACACTCTCAGATGAAGGCATGGACGAAGTACGCCTCCTTGGTGAAGGTGGTAGTTCGTTGGTGTCATCAATTATTTTTTCAAGACTATGTTCACTAGTTGATCTCGGTGTAGCAGAAGTCTCTTTCAAGAGATCATAATCTGGTGCACTCTGTGCACCACTCACATCAGGATCAGACACTGATTTTTGTCTCAATGTTTCATAACCACTTGAACTTCCTGATGACAATAGACTAATTGGTCTCTCATATCCCATGGTCAAGGTATCTTCTTTAGAATATTTCTTTTCTCTATTTGGTTTATTATCAATTTGGTTCACAATAATATCACTTGTTCTCTTCATATTTTCCTGACTTTTGTCAGTTTTTACCTCAGTTGGTTCGATTTCTTTTCTTGCATCCATCTTATCTGAAGTTTCTCTCATTTCAGTCTCTTTGCTAGGCTGGCTAACACCTGGTTGTGGTTGAGGTGATGCTGATTTCTTTTGATGATCTTCTTCATTAGGCTTAACTTGATCAAGATTATCGTACCCAGTAATGACTGCAATAGCAGCATCTAGATCATCGTCCTCATCATCTTGAGCTCCGCCAGATTTTGGCAGATTGTCGTACCCACCACTACCAATAAAAATTGCAACCTTACTTGGTTTCTCATAGCCCTTTTCCTGAGATTTTGTTGCCATTTTTTCATCATGCAACAGCACAGGGAATGGAGGAGGGCTGATTGATGATGTAAATCGAACAGATGAGTTTGTTTCTCCAGGAAATGCAAAGCTTGGTTTAGGAAATTTTGTAGGCGAGTCCTTATGAGTTGATGTAGTTGGTGGTTTAGATTCTGGTATGCAAGGTGGTGCATCTGGGTCTGTTTGATCTGGGTAACATTCTGGGGGGTTGCTGACAATGTCAACCACTTTATAAGGTCTGCATGGTGGGGATTCCAAATCTACTACTCTATATGGTATCACAAAACCACGTGGAGATTTCTCCTTTGGTAAAACAAGTGGCTCCTTTGTTGTCACTGTAGTTTGCTTCATATCAGTTGTATTATTAGAGCTGGCAGATGGTGGATTGAAATGATTCACTGTACCATCAGCATTTACGATGACAACAGACCCCGGTGTGGCAGAACTACTTTCAGGCTGGGTATGATGATCAATGCTATGGGCAGTTCTTGTTGGCTTCCCGAAGAATATTTCAGAACTGATTTGACTGTTTGTCACAGACTGGCTGTGTGAGGAGACTTCACCATTTGCATCCTCTGCTCCTGGAATAGATATGACTTGTAGTTCTTCACTATGCACTGACTGAAACAGCTCGGGGTCAGAGTTATTTCTGTCTTCTTTGGTAAGTGGTTTGACAGATGGCCGGTTATGAGGCTCTCCAAGTCTCTTTGGAAGAGTATCATGTTTGTGAGCACCACTGAAAACAGTAAATGCAGTTTTAGAAAGTGTCTCAGATGCAAATGTTGATTTTGATTCTACAATTTTCCTTCGTTCTTCAACATCAACAGATTCAGAATCTGCTGCAATTTTTTTGTCAGTTTTAGGTTCTGCTGTAAGCACAGAGGCTCCTGTTTCAGGATTGGATGTCGATGGTTTTGTCTTGGAAATGGGTCTCAGATTTTTGGCGATTCTCTGGATTTCACTTTCTTGATGTTGTTGTTCATTACCGGTACTAATTTTCCTCACAGGAATTGCAGACTTGTTCTTTTTGAGATTCACAGTCACTGAAGTTGAGACACTCTGTTTACTTTTCTTGTCTGTATCAATTTTGCTTTCAGGGTATTTCTTAGTTGCAATGTTAGCATTACTTGGCTGTACAGATTTCTTGTTCTGTGACAAGGCAGTGCCTGGTTGTTTCAACTTTTTGCCAGGATCAGCGTCTTTTTGGGGTCTGTTCAATATCTTTGCAGAGCCTGGCTCTTTGCCTTTCTCTACAGAATCTTTTAGTGGTCTTTTCAACACTTTAACAGGCTTACTGCCTTTCTCTGAGGTGCCACTTTGTGGTTTGTTTAGCAACTTAGTGTTACTAGGTTCTTTGCCTTTCAACACAGAGTCATTCTGTACCTTCTGTGGCACATCAGCACTAGGCCCATTTTGCACTACTGAGTCAGAAACACTTAAATTGTTCTTCACTGCTGAATGTTCCCCTGCAGAATTTTTGGAGGAACTTGGTTTGGAGACTGGTACTGAGGATATCCTTGCTACCTTAGAAGATGAGTCTTTGGCCTCTGTACTGTTCACAGGTTTTAACTTAAATGACAACAACTGTACACTTGTGTTGTCTGTTATACTGCCACTTTCAGAGTTAGTTTCATCATTAGATGTACTCTTACTTCGAATATTACTCCTGTCTGTTGAATTTGAGTTGTCAGCAGGTAAGCCGCTGAGGTCATTTTTCCTGACTTCCTTCTTTTGTCGGGATAATGGCATTTGTCGTCTGAGATGACTACCTCTGGTGGTATCACTCTCAGCTGATAGATTATTTGATTGTTCTGCTGTTGCAGATGTTGATGCAGTTTCACCGACACCATTCGTAGCTGCTGCTTCACCTAATGCTTGTGTTCCTGCAAAGCCATTTTGTACGTTGAAAGACTTCAGGTCAATAACCTTTGCAGCAATTCCTTTATCAAGAGTTGCATTTTGAGTGTCATGTTCAGCTTGAGTTTTGAAACACTTTGCACACTGTTTACTCTTAAACTTATGAGGTTCAAAGTGGTGGAAGTCCTCTCCATTTAGTTGGTTTTCTGCCTTGTTCTCAACTTTTTGTTCGTGCTTCATGGTTACTGAGCGATCCACAACACAAATTAAAAGATGAATTCCCTTGGCGTCTACTTATCCTTTTTTCTGAATAGGTACACTGGTGAGTTCATTTGTTGCCATCTGAAAACAACAACAACAAAGGCGATAAAAGACATGTTAAAATCAGTATTCACTGTACACCAATTGTACCAATGTTACAATTAGTGTTACAAACAGATCATTGTATGGAGGGATATAATTATGCAAATAACTGTATAGAAGATAAAGAAGAGATTATAATCTATTCTGATGACAATCACTATATTTAGAATTGGAGATTTTGATATTTTAATGATGTTTATTGGTGCAGAGTACCTCTATTGTCTGTCATATAACAATGGCGACAAGTAAATTGGGAGGATTTGCAGGAATATCCTGTAGACACAACAACACTTACTTCACATTATAATAATCTCGTTACGAAGTAAACTTTAGTCTGATTTTTGTTTCTACTTGAGTTTACCTTGTAGACAGTATTATCACATGGAAGTATTTCTAAAAAGTTTGCAAGTAGTGCAAATGTCAGTTCAACTGTTATTTATTCAGTAGGCACAAGTAAATGTTTGTGCTTGGACTTCATGTGTGCATTACTTAAAAGTTAAAATTAAAGAGATGTTATAGTCAGATTGTAGCATTTATTATAACATCTTGAAGTTCTGATTATGCATCCAGTCTTTTCAAGGGCTGAAAAGGTATTAAAAATATGATGCTTTTCTGCTCTTTTCAATATCATCATATTTCTGATACCTTTTCAGCCTGTCTGTGCACAGCCGAAACATCAGAAAGATTTAATACAATGAAATTCAAATGACAAGCGTGAAAGGAATAGACACAACTGTGATTTTCAAGATCAATTCAATTCATAAGACCCCTGTATGTAAATAATTATACTCTTTGGAAAGTCCAATTCAAACAACCAACAGCTAAGTGTGGTATCTGATAATAGGAGGTCGTAAAATGGATGTCTTGTGTTCAATCTCAGTCTAAGGTTCAATTCATTATATTTCAAGATTGTCTATGATGAAAATATTGTTTCTAGTAACTCGGGTCGACTTCAGTCTACATATTGGTATTGTATTTTATGACCTCCTGTTATCAGATACCACACTTGGCATTGATTGTTTGAACTGGACTTTCAAGAGAGTGTAAATGCTTATATACAGAGGTCTTATCAATTGAAATTGAAATTGAGTTTATCTTTCATTGTAAATGCTGGACTAAATTTGACCTCAAAATCAGTCTAGTCAGTCAACTTCATACATTTGACTAATTCATTTCTCGTCAAGGTATGGTGAGCTATGCCACAGTACTAAAAGTGTGTACATGTACATTGTTTTTGGCATCACCCCTAGTGTAAAATTGACAAGGATACCAAATTGTTCACACTTTTTCTTATTTGTGACACTTTATCAAACAATAGACAATTACTTGTCTCTATTGTCTGTAATTGAATCTTCACACCTCTGATAGTTAAAGGTCCCACCATGGTCTCACCAAACTGTTAATATAATATGATCTCGGTTCTGTACAAGGAAAACATGCTTTGACCATGGAAGTGTATTAATATACCTTCATGCTTTGATGCACAGTACATACATGTGTAATTCAAATATATAGGCTTACATATGTCCCATGACAAAAGTGAAACCCTTTGCATTCAATCAAGGTCTTTGCAGATACCTAAAATGATGCAATATGCTATGTTACATGTATATTATCCAAACTGTTAATATGGCTCACAACACTGTCCAAGGAAAATGACTGCACTGGTAAAAGACATCTGACAGTGCTTCCTTCTATCTGCTTGCTCCAGGGGCTATGCATTGGTGCACAGTGATTGAAATATACACATGCCACATGGCAAAAGTAAAGCCCTTTGCACTCAATCATGGGTCTTTTCAAATGACTCAAATACTACAATGTACACAGAGTTATAAAAAAGTGTATCAGTGTACCATGAATGTAAACTATTGTTACATCTACAAATGTATTGACCTGGGTTACCCAAGTTACATGTTTCCATGACAACATATATACATACAGAAAAGACGGTGAATGCTTACATTGTATTTACCTGCAAGTGATAAAATTCTCTTTAATCTATACATCATTAAGACAGGATTCCTTTGCGATAATCTTGAATCTTACTTTCATGATTGCCCTAATTACATTGTATCCTAAGGGGTCAGTGACAAGAGTAACAACTATATAGTTGAAGTACAAGTTCATGTTTGTTTCATACTACCTGGACTGACTATGTTGGAAGAACTTTTAATCAACAGGTGGCTACCAAACTAAAAGTACATCAGGCTCACTAAGGTGAAAATGAAACACATGTAATGAGTGCCTCATAAATTTAGCTGGGAATAAATCTGATATTAAGGTTGGCTAGTTATTCAACATAATTACTTCCATGATTTGCCATGGGATGGTGATTAGATCAAGAGTTAAATACAAACATGTAATACAAAGGATTAGAGGGAATAAGATGAAATTGAATGACTAGATGCCCTATAAACAGAGTTTAACCAGATTGACACGGAAATGTACAATCAAAGCAACAATTGGACATACATGTAATGAAAGAGTACAGCTTACGTGTGATCAAAGGAGTGTGTTCTTTCCTGGGGGATAGGGCACCCATCTGACAAACTAGACATAAATAACAATCATGAATGATGCGGGACATTAAATGTGTCACAGCCTGGACATTAGCATCACAAATACAGCTGAGTACATCTTTCTATCATACTAGGTAAATGTACACTGACGTATTGTATCTGTGACTTGGCATGGAAATAGTGCATCCTATGACTATGAGCCAACATCTGTCTCCTTCCATTCTTTAACATGTCAAATAGGCTATTGAGTATTTTAGCCTTGAAATACATCATAATCGATATCAGTATTTTGTTCAATCTAAAAACATACAATTATATCAATATGCAGTACATTTTAAAAGCACACATTTTAACAGCAGCTGGTTCAGCCTGTATTCATAAATTTCACATTTTTTAAAGTATCTAAAATCCTGGTACTTATTTCTGTTATGTACTGAATGTTTTTATATTGATTTAAACTGGCTAAGCAGCATGTCAAAATTAAGCTGTATACTTATATAAACTTTCTCGACACAAAGCAATGAAATAAAAAAATATGACGATGTACAGTTATTGCAATTACAACAGAAAAGGTGAAAAAAAGGGGTAGCACCAAGACTGAAGAACATACATGTACTTGTTGTGTTCAGTAATCTTGTACTGAACACAACAAGTACATGTATGTAGTCAGGTCTTGAAATTAACAGTAGTCCCATGCCCATAGACTACCAATTCTGGTTATGGGGCGACCATAGTTTGCAGCTGAATGCCCACTCAGGCTACCACTGATTATGTGATGAGGATGGAAGATTTATGGACATGAAAGAATCTTAATTAATAATACAAATATTTCCAATAGAGGAAAACTTGCGATATGTACACCATCTTTTTCAGATGTTTCTTTGCTTGCTTGAAATGCATTGATTGAACATGTCACATGTCTTATAAAGAGTCATGTATCAATGAGACATTAGTCATTTGTGGCACGACATTCATCGAGTTGAGCCGTGACATATAGTCGTGTTGTGGAGGCTTATTTTGGACAATACAGTCCTCACAGGAATTTCAGTACTTTCAAAGCTGACATATTTTGGAATGTAATCCTCCTTGTTTCTGTTGTCTTTACCCTATTTTTTTTTTTGTCATCTGGTATGCCAACTTTGAAAAAACACAGCCACAGTAAAAGTTTACCATGAAATGTATTTATATCTGTTTACAATTGTATTTTTGAGGTCATTTGTTAATTTGTACATTGTGGAGAGGAGTCCTTGACCACATAATCAGTTCAAAATCTGACAGCAATGAAACAATTAGTTTCAAATGTTTCTTTTCACACCTTCACATTTGAAATGTATAACCATGAAGGACTCTCCTGATAATACTAATGACTTTGTCCTCCTGTCGTTTCAACCAGAGCTTCACTGTATTTCCTAATTCAAGTAATTGCAGTAATTATGACCTTTTTAATACTTTAAATTTCTATGGAGCCTCTATTCTAGAAACAAAGGAATCTATTTCATGTTGGTTTTAAATCCTAACCAAAGGTAATCAAAGTATACAATAGACACCAGCGGAAAGATAAACAACAAGGCGGAGCCGCGTTGTTTATCTTTCCACTGGTGTCTATTGTACTTATGCCCGACAAGTTCACAGGATAGCAGGATTAGTCCATCTCACCCTTGCTAGACTAGATTAAGATAAAGTACACACTGTCTCACCCCTTGCCAGGCTAGGTGATGATAATACTGAGATAAAAATGTACACATTCGGATGGGGACACACACAGCATGCAGTGTTCACGGCGAAACAAATAAGCCATGCAACATTCACAAGCCCTGTTAGGGCTGAACAACGAGACGTGTCTTATTTTATAGTGTAGCTCATATGAATATATGTGTAAAATTCGTGTTTTAAATGTTTACCGTTTCTTTTGAATGGTTACAGTTGTGCCCTTCATCCTTAAACCCTTACTGTGCAGTCACTACTCCATTCATGGTACAGTAGTATGACTTATTTTTAATACTACTCGCCACAACTATTTTTCTCCGTAATTAAGTTCTCCTCGTAATTTTGGCAAACTATTTTGGTCCTCTTGCATTTCATTCTTGAGACCCATGGAGGCTTCCCATGTGCAGGCATATGGTTTCTGACTTTGCTGGACTGGTTTTACTTGAACTACAAAGGTCAACCCAATTCACACCTTCTAAATCCCCCTTTGTCTTACACTATCCAATACTGATAAGACTTCAGCAGCAACTCAGACAAGGAGTTGGTTATAACCCGCTACACAAACTTTAATATTAGCTCCGGTAGAGGACTGCTAATCCCGTACATGTCAAACAATGTGTCAACATTATGACAGATAAAGGGCATAAGGACAGGTATTCATTCCTAAATTCCTTCATCAGTGTTTATCTTATCAGTGGAGCCGTAAAGCTTACACAGGATCATTCTTTTTCAGGACCACTTTTTTGTAAAACTGCTTCACAACTGTTTTGCAAACCTAAATTTTAATCCCAGTCAATCTGAACTGGATCTTTAAATCCATGGCTAATTTATGACTGTATAATTTGAACAATTCTGCTTTTGTTTTTTTTGGAGGGTTGAACCATATATAAAAGGATTCTAAAAGCCTGTATTTAGATTCCAAGATATGGATAGACTGTTAGTATTGTGCTGAAACCAGGAAGTAACCTTCAGTAAACCCTGGAACAGATATTTTATTATTTGCATTCATGTCACAAACACTTCTATAAATCAGTCATTTTGTTTTTATCACATCTACAAATCTCACAACATTATTCTACAAACCTATGTATTTGAAAACTTGCCAAGTCTGAACATTTTACACACCATGCATCAATTGTCACATACACACCATTTGTTTACAGTTTACAAACAAATCAAATTACACTGTGTACATTTTACAACTGAAATAAAAAATAACCAAAATTGCTTGTTTCCATTGTATAACCGAACAATATTTCAATTCAAGAATTTATATCTATTTTCAAATCGACATCTTAAATGTCTATAAGGCCAAATAAAGTTGTTTGGTTCCGGTTACCCGACACCACCTAGTTTTTCACACTGATCCTAAACTTTTTTTTATATATTCAAGAAAAAAATATAAGAAAATCGCAAAAATTGTGAAGTTTCGCAAGAAATAGTGGATGTGGAAACTGACATCAACTGAAAAAGACATATAAAACTGTTCCAATCTGTAATGGCTGTACATCCTAACTACAAAATTCCAAAAATTACACAATTGTGCATTTTGCAATATAGTGTGTATTAATTATTACTATTGGTTAAACACTTCATACATTAATTTTTAGTACAGAGCTGTAACTACATAAGTAGCTATCTTTAAAATTTGATATCCTAACAATTTAATTACAGCAATGATAATAAATTTTTAACCTTTAAAAGCAACAATGGTGTCTTAATTGTATAAATCTGACATCAGGTTTTAATAATTCACAGAAATTATTTTCTATTGAGCTAACTGACGCAAAGACGTTAGTTTTTGGACGACCAATAAAAAGTTATGATCTATCTCTTGATGTATACGATGTACATTTTGTAAATCATTCAATGTTACTATGTATTAATTATTACATATGTACCAGAGATTACTTGTACTGGTGTGAATACATACTAGTGGTATTTTCACCGCAGTGCAATACCGAACATATTGCATGCCTGCATGCTCATGATATACAAATGTGGACGTGATCTTTTGCTACACATGAAATCGCATGATCGTGTGGCATGATTTTTATGGAAATTTACCGTTTCCTATAAACATACGGTGTATGTAATATTATATTATAGCATTACCAATTCCAGTGAATTTTGTGACGTCATCGCTGTACATTATTACTGATAATGTACTCCGTTATTGGGCATCGCGGCCCCAGAACGAACATAACAATAAAAGCTTATGTCCGTAATGAGAGATGAGATTTGTTCTGTTTCTTCATACGACTAGGTATTTTTTCGAAATGTATGTTGTAACTTATGATTGTCATTTCTACTGTTTAAAAATACAATGCATTCATGAAACAAATTTGTGTTCACAGCAGTTCATTGAAGTGTATATGTGTGTGTACGTGTACGTACGTGTGTCGCTATGATTAGTATTCAGCTTCCGGGCCGAACATGGCAGACGATATTCAGCACTGTGTATATTATACATTGTTTTGCGTTTCTCGGTCTACAAATTCACTGGAATTGGCAAAACTATAAAATAATAACAATAATGTATGCCCTCCCAGTCCATAATGGACTCCAAAGTTTGCTTTCGTCCATTATGGGCTGGGAGGGCGTACATTATTGTTTAAATAACGGAACCCCATGACACAGGAGTTCCAGTGCGGGTACTCAGGGGTATCAATGTTACATTATCAAGTTTTAGGATGTCAGTTACAGAGATATACTCCAGTTAAATGTACATCATAACTAAACAAGTACAATGTACATGCCTATTTTACACAGTTGTTTATCCATAAATGATGATTTTGATCAATGAGAGGAACTTCATATTCATAGCTAGATTTTACCCATATTGAGGCAAAACAGTATAATTAGTTTACATGTTTTACATTCCAATACTGTTCTTTTAATAAAACATACGAAATCACAATTTTGATCAATGAGCGACCTCATTGATACCCCTGGATGACCCAGGTTTATTTGGAAAAAAGTACCAACATTACTTCCCGTTGAGACCAAAAAGTACAAAATTGATAAACATCACATGAATATGTATGACATTCCAAAACTTAAGAATCACATGAAATCATAATACTTTGGTGTATTTGCAAGTATACACATGTCTTTTGTTTTGGTGACCTCGGTGTCACCATGTGGAAGATGTCCTAAGGTAACATTACATTGTCTATAGACCTGGACCTGATAGATACAGGCCAACTGAAACGTGATGTCTCACGGAGTCACTAGTGGTACAGTACATGTCTGAACCTGGCCTAGTATATACTGTGATATTGCTACATTCATTCACTACATAGATTCAGCCAGTAGACAGACTAATACTGGAAATTTCTTTAGATAATTTAAAATGTAGATTAAAATTTGAAATGTACATCAAGTGCTCAGTCAGGGTGGTAGAAAATTGTGAAACATAACTCATAATAATCGAGTTCTCAATAGTTTGAGACTAAGACCTACACATGTACCAGCGTTAATACATTTTATTTTAAACATGTACAAAACAGTAAATATTTCCCCTGATATTTTCCTGTCTGTTAATGTGTTACAGAACACAGTGTCTACAGCAACACTTGTGGTATAAACAAAGAACTCTAATTTGAATTGGTTTTAATTAATGGTAAATACAGGTGATACAAATGTAGCTGGACTGAATGGTACAAACAAGCATGTTCCCTGTAAACATCACACCATAAAGTCATCCACTGAACTAATTCAAAGAACAATACTGTCACTGTTGAACAGATACAGGCTGTAAATACCACTGTGGACAAGTCAGATCTAAGTTACACCAAAATTGAAACTAGGTGTTCTACATGGTACACCAGCTGATCAGAACAACCGCTACTTAATAACGTTAGCTCGTGTGTTTACATTCAATAAATTCCCTTCCTCCAGCACACGACAGTTTCTACTCTATTATAATATGAAGAAATACTGTACGAAAAAAATTTCAACAAAAGTAAAATCTGAGTAAAGGTGAACCCACCTGGATTGAAGCTAACAGACAATGGATCCATACTGGTTTTCACAAGTCACTTGGGGAAACTACTTACAGAGCTGTTTTTGCACTTAAAAACATACCAATGTGAGACAGACCTACTGACGACTGTTGACAATACAGTGACCACAAATGTAATGACAATAGTATATCGGTTGCACTGAATTAGTATGTAGAACAGCAAGTCACGAGGTACTGTACTTATACATATGTATTAGGCACATCAGTCTGAGTACAATGGCCAGGGGTCAAAACAATAAACAGGGCTGCCATGAAAACAACCTCTTCATTGTCTGTCTGTGCGCAAAGTCTGACCTAGCAGATGAAACTGACGTACCTTGACTACAAGTACAACCTACCTTGGCAAGTTCAATGGTGTTTTTGAAAAAAAAAAAAATAGTGGGAGGGAAGGATTACTGCATGGACAAAAGTTTTTTTGTCCTGATCGTGACATATACAAGGGCATATGGGCTAATTGTTAACATTGTGTGGTACAGCCAAATTCCACTGTCACTTCTTATGAAAACAAACGAACTCTGATGACCTGCATATTCACATACCTTTGTTGTCTCCTAAAACGGACCTGAACACTTTAGAACCTCATTTTACACCCGAGTACATATTACACTACATTTTGAATAATTCATCACAGAAACTGATGTTTTATGGATGACATAATACTACTGATGGTTACGTATGACAGGACATTTTGATGTCAATAAGACAAATCAATTCTGTACTTTTTCTTGATGGATTGGACATGTAGATATAATAATATAGAGTGTATTGACAAGGTGTCTGTTCTCTGGAGAAATCCTGACCCTAACAATTATTACCCCTGGCACGGATCTATAGTAGCACAACTACTTCCTCAACTCTTGGGCAGCATACAATCCAATGCAGCCTCTATAACTTAAGCGCATAACATTAAAGTTTTCACATTACAACCTCTATCCTACCAGGTCCCTAATTATATACAAATGTAGCTGGGTTACTAGTCATTTGTCATTCAGAAACAAACACCAACAAGGCTCGAACCTACACAACCTGCAGATTCCACGCCGGCCACTGTAGCCATTCAACCATATGTGTTATCAGCAGAGACCTGTCATGCTTTTAGAATATTATGACATTTCATTGCCACAAGGCATTGATAACTACAAAGCGTTTGAATTTTTACAATCTTTCTCTCTGACTCAAAATTTCCTGGAGTGACGCAAGATTTTGTCCAACCCTGTGCAACTGAGTGATCGGTGACTGACCTGGTGCCAGTGGTACTTACCTAGATCTAGGGTAAACGTCAATAACTTACTTTATTGCGGCCACAACTCTACACACACAGTGGTACAAGTGGGATTTCAACCCACACCATAAAAATCACTAGTCCCATTCTCCGCTATTCAGATATATACATGTGTTAAAATTGTCACTAATAGTAATACTGTTATGCACACCTTTTTGTCAGTTCAGTCATTTGTACTGCCATGCCAACCTTGTACTTTGTTAGAATGACACATTCCCTATAGTCGTAATTCCAAACATGTATACGTATTTATTGCTTGATACAACAGACACAATCGTGTCAGTATAGTATCTAAACGTCACAAGGAGAACTGAAACCACAATAGAATGATGTTTCACCTTGTTGCCCTGCATTACAGTGTATGTATACATCCTGAAGTGATGTAATGGCTACTTGTATCAAGGCTACATTGCCATTAGGGTAATACCATAACTGTTTACACAGCACCGGAAGAGACAACAAAAACATTACATTACCTGGACGACTTCTAAAACTAAACTTTTCCTCTGAGGCATCCACATAGTTTTATCAGTGAACACTTTGTCTACAATGTCTACCACGACAAGACATGTCCTGTGTGGTAAGTACAAACAGAGAAACGTTCCACTTTGACAACTTTCTAGATGACTGATTGATGCTGTTTAAACTAGGTTCATTGCACAGCTGAAGCTAAATTATTGATCTGATCATTTATCATTCACAAGTCACTGTAAAGGTGGTCTAAACACTAGCATTATCTCTTGCTGCATGCCACATGAATTATTCATACAATATCAATAATGAGTATACAATAAGTGTAAATATTACAGGTGTGTAGGAAACTGAAATGGTGGCGTAGAGGAAGACTACACTATAAATAGAATACACCTACACGCACCAGTATTTTAACAAACCACGGTGAAAATATGAAATGACACAAGACAGTGTTGATGACACTTATAGTTTTAGTGAGGGCTATAGAACATTTTTAGTGTAGCTGGTTAAATAGTACCGTAATTATAGGCGGAAAACTATTGCAACCACAAAGCGGCCGCAGAGGTGGGTATGGGAGGGTGGTTAGGGGTTTGCCCCCCTCCTACAGTGTGTGAATTTTTCATTTTGAAAACCTCAAAGGCCTCTCCTTACACTATTTTGACACAATATTGATGATTCAATTGTTGATGTGACCCAATATTATTGAGGTAAGGAATACTTGCTAGTGAGTATAAGTATAATTGTTCGATAGCAACCACAAACACTAAAATATTTTACCCATAAATTTCATAGCTTTGGGGACCCTTTTCACTATTTATCCAATTTGATAGCCAGAAATGTATTGCTGACAGCCGGTTGTTTTAGCCGGCTTTCAGCTATTTTCTACATCACAAAATAGTGAATGATGACAAAATTACACGGGTGAAAGGCGATATGAACCCATTCCTACCCTGCCAGACCACTTAAAGGCCCAAGTCAGACTAGGATGAAAATTTGGGTTCTGAAAACTGATGTCCGACAGAAAAAGTTAATCCAGAACAAAAGAATAAATTCTACATTGTATGTAATTCTTATGATTGTACTGATAAGATAAGACTGACTTGAGGATTGAAACCTTGCCGTTTAAATTACAGGTACCACATTTTAAAAGACACGAATTGCAGAATTTGCAACAACACCTGGATGTGTTTTCATCACCTATACATGTAGGGTTAGGCCTATGTGTACAATAAAGGAAATCACTATAAAGACCTGATGAACAGTCCCGTCATTGTGCACACCTAGACTTTATAGAGATGGAACCAGACATTTGGAATCTGTTCAAAATTGGATACAATAGACACCAGTCTAAATAAAGTGCAGTACTCTCCTTTTATTGATGGATCTGCATTTGAATCATTCAAGGAAACATTACCCTGGGCAAAGGAACGGGTTGTTTTATTCTCTTTTGATAGATTGTTAGCGAAGGTTCCTTACTTTAATGGGTCTAGTCTGAGTGGTGACATTTCACTATCACCTTAGGATGTGAATGTTGTGCAAAGTAGTAACGCACGTGTTATGCCACACTTTCTGCAACATGCATCACAAAGGCTTAAGCTGTCAAATTTGAAACCTTATGTGTCCATGCTGTGCTTTAAGATTACATGATAGTCTAACATGGCTATTCCTGTATATCACAATTTCCCTGGAGCAACAAATGATAGAACAGAATCTTGTCAAATATTTATTTGAAGTCTGAAGATTCTAAAACACCAAAAGAGATATGGTCCTAAGATTTTTTGTCAATGTGTACAATCTTTGAAAGAACATGGAATAAAGTTACTGAAAATTCATACCCCCCTCCCAACATACCCATTTTCAAAATGTGTGAAAACAACACACAGAATAACAATAGTATTCACCCTTCCCCCATTTCCAATTAAACAGTACACACAGAATAACAGTAGTAATAGTATTCAGGTTCAGTGCACCTTGCAGAAAATATAATTTTGGAAACAAGAATGAATGTTCATACATGTAGTTTCAAAATTTGGGTTTCACTTTCTGAAATGTTTGTGACTCTGAGTAGTAATTTTCAGTAGTTTTGGATATCATGGTTTAATAGCATCATTAGCTATTATGAAAGATTATGACATTCTATCACTCAGGCAAACTGGAAAGTAAATGGCCAACAGCTAGATGTAACCATATACATACATACAACTGTAAACAATTTGGAATGCCTGCAGTGCTGCATGGCAAATTAACTACTTATACTTCATAGCTACGTATATGTTTCAATGTAAAATTTCTGGTCACTTATGCATGTACTCCTGTAAACATTGAATGATCTCTTGCATTCAAGGACAGAAAATATAATCCATGTTCCCCTAGAAATAGAACTGATCATACAAAATATATCTATCACTTTCAGTATTACAATGTACCCAAGAGACTTGGCTATCTGGCTCAACACCCTGGTTGTTCTGGCAAACAATATTGTTGAGTTTAGATAGCTAAGTCTATGAGCTATTGCAGCATAGACCCTAATATCACTCAAGGGGTTATGCTTATAGCTATGTGTGAACCTTTTTGTTCACGGTCCAAATTTCAATTCTTTTTCATATCATATATGTACATACCTACAGTGTAAGCTTCCTACACTCTGTAGCTCAAGCTGTGTGTGAAATTTCTAGAGTTTTACAGCATCCACCCAACCTATATAGTGAAATGTGATATTATGCAAACACCAGACACTCACAATAAATAATTCAATATGCATAATTCATTATGGAGCTCGGGAAAACAAATATTATTAGTCTTTTCGACTGCCGTTTTCCATCAATCTTCTGTTTACTTTCCTGATGACATCCTGGATTCACTTTCAAATTGTCTGGAGTTTTAAAATTCATTTTTCATCATAAATATTTTTTTTTTGGAGATAATTATCTGTGATTATCATGTTAGACTATACACTATTTTTACCATGACCCTGACAGTAATTATTTAAAATATTATGTATCAATTACAGAGACCAGATTTGAACCAAACACACTAAATGCAGACACCAATCTTTAAAACAAACAGACAAACAATAACAACTGCAGGAGCAGCAGTAAAAATTAAAACAACATCACCATCGCACGTTTTATCCTAAGTACAGTATAAAATAAGAAATTATGTAATCCATTTTTCATGGTGAGACTCACCATTGTGCAATTGTTGTGATTAATTGCTGATTACAACCCCTGGGAATATAATATCAACAATTAGAAATACTAATGCAAAAATGAATAACTACTCCAATATTATACTTTTGAGCCTATAAATAAGTGAGATAATAAAATAATAACCAGTGAAATCCATATTTCAAAGTGTATTTATCTTAATTTTGTAAGACTTGGCATAATGCAATATGCTGTAACGGATGAGAGAACCCCTGGGAGTACTACTAGTCATGATGGAGTCATGATGGGTGAATGGTTAGCGTGACCGGCTTGGAATCTACAGGTTGCAGGTTCGAGCCCCGTCGCTGCCTGCTGTTTGTTTCTGAGTGTCTAAAGTCCTTGGGCAAGATTTGAACCACGACTGTGCCTCAGTAAACCCAGCTGTATAATTGGGGACCTGGTAGGATGTAGGTTGCAATGTGAAGGCTTTAATCCTATGCGCTGAAATGGCTGCATTTGGATTGTATGCTCCCCGGGGAGTTGAGGAAGACTAAAGGGCCGTTGTGCCGTTCTGATCCGAGCCAGGGGTAATAATTGTAAAGCGCTTTGAGCACGGAGTGGGAAAGCGCTATATAAGAAACCAACATTATTATTATTATTAATTCCATGCAAAAATGAAAGAACAACAACATTAGTATAATCACACATTTGATCCTAAGTGAAATATGAAAATTTGAAAGCCATGAAATCCATTTGACAGTTCTTTAATTTTAATATTGTAGGATTCAACATTATGCACTGCATTGTAATGAACTAGACAACCCCCTGGGAGTATTTTAGATCGACACTCTGCAATGTCTGATGGACAGACATATTGATCTGAGACTGTTTATTAACTCTGACATTCAAATTATAGCTGACTGGCTGTAATTTAATAATATTGATTTTAATTAGTCTTGCGTTTGAACATGTAATGAGCAGAACACTGTATTTTGCATATGATTGAAGACATTGTGCAAATGAGTGCAGGTAGCTATACTACTGGGGCGCAGTAATCTTATTCCGAGACGTACATTACTTGTTCGTGTAGTAGTGATAGACTCATTAAATTTCATTTGAAATTATAGCTAGCCACCATTTCAATTATCAATATTGGCTTTGTAGCTGATGGACATGTAAGGCGCAGGACAATACAATCTGCATATCTTACAGGTAGCTTTACTACTGGGTGGGGTAAACTTTTCATATTCTAAATATTTTCTGAGGTATATTTCAATGTGTAAGACAAGAGTGAAAAAAAACCAGGTAAATGAATATAACAATTTTGAATTGTAGTTATTCTCAATGTCTTACTTCTGATGACTAACGAGAAGTAACCCTTATTTGACATGCAGTTTCTGAACAATACTGTTTTTGTAATTACAAAAGAACACAGAAGCAGCTCAAGTTTTCAGCATTGAGGGTTTGATCTGTATTTGTAGACGATCTTTATCATGACAAATTCCATAGTTACAGCTGACCTGTTTTTAGTACGCATGTATATGTATGTTTCTATATTGCAGAAAAATTTGAGTGGTGAGACAACAGTATCACAAACATATGTAGTCTGAATATATTTGGTATCACAAACAGTATGTACAAGTATTTCAAATCTTTATGGCCACCAGTGTGCCCTCTTAATTATGATAGACAAATTTTGTTGTTGCGAGTCAAAATGATAAAAACTGGCATTTCTTGTGAATCACCACATAGTAAGAGATAGTGGAACAAATTTTGGTGCGTCACTAGAAATTGTGTGCATCAGTGGCACGTCAAATTGGCTGAGAGGGCACACTGATGGCCATCCTTATAACTGAATGTTGATACTACTACCAGCAAGTTATGATATTGCTATGTAAAGATGTCTGAAGAGTGGCTTTTCAATTGAGTACGTGTTTCACTTAGCATTCATTTATATATGTGGACTACATCATACATGTCTATAAATATTAATAGATTTGGAGCAAATGTCCATGGCCATATTCCTGTTCAAACAACCTGTTTAGAAATCTAAAGCATGGTATCTATCATAATCTAGGTGAAATGACTATTAAAGACATGACATTTTCTGAGCCAACACAATACAGAAATCAAAATCTACAAAACACATTCCATGGAATTAATTTTTGATAAGGGATGCACAAAAAGAATTTTAACACAATATATATATTTGTTGCTTTCATTTATAAATCAGGAATGGACTTAGAAATGTTTTACTATCATACGATAAATATCTAAAGAGAAAGACACAAGACTCAACTGTATAAATTTTATGGATTGACACGTCACCTAATTTTCACAATACTCCGGATGAAGGACTAAAAATTACCAAACTTACCATAACTACTGTACGTGCTTATTCATAAACAGGAAAGACTACAACCTGGTGATGCCATGTCGTGCGTGCCATCAACAAACATAACAATGTTCTACTGATTGAACCAATTGTATAGCAGGAAGTGAAAGTTATTCTGGGTGATGTGGTGAGGTCAAAGGTTACGGCACCTATATTGTATATCACAAACTCCAACACTGTAATTGAGGAAATTCAATCGGCAGGAAAATGAAAGTGACTCACACGGTATATAATATTGTTAGGTCAGAGGTCGAAGGTCAGAGAACTTCAATTAGACTGAACAGTCACCACGACGACAGACAACTCAATGCAGAAGTATCTTTTTTCCACTACAATGGAACAATGACAGTGTAAAACCATCTGTTGGTTCATTTGAAATACATGTTGAGTAGAACTAAGAAATATAATTAGAACACACTAATCCATCCTGTTTTTTAAAACATATAATTGTACATGTTTCACTGTGCAGTTTTATTGTTTGATATATGAAATTGCAAAATAGATCAAAGCAGCTACATTCTATTTTTAATATTTACACTATCTATGGAATTCTGAACCTAACAATTTTTTTCTTTCAATGACTGAGGATGTTAGCACCCTTCGAAATTTTTAAACATATTCTTTCATACAATGATAACCTATTTACCTATAGTCTAGAAGGACTAAAGCTACTTACTATCCTAAACTCCCATTACATTTTTTAATTTATGATCAAAAATTTGAAAAATCAAAATTGCAGGTGGGATGCTGAGCTGAATTAATCTACAGGTAATCTAATACAATGAAAACAAGAGGAAAGGATTACAAACAAACTCTTCTATGGATAGTCCATCTACTCACTTGATCGGTGACTTTGCTGTATTCATTCATTTTTATAAATTATAGATACATGCATGCTTGCATCAAACTGATACTGATCTGTTTTCCTGACATACATGTAGGAACCTCACCTGATCTATGACATTGTATACTGGAGATCCAGGTTGCTGTTACTCCTGGGTGAATCTGTGATTCTGCTATACTCAGTCACTAGTTCATCTTATTTTTATTGTAATATAGTGAACAAGTCTAGCAGAAATCACACATTTAACCAGTATAAAGGCTAAGTTACTTTGGGTATTACATTTCAAGCTACAGCTGTGTAGTGCATTTAATTCAAAAAATATATATTTATGATCAGCTTCACAAATATGAACCATACAGCATGTTATTTTCTTTGTAGCAGTTAAATCCCATATAACATGCAGGATCAATTTTTTGTTCTGGACTAACTATTTCTATAGTTCTGCTAGACACCTATTTATTACACCCAACTGTTAATCATAATCTAAACTGGCCTTTAACTTATAAGTTTTTTATAAATACATTTCGCAGGAATCAAAGAGGAAGTGAAACACTACTTTGAAAATATTGACTTCTGAAACGTAGCTGATCTCGGGGCAAAATAATATTCTCACTCATATCAGGTTGTGTTGATTTACATTACAGTATATTAAAAACATAGCGTGATCTGTATCGAATTACAAGATACTGATACAATTCATAAACAGCTTCATTTCACAAAGTTTTGCCACTGGCCATGTGTACACTTTAGGGAGGCTGTGGCTGGTTCTGTTTAGAGTTCCTACCCTCATAAAATACATACTGTGTGAAGATATATTTGTTGCATTCAGTTTTTATAAACAAAATAATCTGGATGGTTTAATAGATAGTTTTATCAGTTTTTGGATACCGGTAGTACTTTTTACTAGATCATGTGCTGCCCATGCGCTATTGAATATTGAAAGAATATTGGCCAAATCTGATGACCAAGTCTAAAAGTTAAATTTGTGCCATGAAGTACTCTATTTCAAGATTCTTACATGTACATGTAGATTTCATTCCTGAGGAGAGTTTGACCATCTAGCTGAGAATTAAGTCAGTTATCAAATATGACAAACATATGTATGAGAATTAAGTCAGTTATCAAATATGACAAACATATGTATGAGAATTAAGTCAGTTATCAAATATGACAAACATATGTATGAGAATTAAGTCAGTTATCAAATATGACAAACATATGTATGAGAATTAAGTCAGTTATCAAATATGACAAACATATATATGAAGAATCTATCTTGGAAACATGTCTGTTTTAAGACATTTCAGATCTTTACATTGGCAGGGGAGCATGGATTCCAAGCTTGCAAAACACACGCAAAACAAAATTGAACAAATTGAGGCCACACTTACCTTCACATCAAAAGTTCACCATGAGTGTATGAAATCTGTAAGTCACCACTTTCTATAATTGTACAACGTAGTATGAATACAGTCTGATAATTGGACAAAGCACAACAATCTGCACTCAACACAGAACGACGGTCCTTGTACTCCCTTCAAGACTCTGAAAGAAAATCCAAAGAACCAAAGTTAGGTTGTCAAAATAATAGAATGAATGATTCATGGCATGTGGTTAGAATGAATGAATCACTGACTGGGAAAAGTAAACAATTGTGAAATACACATACACAATGCTGAAAATAATAAACTGTGGTGGGTGGAGAATGAACACTTGATGGGACAGCCTTAAAGTTTTATGAACACAAGTTATGAAGCCATACAAATTCTTCTTCTGCTTTCAAAATTGAGATAACTTTTTTTTTCTACTTTTCAGAACAATTCTTGCAGTATCTCAATCTCAAGATTTTCCAGTGCAGAATGTTAATGTTCACCGCACATGAGATGAGAGAGATATAGTTTTAAGTTTCTACAGAGTGTATGAAATGATGACATATTTCTGGAGTACACATACATTACATGTATATATCAATCATCCCTCTTACTAACACAGTTAATATGAAAATCAGCGACATAGACAAGTGTTGTGATCCTGCCACTTCGTTCACTGACCAGAAATCCACAAATCCACCAAGTGATCGTGATCAGTACAAAGGTAGTTTATTCACTCACTCACAGTTACTTCCTGTTTGACCAGGTGAATTACATCATGTAGTACATAGCAATCATATGTAAATGAATCAACATATACCATGGATATCCACAGTACACATTTGTAGGTAACTATACCATCAGTATACAAACATCAACTTCTAAACCAAACAGTGATGAGTCACACCCACACACATAATTACAGAATTCAAGTTCACGGAAGTCGTGATTACATGTGATTTGCTAGAAGCACTGTGCACGGTAATCTGAAAACTTTTGTACAAATTACGAACTGTATGATTAATGTCTTTTTGTACTTTGCAGGAATGTCTGGAGTTTGAACGCTCATTTTAACATATTGAACCCTTTCTTGACCCAGTGTGACCCCCCCCCCCCATACTATGGTTTGTATGAACCTTAGTTGTCATTCAATAAAAGTTGGCACAAAAGCATTGAATGACGATATTCACATACATGTATTATGAGAAACAATGGTGTACCCCTCACACAGAGTACATCTACATGTCAGATATGTTTAGACTACCAGTATTTCAATGTATCACTCTGACATGTGCATATGTTATCAAAGCTGGACTCTAACACATCATATGCTATGTTTTAGACTGACTACCAGTAGCATATGTTATGACTACTACCACTTTATCTCGATGTAGGTCATCAGGTGTGGCTTGTTATGCAGTCAGTGAACTTGGAAGAAAGAAGGTAAACATCATTAGCCTCAGGGACAAATTGAGATAGTTTGTTTGACAAAGGTATATACATATACCATACAATGTAGGTTAGACCTTGACAGCGTCATACTTCAACTTGATTTGCACGGTAATACAAAGGGGATATACCTTTTGAACAACATCCTTATAAACTTATTCAGGATGTAATAAAACACTTCAAAATTGTTGACACTTTTGCTGGGGAAATAACCACTTTTGATACCAAGAAAGATTCATCGGTCTCAACACAAACTTTCATTAATGAGGACATTACCTCACATACATCAAAATATACATGTATGTCATTGCACTGTGGTGTGCACTGTATTAACCAGACTGTGTCAACAACTCTTTGTACCTGGGCTGAGTCAACCTAGTCTAGTTCCTATACGGTATCGTTACGATTTACACCACAAGCCATGTTGGCATCCACTCCTGGTTTACAAAGACTGATGTTTTTATCAAACTGTTTACAAACACATGCAGAGGTTGTAGATATGATTACTGACTTGGGACATTAAATAATGTGATTGTGAAAACCAAATTAATGTATCTGGTATTAAGATGTACATTAGATGCATCTCTGCAAAACCCTCTGTCATGTGGTCCCCAAGTTAATGTAATATATTAAATACATTTTTTTTGGTCTACAAACAGTGACACACATACTAATGGTACCCATTCAGAAACAAAACTTAATGATCTGTGACATCACCAGTTCAACACAGGGTACTAACAATTTGTTGTAACCCCTCAATTAGTCGGTCACTTTACATGTACATGGATGTAATCTATTTTCACACCCACTGTCTATGGTAATTGCCGAGACACTTACACCATCAGCTATACGTACATTGTACATGTACCTAGTACCTGTACCAATTCATTGACCCGTACTACGCAATTTATCATGTGTGATTTATATTCTACATTTCCTGACTGACTACGACCCCTGCCTATTCTGTAAACCCAAACCCATGGTGAATGTACAGCACTATGTGTACATGTACGGAGAGACTGACTAAGATATTAGCCTCCACTTTTCGGCTAATGATAAAATCAAAATTTGTGGCTTATCACTTCTTGAGCATTATCAGTTCCTATAACAGCTTGAAAAGTGTCAGTGCAGGAAATGTTATCTTGCCAAATGAATTCAAGAGTACACTTCAGGTGTACCAAGCACGTCAAACTGTGGGTGACTGACCCTATCCTTAGTGGTAAAAGTCCACCAACAAAGTAATAAAGGCAATGAGTACTTTCTACAACAACAAAACATGTATTGTGTGATCTTATTTATTACCATCTTCTTGTCCCAGCCACCAACAATGGGTGAGTAAACAACTTGACAACAAGTCTAGTGCAGGACCTTATTTACCACAAAATTTGCTGCAAGTCACCTATGTTTAATATTATGTACAACAGGAAATCAGCTTTTACCTGAGAAAAAAATCACACCTTTCACAACTACAAACCTTTCAACATTACCAAAATACACATCATTATGTTCTTAGAATTCTTCTGGATGTGTCATTCATGAAAAAAACACTCAATCTACATACCTGCTTTTTGAACATAACTGCACACTGATTACAACAACGACAGAGAGGTTTGATCTGTGTGGTCAGTGATATGAGCAGTGTAAAGGGTGGTACATGAATGTGTGCATGAGCTGATTTTGTCCGAGTTTCTTGAGGACCTATACCACAACATTAACATCTACGTCAAATGTTATGCAACACCTTTTCAGCTCTACACCCTTCAGGTTAATCAATTAATCTCTGTATGTTACTGAAATCTTATGTAAACGATGACATCAGAATTCAAAGAATATTACAAGGTTTTGTCGCAATGACTTTACCTTTCCAAGTAAACTGCTAAATTTAGACCTGAAGGATTCTGCACCTACATATATGTTTTTTTGTGTGAAGAATATGAGATTTATGAAGTGCTCTGGATGTGAGCCAATTAATCCTATGCTGAAATACAGTAAAGAGAATGAGATCTTTTCATCAGTTCACCAAATTATTTTTCAAGAACTTATGAAAATTCTCCTTTTCTCCATGGTTATAAGGATATTTGGATTTACTGATCTGACCTGATATTTTCAGTGTTCCCGGTTATGGAAAAATATGCATACCTCGATAATAGATATAACAATAATTTTGACATGGGATCATATATACATTGTATAAGTTTTTGATAAATTAAATCATCTTAAATATTCTTCTGGTTTTTACACAAACCAACAGAATACATTTTGTACATGCACTTGAAGATACACGTGTAAGTTATGATTTTAATCATGTAAAGTGTAAATGCATGAGTATTCTTTGATCATTCCATAATCTGTACTTTCATGACTTAGTCCCGTGTCCACAGACGACCAATTCAAGTCATTGGACTACCATAATCTGCAGCTGGTAGCCCACTCAGGCTACCCACTCAGGCTACCACTGATTATGCAATGATTTTTACAGATGGAAGATTTACAAACATAATATTTTTATAACACACATATTTCCAATAGAGGAACTCTGTCTTCAGTTCAGGAATATGGGACTGTTGGTCACCTATGACTAACAAGTTAAAGTAATTTCAAGCCCTGTGTCTGTCCTAAATTTGAAAGGGTTTGTCTGGTATCGATATCATACTGTATCATCTGACAATCGTAAGTCTTGATAGTCTGGGACTGCATGGATTCCAGGTCAGCTTGTCTGACATACAGATTAGAGGCACACATTAATCAAACTTATGAACTTTTGGGGAGTGGGTGGAAAAAATGGGTGTGGGAGAAGAGACATTACTGGTTGACTCTGTTTGATCATTGAATAAATTAAGTATTACAGATTAGTAAATCTGTTTAGTAATGAATCATTAAACTGATGAATTCAGTGAATTCCATCAAACACTAACAACAAAGACAAATCTTGTTAATATGATACCTTTCTAAATGTAAAGTGACATTGAGACAAATGTACACAATAATAATTTTGTATACTTTACACGTATGACAGGTTGTGAGTCTAGACTACACTGCATTTTTCCCACGAATGAAAATAATATTGGGTGGTGGTGGTTACTTTACATCTAATGTAGATCTGCACTGTATTTTTATAAAATTGGTTTATGGCAGTTATAGCGTTCACTGCCATATATAAATTCGATGATATTGTTATGGTCTGATAACTTAAGACATAAAAATAAATCACATACTGATACTGACTGCTATATTCTGTATATTAAATCATGTGTATAAGAAATGTACAATTCTTTCTTAACTAGCTATTTTTACACATAGTATACATGTACACTGAAGGTTCAAGGCTGATTAATCAATCATTTATCAAACCAACCAACCAATCAATCAATCAATCAATCTATCAATCAATCAACCAACCAATCAATCATTCATTCACTTATTAGTTTGTTCATTCATTCGTTTGTTCATTTGTTCAATCAATCAATCAATCAATCAATCAATCAATCAATCAATCAATCAATCAATCAATCAATCAATCAATCAAAAGAGTTTCTAAAATGCCAGACTCCAGAACTCAGCTCTGTTCATGACCTTGAAAGGGGCAATCGACACTTAATGCTCCCTCAAATAGACACCAATATATGTCATCAACTTGCATTTGGAAATTTCAAGATTTTGCAGGTTTTCCAAGGACTAGCTGGGGTGGCAAGGGAGAAGTCTGGAGGGGAGAATGCAATTTTAATTCTCTGTCTAGACATCATTTGTAACCATTTGTGACAAACTATTATTACATCAACAGACAATAAAACAGAGTTTATGGGAATACTAGAACTAAAACAAACAGGATTGCTACAAAGTCCATAAACTAACAATTATAGAATAACACATCAACAAGTTAGGACTCATCAAAATCTACTTGACATTACCTAATCATGTGTCCCTTGTTGGAGAGCAATGGAAAATGATGAGCCAATTAGGAAACTGACCTTGTTACATACATGTATGGTCTCTCCACAGATGATGTCTGGAAATGAACAGGCTTGTCAATTTAGAGACACCACATGCATGTCTACCTAGTTACCTACCCTACATAGGCTGACAGTCCCTACTGCGCACCATCATTTGTACAATTTAACTCTGAGGTGTTTATAACAACGGGATATGACAAAATCATTCCTAATTGATAATATTCAAACTGCATGTGATATATGCTGCCAGATACCTGGAGATTTCTGACCACAAGATAGATGGAACCCTTGAATCTATTGAGTTCTTTGTTGTTGTATGTCACTCTCAGTAATGCACACTACAGTTAACTTTAAGTTTTAAACCTTCTGTTTGATTTTGAATGCCATGATCTTGGATTACAGCTATCTTGTCTGTGGAACAAGGGATCATCCTTTTGTTCAGGACCATTTTTGTACCTCGGCCAGACAACTTTTTTTCAAATCCAAATCTTACAATAATCTGACATTGGATTATTGTACTTCTTGGTCTAAAACAGTTCAATTTGAATATATACATCGCAGATCTCACCCGATTACATTTCTACCTTTGAAAATATTTTGTTAGACCAAAATAGTTTCTCTAAACACAATACTACTAGTGCTGATGGCATGATTATCATACAAAACACAGACATACCTATCATCTAAAAATACATGTGATGCAACCAACTTACTTACTTTGCACAAACACAAGTTCTAGTTTCTAGTAAACAGAATTTGAACTATTAGCTTGGCATACATACACAATTGAATGTTTAACTTTAAGAGCTGAGCTTCACACATAATGAGAAATTTACTTTTATGACGAATGTTTTTAAGAAACTTGTTTCTTTGTACAACATGATGATCATGGCTGAATACAATCAAAGCTTGGCTAGCGGCAATGACAACCACACGTCATACAAGACGTACGCAAACCCAACCACGTACTAGTAATGGAGACCATTGTTGTCATGTCAAAGACATCAGTATACAATCTCTCTATTCAAGACCAATACAGCATTTGAATATCTTGATTTTACTGAAGTAACCAAGTGGAATGAAAAACAGTTATGGGGGCATTGAGGGAGCCAAGTACATGTATGGAGCACGGACCATTTGTGGTGAATGATAAACAACAACTTTCAGTTAATATTAGGGACTCTGGTCCTGGTCCTATACCTAACCCTAACGCCAGCGCTTGAATACAGATGTTTATTTTGGAGTCGGTCCACTGTTCTTCCACTGTTGTTACATGTAAGGTTAATGACCCACTCTCTATTAGGCCCATTGCTTGAACAATGTTTAGCAGCCATTATTCACAAGGATACCAAACCAGGTGGGAATGTTATTTCTATAGAATGTTTTGCAGCCAATAAAAAGTGCAAAGTATCACTAAAGAAGTCATCAACTATACTATGAAAGAGTTGAACTATTTAATTTAGCTTTGGTATTGCATCAGTTCATGCAACAATCTGAGACACCAAATAAGTTCTTCTCTTCTTCAGTTTAAGAGGTACTGTGAACGGGCATCTTTTGTGAAAGTTGAAACGATGTATCACAACGAATTAGGCAAAGTTGGTATATGGAAACATTGCCCTTTGTAATTTGTGCAGAAATGCATTTTATGGTATTCAAAATAGCTTTTTTAAAATGTATTTCATGGTGAAAATGCAGGTTTTTAGAATTTATTGAACATATGATTTACTACATGGCCTCTCTAATACATCATATTACATTTGAATATTTTTGTTTTTTATTCAAATGAGCACCTTCATTACATTATTTTCCAGAGATCATGTCAACGCAAAATAAAAGTGTATTTGACATATACAATTTATTTTTACTCAATTTCCAATAGACGAACACATATCAACACAATGGGTATAAATACTATAGAGCAATTTATCTCTTCCACTGTTTAACAGTCTCATCAGCTTGTACAGTGGGGCAGTTATAATGTGTACACATATATACTATTCAAAAACCAAAGAAGGATGCCCTCAGTGGTTGGTGCTTGATGTTTGTAGCTTCTACTGTTATGTCATAATTAAAGTATGACCACTGCATAAGTAATATGTACATGAAATCAGTATGAGCTAATATTACTAATTTATAAGACTTCATTTTACGTGGTTTCAATATCAAGGATCCAGAGTTACTCGTAGATCTCCACCAAAATTTTTAATAAACTGGTCTTTGTCTCACAGAAAATCGTATCCAGCAGTTTCATCTACAGTCTGTCCATAATTTTTTCTGATGTCCTTCTAACAAACAAACAAACAAACAAACATACATACAAGTGAAAACACAGCTGCAGAGGTAATACTGGAAAAGATATGATGAAATGTTGACCAGAGAATTCTGAACATAAAATCATGGAAGTATCACCCGTGGTTATACTTCCATGCTAAAACCAATCACATGCTGGGCCACTGACTTTTTGGTGAATGATGTTGGTCCTTTCATAGACCCTAGGCTATGGTCCTTCAGACATTGTCAATTATCAGACAATACAACAAATGACAATTGTTCCCAGCAGGTCTCTATCTCACCATGTGCTTCCGAAGAAAAATGTGCACAGCAGATGTCCCATCTCAAATCATTTGTAATTCCAATTATCTACATGTAATCTTATCTCAGGAGATATTCATCACCTGCTTATAATTTAACTATGAGCAGATGACCTATATACCCTGACCTCTCCGAAGAAGCATTGTTTTGCGCTAATTGTTTTCTTTGTGGTGAATCTGATTGTAAATGGATGGAATGACAAGATTGGATTAAACTAAAACAAAATAAAGCAAAGTCCAAATGATACTGATGAAAGAAATTAGATTATACATCTTTCGTAAACCATTCTCACAAGACAGAGCATATATTTCATCCTGCTTGTAGATGGAATATTAATGTCAGGACTCGATTCTGACATAGTCCCATTCTTTAACACTAGTTGCAGGAGAAGGAAATGGAAAATGTCAGAATCGAGTCCCTACTTTGCCGTCTGCAGGAAAACACTAATTTTTTTCGTGGACAAAATGAATGATAAAATAATTGTGCTTCAATTTGAGGGAGAGTACTTGTATGTTATACATACTCATGGTGTTGTATAGAGGACAGTGGTATTCAATTTGTTTTTGATATATCTTTAGTCAATGTTAGTAGCAGGGTTTGACTATTTGAAGTGAAGAAACCATCAGTCACTTAAATCAGGAAATCATTGCCCATTTTAGTAATTCCATGGTGAAAGAAAACTTTATGTAAAAAGAGTAATCAAATGGTTAGAAAAGAACAAGAGTATAAGTAATAAAGTGCATTGCTGAAACAATTTCACAGAATGTATATAGCTAATGTAGTAATTTCTGAAGGTTTAATAATTGATTCTGGTTTGGCAACACTCAATAATCCACCCACCTTCATGCAATCTCTGTCATAATGGGCCCATTTGATAAGGTGGTGTATATTAAAGAGATGTTCAAAGATTACTTACATGTACATCTGAAAAACCCAGTAGTTATTCCATTAACTATACACAAATTTAATTTTTAACAGAACTGGTTCAATCAATAGAAATAGCTGAAATATATGTATAATAGTCACAAGTGGTACCATACTTTGGTACACCACACCAACTTTACATGTGAACAGTATCATGAATAAACAGTTTGGACCATTAATATATTTGTAATTGCTTGTCAACAAATTATAAATTGTGGGTTGCTGATAGTGTTTGATCACTTGTTAGGTACAACATATCAAAACAATTGAACACAAGGAAGGAAATTATCAAAAAATAGTGCGTGACTTTTTAAAAATCATTTACGAGATCTCATCCTGAACACAACAGTACAATGTACAAGATGGCTTAAATGGGGCATGGGCCTTCTATTCTTGTATTTTATGTATCTAACAATTATCTGGAAAAATGGTCACTTAAAAAATTGGCTGATGAGTTACATTTGTAATTTTTCTCTACATTTAACTGCATCTTTATTTAACACCATGCTTTCTGATACATGAAATCAATTTCTATTACACTTCCTGGTCACACTTGATTTACCCATTCAAACAATCATTATTACTATTACTAACGGTGAAACTTCAATGCAGGCTCAGAATTAGCAGAGGCACCATGAACTTAGTGGCATAATTCTGAATTATACATATAAATATACCGGGGTACTTATAACAAAATTATACTGGTAATTGGCACATGCTGTAGCTTGTTAAAACAAAGGTCCATTATGATTACAATATAAAGAGTCTCAACTAAAGTGCACCATACTGTGGTCAGTCGTGGCTGTAAACACATACTGCATAATTTTTTACTTTTTTGAATTGTGATGCCCATTCTTGTATAATTTGTGTCACAGTGTGTGTGGCCTTGGTTTTGTTGGGATTGGAAATGCTCTAGACCAGTTTGTATTATTTATGTATTACTTTATGGTTTACTGAGATTCCAAGTTGAGTTCAATGACATGAAAGTACACCATGAAGGTACCAGTGTGAACTGAGAACCATATCCTGTACTTTGGCATACTATGTGGTGGATTTTGTACAGTTGTACCATCAAATAGTCAGTATAATTCCTCCAAGATATACTAGTACCTAGTCAGTGATAGAGAGAGACTGTGGCCTAATACAGTAATTTATGCAATTTGATGGCAAACCTGACGGTCACTAGCCCAGTTTTCTTTTCATAATTTTTTATAGAGTCGCCGTAAAATGTACTCGAACAGCCCTAATCAAAATGATATAGTAGTCTTCATTTTGTCTGGGTTACAAAGCGAGCTATGTGTATACACATTTTTTTTTTTTGGGGGGGAAAGCAATATTGTCTTGGGACTTGGAAGAAGTCCACCATACGAACATGTACCCTGCTTGTAATGTAGACGCAATCTCAGACACTTATTTCGTGGTCTGAGGTTTACAACTGCAAGTGTCAATACAACTTTATACTTATTTGGAGTGTTTGAAAGGTGAGAAACAATATATATTTTCTGATGTGTCCAAAAACCATGCTACATTGCTAGGAAATACACATCTAATGATCTATTCAGGCAAACCAGTATAAAAACCCCACCTGAACACGTTTTTAGGTCGTTTACAGAAATATAATAATCAAAATCTTTTCCAAAGTCTCCGTCCAATAAATAAGCCAGTCTGTCAAGAATGATTTTCGATCACACATTCTAACTTCTGGTGTATGGTGAGAAGTATCACAACCCTTAGCACTGACATTGGCAATATGATGCAAGTGTGTCGTGGACGTTGAGCAACTCTCATACTCAAATGTGTTGTGGTCACTACATCCAACTTCTTGTTTTGAACGGTATGTCATGTAGTATGTACACGTTGCATGCATGTTCGAGACGCGGCTTTCCAAAATAACTCCAAAAACTGTCAAATAATTCACCTAAATCAAAACACATGCTTTACACTCACCTGTAAACGTCTTCTTACCAACGGAGAATAAGTGTCAAGCACGCAACAACACCTTTTGTTTAGGACGCTTTGACTTCATATCCAAGGGACAATAGCGCTGAAGCGGAAATGTTTCATGCTGCCTCATTTGCATGTGTAGACAGACGACCCCAGTGACTATTATGGGATACTCGCGATACATATATGACAAATTTACGCATAATCAAATATATTTCTGAGGATAGCATATTTTTCTTTTAATGCATGATTGAGAGGGTAGCTAAAGATATATTTACAATCAAAATAAACCAAAACTGATATTGCAACGTTGAAATATTCGAATTACTGTCTGCAACGATCGCTCCAAGCACAACAGCAAGGAAGTCGCCATTTTGAATAATTACTACCGCACTACTCACCCAAACAAAGGTAATATTTCGCAGAATATCTCGCGGAAAATATAACATTATATATGACTATATACACATAATCGGAAAAATAATATTTCAGTGAAGGAGAAATAAGAACAAGGCAAATTACTGGTAAGTTCACTTTGTACTTTGGGATCAAAGGGCGAATTACTTTATTATTGATGCGCGCCTGACCCCAAATTGATGTGATGTACCCAGGGTCATGACACTTCATCCGAGAGTAAGCAACAGTGGACTGGCATTGTGAATGAGTTTCTTTGATTTGTGTGAGTTCTGGCGACTTGGCAAATACGTTACAAACATATATCTCTTGTAAGGTAACTACATTCCTCACTTTCTGTGTCTTCCCCTCGTTTTTGTGATCTCAACTTATTTGCATTGTTTTGTATTTGCATTCCGGAACGGTCATCATCATCATGTGTATATTATTATCCCGGGATCATCATCCGTCGTCTTCACCATTACCATCCATCAGAAAGATTCCAGCACGTACACGACAGTTACATTAATAGATTCTTACGTATGTTTCATATAATCAGCAGTGCAGTCATAATTTAATGTGGTAACCACGCAATGTTTATTCCTTGATAGTTTGTCAGTGATTTATATTATTGTAGTGAAAAGTGATGTAGACTGTGAGTTCGTCTTCTTTTCACTTCTCCACTACAAGTTATTATGGGTTTTTGACTATCGGTTGCAATTGTTAAGTGCTATCCATGCATTTTATGGCATCATCGTCATCACGCTCATCATCATCACGCTCATCATCATCATCAACATCATCATCATCATCATCATCATCATCATCATCATCATCATCATCATCATCATCATCATCATCATCATCATCATCATCATCATTATCATTATCATCATCACCATCATCATCATCATCATCATCATCATCATCGTCATCATCATCCCAAACATTGCCGTCGTTGCCACCGCCACCACCACCACCACCACCACCACCACCACCACCACCACCACCACCACTACCATCACCATCTTTGTCATAATCGTCATCACAATCATCATCACCCCAACCACCACCACCATTATCATCACTTCAAATATCACCTTTTCAATTCTATATAGTATTGTTAAATGTTATATATTCCATTTCACTCTAATGAAAAACAAATGATTAAAAAACCTGAATTTATTACCATCATATCCTACCTAAATGTCTGAGTATTGTTGTTGTTTGTGTAGTGATTTTCACAAAATGATGTTTTGATTGAATTATTTCAGGAGGAAGAATGGATCTAGGAGATAGTAACTCCAACCAGGGACTTATGTCCAATACTGGCACTTCCAGTTCACTTTTTAATTATGAAAGCTTTGATGATGAAGTTTCAAAAGAGAGCAACGATTTGACAGTTGATGCAAGGTAAAAACTACTACTATGTAATCCAGTATCATACCCATAACCTGTTCAAGTACAGTATTACTTCAGAAAAAAACTATTGTAAGTTGTATCACAATCACTTGACAATTGTGGTAGTACATGTACATATCTTACACAGTACAGAACAGCATGTGCAGCAGCATCAGGTGGCTTTTGATTAGATATTAAGGGTGTTCACATATGTAAAAAACCTTGCCACGGCCTGGTCCCAGTAAACAAATTAATCAGGTGTTAACTTTTGGTCTGCGTTCAGATTGCATATTTGTCGTCATCGAGTCTAGGACAAAAACAGCGCCCTCAGTCACATCAACGCTACTATTGTTAAATATGGCTGACTTCGATAATTGTTTACTTTCCAACTGATAATAACATTACACATTCATGGGACGCTTAGACAATAGTAAAAAGGTCAACATATACTGTAGGTCAACATGAGAGGGCATCATCTGGGACAAGGTCTGCATTCACACGGACGTTTTTGCTCTGGGACAAGACCAGGCCCGGCCCAGGCCAGGGCCTGAACCACCTTCTCGTCTGGGACCAAATCTTGTCCGGGCCAGGCCCTGGCTAAACCGTTCACACCTGTTTTTTTGTCCCAGACCAGGACCTGGCCATGGCCTGGCCCTACACAAAATTCGTAGTCTGAACAGGCTAATTATTCCCCAATATTTTTCTTTGTGCAGCCAAGGAAAATACAAGTGACCTAAGGGGCCTTTGTCACTACGAGTCGCTAGACGAATATTTTCTGGCTAAATGAAGACAAATATTGGGGAATAATTTAATTATACCAGCACCAGTAATACCAAAGAAAAATCGAGGAAAGTAATGGAAATTTTGGACTTTTGGACTCATCTTTCGAACACAGCAAAACCAGTGACGTAGACACGCGTTATGACATAGACACATGTTGTTGTGACATAATGCAAACAGAGATTATATTCCATATTTGTTCTTCAACTTGGCATGTACACGGTATGATATTAGTTATTCACAAGCTTTGAAATAAGGTCAGGGAAAATACAAGACCATACCATTCAGTAATAGAATAGATTTGATTAAGTGTTTTTGTAGTATTGACATTGACTGTAGTGTTGTTTAATGTTGTAGTTTTACTGGTGCAGATGGTCCAAACTTCACCACAACTACCACCCAGTCCCTCAATAATCCTGAGCTGATAACAGATATTTCACAAGGTAAGAATATACATGTAGTACCGGTAGTTGTTCTTAGAATTGTATAATTGCCGTCATTCTACTTCTCCTCTAACTACATGTAATCAATATTTTTATAGTTTTGAAAATTTGATGGGGGGGGGGGGGGCAAGACTTATTGTTTTACAATATATAATGTATGACTTCTGATGTATCTGTCTTTTCTTTTAACAGTTGAATTACTTCAACAAGACACATCATCACAAGATGTGCAAGAAACCAACAAAGAGGAGGTATGGTCCTGTGTACATGTCTTTGTTCATATCATTAATTCAGAGAGATAAAGCTGATGTATAATAATTTTATTTTACATGTGTCATTAATTTTGCTGGGAAAATTGGTATAATTTTTTTTAGTCATTTTACCGAAATTCCCATGTAAAATGATGTATGAAAGGAAGACTTTCTCCTCAGTGCAGTAGAAACAGAGTTTTGCTGATAAAATTACACACAGTCTTTAGTGATTTTGACTACTTCTGTACAGCACCTGTATAATTGAAGTTGTGTGTGTGTGTGTGTGTGTGTGTGTGTGTGTGTGTGTGTGTGTTAAAAAGCATCTTATCTCATGAGTGAAACACCATGGCATCTTTATTTCTCCTGTATCCTCATTTCAGAGAACTAAAGGTAAAGGTGGTTGGCCAAAAGGTAAGAAAAGAAGAAAACATCTGAAAGACATCAATGCGCCAAGAGCTCCTCTTACTGGCTACATTAGGTTTCTCAATGATCGAAGAGAAAAAGTCCGTAATGAGAATCCAACACTGAGTTTTCCTGAAATCACAAAGATGTTGGGAAATGAATGGAGTAAACTGTCACAAACAGAAAAGCAGGTAAGTAAATTTGCCTTTTTGACGTGTGAGCTAGCATGCTCTTCTAAACATTGCACATATCAATGAAGTAAAGTAACCCACCAAAGTTTATGGTGACTCACAAGCAAACCCATTTTATCATTTTGACTGACGAAAAAAATGTTTGTGTGTAATAGAGGACACACTAATTTTTGGCTTATCAGGGGCTTTCCCACATGCATCCACATTTTACTATCGAGTACAAGATACATTAATTTTTCATTATCTTTTTCCCCCACGGAAGAGGTACTTAGATGAAGCTGAGAAGGATAAAGAAAGGTATATGAAAGAATTAGAACAGTATCAACAGACAGATTCCTATCGACTTTTCACCAAAAAGTTACAAGAAAAGAAGAGGAAAGCTGAGATGATAGAAGACACAGAAAATAGAGGTGTAAATGGGGCGACTGCAGAGGTGGGTTTGGAAGTAAGCAATGAAAGTTTTATCAGTTTATCATTATTATATGCAAAGATAGTTTCATCATTTTATAGCAAAAATAATGATTTGTTGATGCAGATTTTTGAGCAGTAAACAGTCTGTTTTTTTTATCAATGTGGTATTAATATATACTGTATTTATGTTGATATAATAGTAGGCTTTTTGACAGCAGTGATGTTGATTTTAATAGTGCCAGTGATAAATACCCGGTAGTATGTATGAATGATTTTCACTGGCGTTATACTATGTGGCAGTGTTTACTAGAAAATTTTTTCGCAAGAGGGCTTAGAGATTGTTAGCCTGTTGTTGCTGATAAGAGACCAGGAAGGGAGAGTCTCAGTTTGATCTGGGGGCTGCTTAACACTTTTGCTGAAATTGAAGTCTTTTTCAATATGAATATTGAGAAGGGGTGCTCAGAAATGACAAACAGCATTTAGCACTCTTGTTCAGCATGATTTCACATTGTTTTTACCAAGGTTGGGGAACCCCAGTAACAGAAAGATGAAAAAAGGGGGTAAATGGGGCATAGTTTGCCATACGATCTACCATAATTCTATTTTGGAACCGTGGTAAAATCACTGAGGAATCCCAGCAGATTTTATCTACTTGCCACCCTTTGCTAAAAACACTTCCTGCGCTGGTGTACATACAGAGAATTTATCGTCTTCAGTGCTCACAAATACAATATACCTACAAATAGTACATCTTCTTCAATACTGACAAATGCAATGTGTTTAACTATTTATAGTTTGATGATGGAGAGGAAGATCTTCCAGGTTTTGATATTCCCATCTTTACAGAAGAATTCATGGATCACAATAAAGGTATGGAAATATTTGACTGAACACTTACATGTAACATTAACGTCACTCCCAATACATTTGCATAGGACCAGTGAGATGGCAGTGAAAACAACCCTAGTTGTGGTGAAATAATAATAATAATTATAATGTGTATTTATAATGTGCCCGTTCTCCTGAGAGCTCCAGCCACTCACAATTATTACCCTTGGCATGGGTCTATAGCCCTTTGTACTTCCTCAACTCAGTGGCTGGGGGAGCAACAACCCATTGCAGCGTCTAAGTGCATCGGATTATTATTAAAAGCATTCACCTTACAACCTTATTCAACCAGGTCCTAATTGTACAGTTGTGTTAACTAAAGCACACAAGTGAAAGTCATCAAAATCATGATATCTATATGATGCAGTAATTCTTGTCAGTAGTTTTCACAGAATGATGTACTTATATCTACCAAGATTAACAATATATCTCCAACCTTGTGTCTGAGACAGTGAGAGATATTTGGGACCAAACATGTATTCGGTAATATTTAATACCTATGTGTTTCATGGTCAAAGATATGTGAAACACACCATGAATACACAAACAATACATGAACCATGAATTGACAACAGTGACTGTTTATGTTTGACATAATAAGTAGTACATTCAAGCTACTCCAAACAAGGTCATTTATATATATTGTGTGTTGCAGGTAGAGAACAAGAATTACGTCAACTCAGAAAGGCCAACACAGAATATGAAGAACAAAATGCTATTCTAACTAAACACATTGAAAACATGAAAGCAGCTGTAGAGAAACTAGAAGTTGAAGCAGTCCAACAAAGAAATCATAATATGGCTTTACAACAACACCTAGATGCTCTCAGAGGATCACTCACAACAAATTTTGCACATGTACCCTTGCCAGGTGAGAAAGAAATGAGACTATAAAAAGTTTTATTACATGGAGTGGTTTTGAGTGTGATTTTCATTAGGTCAAGAGGATCACACTGGGAATTTTAAATAGGGGTTAGAGAGAACATAGTTGTGTTGTCATGACATGAAATACGACCCATAACATCAAAGTAAGCGTTTTCTGTATGTACCACAATCATTTATAGCATCCATATCAAGTGTAAAAGTATACTGTTTCATTTGCTAATACAACCCATAACATCAAAGTAAGTGTTTTCTGTATGTACCACAATCATTTATAGCATCCATATCAAGTGTAAAAGTATACTGTTTCATTTGCTAATACAACCTATAACACCAAAGTAAAGCGTTTTCTGTATGTACCACAATCATTTATAGCATCCATATCAAGTGTAAAAGATACTGTTTCATTTGCTAATACAACCCATAACACCAAAGTAAAGCATTTTCTGTATGTACCACAATCATTTATAGCATCCATATCAAGTGTAAAGTATACTGTTTCATTTGCTAATACAACCCATAACACCAAAGTAAAGCGTTTTCTGTATGTACCACAATCATTTATAGCAGCCATATCAAGTGTAAAAGTATACTGTTTCATTTGCTAATACAACCCATAACACCAAAGTAATGCATTTTCTGTATGTACCACAATCATTTATAGCATCCATATCAAGTGTAAAAGTATACTATTTCATTTGCTAATACAACCCATAACATCAAAGTAAGCGTTTTCTGTATGTATCACAATCATTTATAGCATCCATATCAAGTGTAAAAGTATACTGTTTCATTTGCTAATACAACCCATAATACCAAAGTAAAGCATTTTCTGTATGTACCACAACCATTTATAGCATCCATATCAAATATAAAAGTATACTGTTTCATTTGCTAATACAACCCATAACACCAAAGTAAAGCATTTTCTGTATGTACCACAATCATTTATAGCAGCCATATCAAGTGTAAAAGTATACTGTTTCATTTGCTAATACAACCCATAACACCAAAGTAAAGCATTTTCTGTATGTACCACAACCATTTATAGCATCCATATCAAATATAAAAGTATACTGTTTCATTTGCTAATACAACCCATAACACCAAAGTAAAGCATTTTCTGTATGTACCACAATCATTTATAGCATCCATATCAAGTGTAAAAGTATACTATTTCATTTGCTAATACAACCCATAACACCAAAGTAAAGCGTTTTCTGTATGTACCACAATCGTTTATAGCATCCATATCAAGTGTAAAAGTATACTGTTTCGTTTGCTAATACAACCCATAACACCAAAGTAAAGCGTTTTCTGTATGTACCACACTCATTTATAGCATCCATATCAAGTGTAAAAGTATACTGTTTCATTTGCTAATACAACCCATAACATCAAAGTAAGTGTTTTCTGTATGTACCACAATCATTTATAGCATCCATATCAAGTATAAAAGTATACTGTTTCATTTGCTAATACAACCCATAACACCAAAGTAATGCATTTTCTGTATGTACCACAATCATTTATAGCATCCATATCAAGTGTAAAAGTATACTGTTTCATTTGCTAATTGACCACATTAGAAAGTCCACATGCTAGGCTTGTAAATAAACCAATTGAAAGAGTATACTTTTACACTTAATGTGAATGCTATAAATAAGTGTAGCACATATAGAAATTGCTTTACTTTAGTGTTACTTGTTGTAATATGAATGCTATAAATGAGTGTAGCACATAGAGAGAGTGCTTTGCTTCAGTGTTACTTGTTGTAATCATGTTTTGAAATCTTTAAGGTGCTGTGTATGATGCTAAATCTTGGCTTCTACTCAATAAATGATCCATGTTGTAATAATTAGTTGTTGCACCATGACCAAATGTCGTAATTACCTACGAATAACATTTCACCTGTTCAGGTCGACAGGCTTGTCAATTGTCTGTTTGCTGGCTTTACTGCTTAGCTTTATAGTACATGTATAGGCATAGTCAAACTGTAAGTGTGCTGGCTTTACCACTACATGTCATAGTGGTGATGATGTGATTGTGGAGAGGGTGTTGCCCCCTTGTCTTCTGATGTGGAGAGATTCTCTAATTTGCCTGGATAACCCGTCCCCATTCTCTGACGATGATATTTGAGAGTTCCAATTGATGACATGAATTGATTATTTTTTAAATCCACGTTGTTTTTATTATTGCTAGGTTCAAATGAACTGCCATCCATGAATACTATAGACAACTATATGACAAAACTTCACCAGATTATTTTGGATTCACCGCAAGAAAATGAATCTCTCATATCAACAGTTAGAGAAATCATTAGTAGATTAGATTACCAAAGATATGAAAGGTAAGTAACAAAACTAAAGTTTAGTCATCAAGTCTTTTACATCGCAACAATTGAGAAGATCTTGAGTACTCTGTGGATAAGTGTTGTTAGAACTGTGGAAATATGTACAGACTTCTTTGATGTATGAAAATTTGTGGTTATTTCTCATGACACCTGCCCCTCCTCAGCAAAAAATAACACTTTTGCTTTGAGCTTTCCATGCAAATTAGTCCTTTCCAATAATAAGAACAACAAAGCTATGGGTACACGTCAACTAAATAAGATGTTTTGACGCCAGACAAGTGACAGTCAATTCACAACAACTGCACAGACAACAAAACCAACTACAGCTTTTATGTGTTTTGAATTCTTAAGATCTTACAAGTGAGCTGTAATGTCAACAACAACAACAACAACAACAACAACAACAACAACAACAAACAACAGTAACAAAAACAACAACACATGTTTCTTGAATTCTTGATATTTCTCTTCCCAAACGACAGTGGCAACACAAAAACCTACTGCAGCTCCCTATAAATGTATACATGCTTTTTAGCCCCCGTCGGACGAAGTCCGAGGCGGGGGCTTTATAAATTGGGTTCTGTCCGTGCGTGTGTGCGTGCGTCCGTGCGTGCATGCATGCGTGTGTCCGTCCTCAGCCATATCTCGGACAATCATGGACCGATTCCTTCCAAAATTGGTACATTCATAATTAGATATGAGTTACATATGCACGCTGATTTTCTTTTGGATGCGATGTGGTTTAGCTGAATTACAAACATTTAAAATATTTCACATGTCTGTAACAATAATTTGTAGAGTAAATTGCCCATGTGTATGAACATGGGTTCAGAATTGCAATCATCGAATTCAAATTTAGATTATCGAATTCAAATTCAGATTAGATTCGGATGTTTGTAAGAGTGACTTTTGTTTTTTATATCTGCATCGATAAAAGGTAAGGAGAATTATTATTCTTTATTGTCAATGTGCTTTGGATAATTATTAATCTTTATTGTCAATGCGCTTTGTACCTGTATGAAAACTAGTGCACACTTCATTACATACAATGCATTTCATGCTGTGCCAATCATAATTGTACATTTGTGGTAAATGGTATGTGTGTAAATAAAGCTTTTGAATGAAAGTTGTAAGCGCAAGTATGCATATTTGTTTATCAAAATCATCAAATATGGCCGGAAAACGGTTTATTGTACTTTTTGAGAATTATTTGGTCCCTATCCAATTCGTCTAATATATGAATATGTCTAATAGTGTGAATCCAAATCTGAGAATATTGTGCAAGATCGCCAACGTTATCCAAAAAGAGGCTGATGACGTATGTGCTTTAGATTTCATTCATGAATTGTAGTGCTCGCACAAAATTTCTTCCATTCTCCACGATACAGTAGATTCCGTTGTAAGTTTAACCCTACATTATCAGTGTTCTCCACGAGGGGTTTTTGAGGGGCGCACCGCCCCTCTGTTTGCGTTCAGCGCCCGTTTGTTTTGGTGTGAACGTCTTCAAGAAGAGATTCTATTCAATGCCGTTAATGAAGGAAGTGAACAGCGACACTGCGTCTATCATCATTTATGAACTTATTTATCGCCTTGATTATAACAATGGTAGCCGAAACAAAAACAGTAAATGTAGTACCGTCGTAAAGTAGAAGACGGTATGTTGGTAGTTTCTATGGCCGGGTATATCAAGCCGGTAATTTCCAAGCCTTCCCGTATATATGGCCGTATACCGTTATACGTATACAGTACGCATACGATGTACGATGTCACGGCAATTTTCGCATTGTATCGATAAATACGAACAAAATCCTAAAATTTATACATGTTCTTTAGAAATAACTACTCCGGTACGGTTCCATGGTAAAATTTATGTCCTAAATGATCACGTTTGGATGTGAATCGCGATCGTAGTACCACGAGGTAGCTCCAATGTGGCAGCCATGTTTGTTACTGCACATTTGCACTGAACGTATTCGGTTATTCTTAGCCCAAATTCGTCACATTAAAAATGTACGTATTTCCGGCAAATTTGGATGAAAAATCATTTTCCATTCATGAAAATTAAAAGGATATCAAATTTTAGAGAAATGAAGGGAAATGAATTGTTTTCAATTAATTTTTATGAATGACATGCACCAGATTCAGTAATCAAAAATTGGGGTGAACCTTGATGTATACTACCAATAATTGCAAATTTACCAGGGCAAGTCTGTTTTGGTGTTGGAGGACCTGGGTTTGTTTCTATATCACCTCCAAGCAGGAGCAACATCCTGGTGTAATAATTATAATACAAGTAAAGGTGAAGAATACAAGCGCAGCAGAAGGACAATATCTTTGTTAATTTTACATTGATCATGTAGTGCACAGAATAAAAACTTCCTACAGACTGCCTGTATTGTTGGACACACATTCCCATGATTGTTTTATTGCTAATACCTAGTCAGTAATTTGAAATATAAACTAAGACAATTGAACTTTCTATTTCTAGTTCTTTCAAGTGTTTGTATCCTTGGTACACCTTATATTGTAGTGAGTTCTAGGACAAGTTTCTAATAATGTATGTACTGTCCTATCACCTGTCTTTTATTTTATGTATGTACTGTCCTATCACCTGTCTTTTATTTTATGTATGTACTGTCCTATCACATGTGTTTTATTAGATTTTGGTTGTTGTCTTTGCTTTTGTTCTCTTTGTGTTCTCTAGTTCTCTAGTGGTCTATGTTCAGACCAGCAGTTAATTTGGGACGGTGCCCAAATCCTACTTTAACCTCCTCAACTGAAGAGTGTTCTCGGGTTCTGAGAACTTTGTTATTGTATTTATGTCTGTTGTGCAAGGTGTGTGCCTTTGTTGTGTCTGTATGCTTGTAAACCAGTACAGGATCCAACAATTTACTCCTACCACTGATATTGAATTTCATAAAATGGAGAGTGTATTTGAGAGTGCTCTAGAAATTTCATCCCAGTGTATTCTTATAGTGAAAGACTATGGTATGGCATTATTTACTCAAGATGACCGGTTCCACTTGTTCGATCCTCATAGCAGAAATGATCAAGGTTATTCAATGCCTGATGGACATGCAGTTCTTATCATTTTCAAGACAATACATGATCTCTGTACCCATTTAAGACAACTAACATCAACATTGACTGAGGATTCTCTTGCAAGTGTGGCTTTTGAAATTACTCCTACACTAGTCTATACAACAAATAGTCCAAGTGATTCCTTTAACCTTACAGCACATTATGGGATATGTTCATCTGCCATCATAACATGTACAACTGAAGAAAAGTATATACATAAGATGAAACAAACACTTAAAGTTGATAATAAAAAAAAATTCTCAAAAACAGAAAGATCATGTGCACGTAAAATTAATGTTGCGAACCCTGATTTAAAGGAAGTACAAATGTATTCAACAGAACAAGACACATTAACACAATATACTAGTGAAACAGCTTCATGTAGCGTCAAAAGCATGCCACAGGTGTGTAAAACAGACCAATTACAAAGAACTGTTTCACAACCTTTGTCATGTGTACTTAAAATTAATGTCACAAAACCTCATTTAAAAAAGGTACAGATATATTCAACAAAACAACAAACATTAACCCACAAAAACACTTGTGAGATAGCTACATATAGAGTCCATAGCATGACACAGGTGTGTAAATCAGACAAATTACAAAGAACTGTTTCACAAACAAGTTATCAGCACAGTGATAATGATTGTAAAATCATTAGTGATTCTGCACCAGTTACACATTATTATCATCCAATTGACAAATCATGGCAATTTGCAAAAGCAATACTGTTTTCTTTGTCCCCACCAAAACACACTTTATTTTTTTTGGGGCTAGGACTTTAAGTCTCAAACATCCACTGCGGGGGCTGTGTCATCTTCGATGGCTTGTCTTCAATAACAACAACAACAACAACAACAACAACAACAACAACAACACGTGTTTCTGGAATTCTTGTGTATATTTCTCTTTATAAATGACAACAGTGGCAACAACAACACCCACTACAGCTTCAACAACAACAACAACAACAACAGCAACAACAACAACAACAACAGCAACAACAACAACAACAAAACCTACCCATATGTGTACCTTTATTTCTTTCAGTGATCCTAAGCTATGATAGTTCAAGCCAATGTATATATTTGTCAGCCCTGCTATGCAAACCAAAGTTGCAGCCATCCAGAACTGCACTACTCTTTGTACAGATAAAGACTGGACCATGTGTAGTGGATAGTTGTGCCTATGCCTAGACTAATATAAAAGTCGACAGTAACTGCATCACTCACCGTAAAGGAAATCCTGAAGACTTATTTGCACCAAGTGATTATTTCCACTTTTGTAAATTTCAATGTTTTGCACAAAAAAACACAAAAAAGTGTATTATATTTAGTTTACTGGTGAAAAATAGTGATGCGTATTTGATTAGGCTTACAGGAACTTCCCAGGACTTTGCAACACTCACATGTACAGGTGTTAAAATGCCAACAACAGTTAAGACTGCAAACAAGTTTGGTTTTGCTAAAATGATTTCATTTGTAGCATGCTTGATATATCCAGAAGCCTAAGTAAACTTAGCTCAGAAACCTGTAGTGGTACTGGTACTAGCTCAAGAAACTCTTTACACCAAGCCAAGTCTTTGTAATTGTACCCTTAGAAGTACAGAAATCTGTCATTGATTTGAAATTACCAGCTGTGGTGACCAACAGGTCTGGTAAATCTAAGGGGATCTTGTATGTCAACCTTTGATGTATTCATGCTACCACTTGACATGGTTTGGGAGGATAGCCAATTACAAGAGTCTGACGAGCCACTTAGACTTAGCACAGCTGTTGGTTGTAATTTCAAATTCAGATCAAATTTCTGTGCTTCCAAGGGCAAAAGCCCTGACTTGGTGTAGAGAGTTTCATTAGATAGTAACACCGTGGCAAGTCTTTGAGCTAACTTAAACTAACTGAATGTTAACTCAGTTTACTTTATTGTGTCAGCAGCCAACTTTACTGTTCTTCCTAATCTATGTGTTAGCACCATCTCTTCTTCCTTATATGGTATTGATGTTTGACATCGGTAATAGGTCAGAATCAAACAGCGTGTACAGTTTTAAAGTGATTTGACTATGGGTCTGGGTTGAAAATGAATTCCCTACATTGCAAATACTCACTCATTCTAGAATCAAACATTTAAAAAAAAAAATCTGTTGCATATGTCCACACTTTTCTTGTGATTATTTTCCCCATGGAAAAAATATTAAAAACAAGGTGAGCTTGCATAATAATTGATTTTATAGGCTCCCATGGCACAGACACCAAGTGTTTATTTCATGTCGTTTCATTCATACTATTCCTATGTTTGTTTACAGAATGTAAAAGATATGTGCATACAAAATACTTTACTATTAATTTCTATGCAGGGCTTATTGATTGTTACTCAATGTGATCAAAAGACTTGTGAAATTCATATCAACAGGATTTATAGATGAGTCAAGTCAGAACACTTTCCAAAGACAGGGTTCTCCCCAGTTTCAAAGGTGTGCTGGTTGTCAATCAATATACATTTCCAAAGGTGGGGTCCTCCCCAGTTTCAAAGGAGTGCTGGTTGTCAGTAAATATTCATGAATATTGATATTCTAAGAATATCAAAAATGACAATGGTAGATTATTATCAAGTTCATAATTTTTGTAAACAGTGGAACTGATTAGAAGCATGTTGTTTGGGGGTACAATATTTGAGTAAGGTGTAGTTTCCAACCAGTACAGGGAATACTGTGCCCTATATGCCAAAATCAATCCATCACTAATACACTTGTGATGCATCGTATCTGGTTTTCCACTACCCCTTATCAAGTGGTGACTCACAAGAAAATTCGAAAAATACTCAGCAAACAAATTTGTTTTTTAACAGAGAGCACACTGATAGGGAGAGCCCTGCGTCATGGTTTAATCTAATGTGCCTATTAACTTTTCACTCATGAAAGTTTTATTCAGGGAGGTGACTTTGATTGAAATAGAGGAATTTCACTTTACAGCCTGTGTGACAATGTGAAAGGATATCCAAACTGCCACCCTGTTGGGTCTACACTGCCAATCGTAGCTGGGCAGCTAGTGGAAGTCATTTCAAATGACGTTTTGAATGTGATAATACTCAAAAGAGTCAAAGTATATATAATAACAAATATCTGGTAATAATATTGAGCTATCTGCAAGTTTTACATTTCAAAAATGTAACATAATTACTTTGTGCAAGGAGTAAGTACTTTTATCTTGAAAGAAGTGAGAGCTCTTGTCATCTCACCTTCAAATGTATATTTCACAGCATGGGGAAATTATGTAGATAAAACATACATACATACCATAATATTGGTGAGGAACCCTTTTAAAATATGAAGAAAATATTTTACCTACTTACTGCCCTTAAACAAGAACACTGTGTTCAAGTTAGACTAAAGAAGGAAGACTGAGAGAAGTTATTAAAGATGTACAATCATTTCAATAAGTTGAGATTTTCTCTTGTGGTGAGTTTCTTTCTTTCTGTAAGTTCCAGTGTCGATATTTTATATCCAGAATGTATATATTCTGTTTTCTTTATGATTCCCAAACTTTGGGATGGCGATCAATACCAAAAATGTAAACATACAATACACAGGATGGTTTGAGCAGTAATATTGAGTCGAATGACCAGCCAACCTAATACATCAGATGTTAAAGGTGAACGCCACTCCAGGAAATACATGTATTTTCCTAAATTCATGTTTATTAGATGTACGTTCAATATTCATGATGCCTAGATAGTCATGAATATTCATGATGTATCTAATAAATATGTTTGTCTGCTAAGTCCCATGATGCAATGGTAGACCAGTATGAGAACAATAGAGGTGAAATAGAGTTTCAATTTGGTGTTTCTTGGCAATCATGCAAAATTTATGTGATGTGAAATCATGAAATGACTCTCCAGATCGCAAAGTTTGTGAAAATACATCTATTTCTTGGAGTGGTGTTTCCCTTTTATCTGATGCATCCTATCCAGTGCTAAACAATCCAGTATCACATATATTTCCTATATTAGGGATTCCAAACCTAGGCAAGGAATCGACCTGAAATAGTATTGGTTCAGTTTGACATTTTCAGTTGAGATTGTTTTCTTGAAAATGTCAACATTCAATAGACTTTGAGGATACTGGATGAAAATGTTAAAAAAAAACATTATGAGAGTGTGTTTCCAGTTAGAATGAAGATGAATTCTCACAAAGTATCTGCACAAAATAGTATGATGGCCATCCGACAACAACTGTCAAAGTCAACAGAACGCTGGGGAACTAACCATATACAACCCATAACACCAAAGTAAAGCGTTCTCTGTATGTACCACAATCGTTTATAGCATCCATATCAATTGTAAAAGTATACTGTTTCATTTGTTAATTGACCACATTAAGAAAGGCCACATGCTAGGCTTGTAGATAAAACAATTGAAACAGTATACTGTTACACTTGATATGAATGCTATAAATGAGTACCATACAGAGAGAGTGCTTTACTTCAGTGTTACTTGTTGTAAAGCTGTATTTACCTAGGGAGTTAGGGTTAGTGTTTTATTAGGGATAGCTATAGGGTTAGACCCTCTAACTGATACCAAATTTGTCTCAATGCTTAAAAGTTGTCCATTGTACTGCAGGCATCCACAACATTCTTCTCAATATCCCTTGTTGTTCTTTCATTCTTTGACAAATTTTAAAAGCAATTTACACGAACTCTTGTAAATGTTCACACTTATAAAGTGTGCATAAAGAACATCAACAAATTTAATTATGTAAAAGTAAGAAGAGATATTACTTATGTTTTTAATACATCCTCTAGGAACTATGTTGTACTTGATAACCAAGCAGTAAAGAAACTGAATATGTTTTGCCACTATATTAAACTCGACATATTTGTGTATGAGACGACAAGGTGAGTTTTTTGAAAGTTAGTGTACACACTCAGTTTGTCATTTGTGTTTTTCAGTTGGTGTACTGCCACATAGTAATGTACTTTTCTTCCAAGATATGTTCTATTTGTATATTGATTATTTTCAGTTACTTGAGGGTACTCACCACTTGGGGTTGGGGAGGGGGCCCTACTCCCTGTACTTGACTATATACGTTTATGTGCCACCCTTGCTTGGGGGGGGGGGGGTCAGAAAACTACACATAGTTGTGGATAGGCCATTGTAGGCACTCTCCTTAATTGCTCATTACTTGTCTAGTGAATGGTTAAATAGGAGCACCAACTTGTGTAGCAACAAATCTTTCAGTGTAGTGTATCACTGATAGCTGGTGTTGTGAACTTCCAAAGTTTGAAATGAAGCATGCTATAAATGCATTATTTCTGATGTAGGAATATTTATAATTTGTCATACATTTGATGTATGGGACATGATATAGACCCTTTTTGCATGCATATGTTAATTTGTTGGCATGTACATATGGTATTTGTAGTCTATACTTTCTATACCCTTATCTGTATGGTCTATGCTGTGCTGCAAGACGTAGCGTGTACAATAATCCAGAATCAGTCTGTAGTTTAGTCTCGATGCTATCTGTTTGTTTTGAATCTGAAGACTCGCCATTCACGTCTAGTCAAATGAATATATGTACAACATTCCATGCTAAATTTTAAATTACCACTACCACCAACAGGTGTATTTAATCCAGTTGGCGTCTGATTACGTTATCACGTCCACATGTGACCTGTATTCAAACTTGAAGGTGGCATTATGATATAAACATAATTTGCATAATAGGATTGTGTTTTGAATTACCCAATTGCAAGCATCCATCAATGTATGGATTACTATAGTCTATCAGCTAGCCCTCGGATGTTCTTCCGATAAAATACGACACACAGCCGAACAACGCTATCGAGGATGGAACATCTGAGGTCTAGCGAATGTCATCAGGATATAAATAACTGCCAATCAGAGAACCGTATTAGCGACAAGCACAAACAGAGGACAATAGCTAAATTTTCATGCATATTCATCTTAAGGAGGGGCTTGTAAAAATAACCACCAATGTGTTAACTAAAATGTGTGAATGACAACGTCTACACACTCATCAAACACAATTACCATAAACTGATAAGACATAGTAATGACATAAATGTGTTTGTCAACACCTGCATGCAGAGATTGAATATATTAAAGTATATATATGCATAGATGGCCCAACCCACCGCTTATCGTAATCTCAATGGAATGTCCGGTCTGAAAATGACATTCGCTAGACTGTTCGGGCAAGCCCTCACATGTGAACTTCGTTCGCTTATAGTTATAGCATCAAAAGAAAGCCCGAACGTCTAGCAGCAAGACTAGGATTACTACTGACATGCTCTGTTCATACTTTTTATCAGCATGTGGTCAAGTGAGATTTTCGCTGGATTAGATTCATTTGACTAGACATGAGTGGCGAGAACTTTAGATTCAAAACATATGGATAGTATTTAGGTTATCTCTGTTTTGACTATTCATACAAGTCATGGACACTGCTTTACTCACTGAAAAAATCCACTCCACTCAGTACATAGAAAAAACATACCAAAGTTGTGAAGTCAGATTTTTAAAGATAACAAACTTGTAATCAATATACATAAACTTAAAGAAATAGTGGGGATGAAATGGGATGGGGTGGGGAGGAGGAAGAATTTGTGATATTGAAATGCCAATTTAATTTTGAGAAACGTTTTAAAGACATGACAATTCCTTTTCTTTGAAGAAGTTTTCACCAAACACAAAAATTTGCCATAAAAAAAGCAGCTCAACTGTGCAAGTTTAAAATGTTCGTTACATAGAGAAAGATGTGAGAATTCCTAACAATTAAGTAATCATTTTTTGTCCAGCTTTTAAGGTTTGGTATTATTTTTGTACCAACACACTCGGGCAGTAAAGTTAGGAAAGTCGTTGTAAAAGACGTTCAAAGCTTTATTTCAGCATTTCAATAACCCTGTATAGTATTTTTTACACCAAAAGTCAACCTGGTATCTGTCACAAAGTTTATCCATATTTGTACTTAAAACAGGATGTTCTGTTATACACACTTACTTGTAATAATTACTTTTTTTTTGTCATTAAAAGTAAAGATTTATTATAATATGATGTGTTGTCATAGTCGATGTGTGATATTTCTCAAAACAAGAGATTCTGTAGTGCTGTGGTGAGCAAGACTAGATTTATCATCTGTATGGAAAGGTATAGATGAATGGAAAGCCCCCCCCCCCCCCCCCCCCCCCATTTGTTTGTGTGTTATAACAAATGCACAGTCGTACTTATGAAATCAAACAAACAGTACTGACTGTGTATGTCAATGTTGTAGATTTCAAAGTACAGCTGTACGGTATGTTGTGGACTGGGTATAGTACACATACTTTTCCCAAAGTTATGCTAAAAATAAGTTTGAACTTAGTGGTCTGAGGTTTGAAGTAGTGGTAGTCAGTCCAGTATTATTGATTGATCTATGAGAGCTTTCACTATGCCATAGTTTGGTTACTGAAGTTCCGGCCATTTCTCCGGTGAGCACCACAAGAGGGCACACTAGATTTGGGTAAGTCAGGGCTAACATTTTTGTGATGGCCACTAGATGTATAAAGCTGTGAATGAAATCTGTGTGAAAGAACTCTCCTTAAAAAGATTATTATGATAGTAGTTTGGCATATTTTCATTACTGGTAGTCGCTAACAAAATAGTATTGTGGGAATGACAGAAAATGTGTGGAAACTTCATTTCTGCTGTCTTTACGCTACAATACTCAACTATTCCAGCCCTCACTTCCTGCCAACAAATAGCTTGTGAACAGCACTCCTAGTGGCCAAACTATGAAATCTTTTATCTTCCCTATAACTGGGATATGGGCATAAGCATTGGGAGATATGGTGTGTGGGTCTTCATTACAAGCTGCACATGTGATGTAGCGAACCACTCACTTTCATCACTCACAACCAAATACAACATATGAATGTACTTTTAATACTGTGAAGCAAGAAGATCAACTTCTTCAAAAAATTTATTACATTCATATCAAAATATTATTATTTCCAGTATTCTGCTTCAATGAATGAAAATAAAATGTAGCATGGTAATTACATAACAATGTATATATACAAGGTCAATATGCTATATTGCATTATGTACACATTTGAAACAGGCATATCATTACATGAGGCTGAGCATTATCAGAGAGATATAAATTCCACATCCCTGACCAACTTCCAAAGAATACATGTACTTCAAATTTTCCTCAACTCAACTCAAATGAAATGCATTGCATATAATCATGTTCTTTTTTTCTCATTTACACAATTTACAGAAAACAAAAGTTCATGTTGACATGGTCACTAGAGGGCACTATTACTGTCCTGCATGAGACTGTGCATCTGCATCTGGGCTTTGTGATGGTGGTTTGTAGAATGGATCTCTTTGTACCATCATTTCTTGAAGTTTCATGACAGTTTCATTGCTTGATTTCACTGCATTTTTCTGCAATAAAAAAAGCATATAAATAGAATATAAATATGAATATAATATAGAAGAATTTATTGCTAGGTAGGATGAGTGAACTTTTTATTGAAAAGTAGGTCTAACATAATAAAAAAGTTCATAAAGTGAGGACAGGGACACATAGGTTTAAGATGAGTGAAAGAATAAGAAAACTGAATGTACATGGAGACTATCCATACTTGGACCCCCCCCCCCCAAAAAAAAAAAAAAAAAAAAAGAAAAAAAAAGAAAAAAGAAGAAAAAAAAAAAAAGGTTCATGTACATCAAACCTGTTCAGGGCAGATAACTTTATATCCTCTGATTTTTCAGGCTTTGCAGATATTATTATGTAATCCATGTAGTTGCTAACATTTGAAAACAAAAGTTCACATAAATCAGGCCTGTTGAGGGCAGTATTACTTTCATTTCTGGGGCTACCTACATATTGTCAATTCAGTGATTTATAGCTTATTTGATGATATCTATGTAGCTAATTTTAAAAGTAGCTGGTAAAATGTGAAAAGTTAAAGTGATGATATCTATGACCTAGCTAGACCCATGAATCTGCCCAACAATGGAAATAAATTGGTGGAAATAAAACAAAAGTAGACGGCAAGGTATTGATGAGAAGGCGGTTGTTTTTGCCGGCTACCGGCCCTTCTCTACATCCCTGTCATTAAGATACTCACATTCAGGGAGACTCTCATGAGTCCTTTCAGTCCAGGACTGGGTTGCATTTTACCCATAGTGACTTGATACTGTACTGCTAGCAACAATGCTTTGAAACCAATCTCTGTGATCTGATTCCCTGCAGAATAACACATAAATAGAATTGACGTGTTATAGACGCACCATCTTTGTTGGGGGACAAAACTGCTATTCTCTTAATATGTTATATGATCTAATGATTCAACACCTCTTATTCATAACTCAAAACTTCTATAGTAGTGACAATGGTAGAAATTTTAGACACTTACTGGAAAGATTTAAATTGATGAGAGCTCTGTTGCCTGGAATCCATAACTGGCCTTCAATACATTCAACACTTTCTGTCAATGGATTGATTGCTTCAACAACATCCGGTGTCTACAGGAAATGGATATATAATTTTCAACTGATAGTAAAAAGACTTTCTGTAGCATGTACAGTAAAACTCCAATTATCCGAACTCCGATTATCCAAATTGTTTGGTCATCCAAACTGCTGTCATATCCTTCAAAGAGTTCTATTGCTTTCAAATAGTATCCGAATATCCGAACTGTTTGCATATCCGAACAAAATCGCAGTCAGCCTTTGGATAATTGGAGGTTTATTGTATACAACTTTATTTATCTCCTATCTTGATTTAACTATATTGTTGAAATGGAAGGATGCTTTAGTCTGGGCATGCAAAAAACAGTTTGGCATCACACAGTCTGTTTATATACTGTTAACAAAGTAGCTGATACTGAAAATAAAAACTCCTAGAACATCAATTCAATAAATTGTCTAAATAAAAAACAAAACAAGCAATGACATGAGTTTTTCCTACCTCTGACTCTGGTAGAAGTGTCTTCTTATCCTTGCCACCAACTGTCTTCTTACCTTTGGCTGTTTTGCCACCCTGGACCTCGGCTACAACAGATGCTGAATAAGTATGGTAATAGAGGAGAGAGGGAGGTGCACTATCAGACCCTGCCTACGACTAACAGCATAGATGAAAGAGATATATACTTACAGTGGTATTTGAACTACCACGTGTCAACTGGAAAAGTGCCATTTATAATATGGGGTGATGTAGATGACTGGTGTGTAGGGTGGGGGTGGAGTGGGATAGGGTAGGTCATGGGTTGTGATGTGGGGTTTGCATGAGTTGGGTGGGTTAGGTTAGGTTATGCATGTGGGGGTTGATAGGGTTGGGTGGGTTAGGTTATGTCATGGGTTGTGATGTGGGGTTTGCAATGATTAGTGTTCCAGGTGGATATGAATGATGGAATGGTTTTCACATGAGTACAGTACTGTTTTGACATGTATGACATTGTAATGGATGTGTTGTGTTGTGTTGTGTTGTGTTGTGTTGTGTTGTGGGGTGTGTCAGGGTGTTTGACCATGGACATATTGGAATGGATGACAACCATCTAACAGACTGGGTAAAGTGAAGTCTGTAATTTACAATAAAACACAATCTTATGTGTTGACAGATAGTTTTGATATATAATATTGTGTAGGGTGATGTGATGAGGGGCATGTCTGGGCATTTAATCTTCACATGTTGCACAATGATTGCATTGAAATTGTCTGACTTTTGACTTTGTGCGGGTTATATGTCTGGTAATTGACCCGAAATGTATGAGTGTGATGTGAGGTGTGTTGTAAGGTATGTCAGGGCATCTGACTAGGGTATTGACAAAAAGTCTGTAAGGTATGTCATGGGGTGGGATATAGTTGTTAGGGTATCTGACCTGGGAATGTGTGTATGTATTGCTGTGGAGTTTGACAGCGTGTAGACTGGAGATGGAAGGGGGGGGGGGGGGAGGTTGTTCAGGCTACCTGACAAGGAAAAGTTAGGAAAGTATTGTATTGACATGAGGTTGTATATACAGAGAATGAGATGTGATGTGTTGAAGGATCTACGGGTAGAAATGATGAAAATAGTGACAGAGAAGAACAACCGACATAGACATGGTATATTTCTAACTGCCAAGTATAGCAGTTATAGCTACCTGTTACTATCATACAAAATAGGACTTTCCAGATGGAGGTACAAAATAAGAAAGTTTGAAGACAGACCACAGAATATGAAGTAGATGCAGTTAGAAGACACTGGTAAGGTTATAAATTATCAAAAGTTTTCAACAGATAAATTTTTATACATTTTGGATCAAAGCAAGACACCAGAAGAACAGATCATACTGAGCAGCACAGCTGACCAAACACTGAATGATTGGTGTTGACAGTCAACACTATAATAGCAGTGCATGGCAGGATATTGTAGTTTTGTGTTCGTAGTTAGATACAGACAATTATGTAGAGTTTAATAGCAGTGCAAATTCTGCAGGCTAGTACAAGGTCAATAGACAGTGTCCTGTTAAGCTGTTACATGACATGCATACAACATTTGTTTGACATACATTGTGCTGTGTGTCTAATAACCCTCTCAACTTATATTTCCTGTCAATTTTTTTTTCAGGTTTTTAAAATTTTTCTCTCTCCAAATGTTAACTTATTTTGGAAAACTGTTAACATCCTTCACATACCTTCAAAATTTTTTTTTTTTTTAAATGAAACATGTCAACAAACATCTATCAGGTTTTGAATTTTTTTTGGGTAAACTCAAGCCAAGTTTGGACAAAATAAAATAGCATTCTATATCTGCTTCTTATCTGGACAAAGTTTCTAAAAAAAATATTTGTTTTTCCTTTATAAACAGAACAATCTGGAAAGTAATGAGAGGGTCATATGTTTAAATGAATGTGAGTGCAATAGTGGCAATTATACACAGTAGAACAGAAAAACAAAAACAAAACAAAAGTAATATGCTACTAAAACCATTGGTCACAAATGACAGGAATATGCAAATGACATAATGAATATTCAAGTTACACAAACATGCAAATTACATATATGCAAATCACATCATGAGTATGCAATATATGCAATAATTGACATTTTTTCGGACATTGCAGACAGCCAATGAAATAGCATACTTAGAGCTTGCTTGATTGGCAGATCATATAATGAAATGTCGAGAAAAATATTTTTTGGATCTGCAGATGACAAATCTGTCCAACAGCCCCTTCTTGAAAACACTATAGAGGCACAAAATATTCTAACTTTCAACAAATTGTCAATTATGACCAATGCTATATAGCATATTGAAAAATTACCTTCAGCTTTTGCTGAGACGGCTTGAAGATGAAGAAAAGTCATAGAAAAGATGAAGAAAGTTGGCACAATAGTAAGTACTGGAAGTACATGACAAGTTAAGGATTTATGTGTTCGATTGAGAAAAGATAGCATGGTAGTTAAAATGAAAATACAGTTGGTGAGAAAATATGTATAAAATTAACTGATTCTGAAGGAACATGCGGTTACACATTTTAGCAGAAACAAGGTAAAGCATAATAAAGTTAAGAAGGGAGGGGCTAGAACATGTTCTTTGTTACTAATTTTTGGTTTGAGAAAAATACTGAGAAGAAGGTAGAAAATTAGATTGACTTACAGACAAACAGACAGAGACAGAATGACATTCCATCTACTTCTAAAAGTACTGAATCAAGTTAAGTATTCACTATTTGAGGGACTGGGATGAGAGGAAATGTTGCCTCAAAACAGATGTATATATGTATACCTTGAACTACATCACCACACAAACTTAGAACTAAATGGCACAGTTCTGGTTGACCAGTCAAGAACTGAGTATGATCATTGCATTATTACAATCCAAGCATTTTTCTGTGAATCTAATTGTGTAGACACTTTTGTGAAAGTGATAGGAACACTAGAGTCTGGGAGTGATAAAGAATTTACTTGATCACTTGCACTTTTAAGTATTCCAGGATACAGCTGTGATTTTGTCAATGTGCTGTCTTGTCTGTAAATCCATGTGTGTGTGTGTGTGTGTGTGTGTGTGTGTGTGTGTGTGTGTGTGTGTGTGTGTGTGTGTGTGTATGTATGTATGTATGTATGTATGTATGTATGTATGTATGTATGCATGTATGCATGCACACACGCACCTACGTACATACATGTGTGTGCGTATGTATGTATGTATGTATGTATGTATGTATGTATGTATGTATGTATGTATGTATGTATGTATGTATGTGTGTGTGTGTGTGTGTGTGTGTGTGTGTAAATGTGTGTTTATGTGTACTAAATATATATATGAGTGTCTGATGATCGCAATATGCGTGAAACTCCGAGTTACACCCAAGAAAGAGTTCCAGTACTACCAAAACTATATATATATATATAAATATATATATATATGTGTGTGTGTGTGTGTGTGTGTGTGTGTGTGTGTGTGTGTGTGTGTGTGTGTGTGTGTGTGTGTGTGTGTGTGTGTGTGTGTTTGAGCTGTACTGTGTTGTATATAAAACCTTCAGCTGTACCACGGAACACATACTAGACTATACATGATATCCAAACAAGTGGTGGAGGGTGTTTTCACAATGGATTGTGTAGACCATACAATAACCGTACCAGTAAGGAAGAGAGTTGCAGTGCACTACTGAGTGTCCCTGTCCTAAGTGATGGAGGGGGGCTGGCTAATAATATCTATATGCATCAATAGGGCTCAAAACACAGATACCAGTCACTAGTAGCTATATATGTAATATATAACACATGTAAACAGTGACTATTCAAAATATATGTTTTTAGCTGCATAAATGTACAAGAAAACATTTAAAACTATTTTCATGTTTTTGTTTCATGTGCATTTTTTTATTTAAGAATTTTTTACTGTTCAGTTACATTTAGTTCAAATAGCTTGAGAAGCCCAACAAGTTTAACTATTTTGACTTACAAGCCAATTTGTGTATTCATTTGCAGCAGAATTATTTACAAATAATGACAAATACTTGAGTACAGTTTTTACTCAAACAAGTGCGAAACAAGTCAACAACTCAAGCTGTTTTTTGTACCCAGTTTTTAAAAATCTAATTAAATTAACAAATTTAGGTTATATTATATGCAAACCAGCTTTTAAATCAGAAAATAAGTAAAACATTTTTTTCCTGTTTTAATAAAAAAAAAGGGTTATTTCATTTATTTGCAAATGCATGGAAATTTTGATATTTTGTTCTGAAATATTTCTTCACTATATCCTTGTGGATAAATGTGATTTTAGTTATTGTATTATTATCATGTTAACCCTTTCATGACTAGAGACGAGTTTTAAATAATATGGGGACCCAATTTCTATGAATATTTTCATAATTACAATAATATTACTTTATTAGGAATTATATTATAGCATTACCAATTCCAGTGAATTTTGTGACGTCATCGCTGTACATTATTACTGATAATGTACTCCGTTATTGGGCATCGCGGCCCCGGAACGAGCATAACAATACAAGCTTATTTGTTCTGTTTCTTCATACGACTAGGTATTTTTTCGAAATGTATGTTGTTACTTATGATTGTCATTTCCACTGTTTAAAAATACAACGCATTCATGAAACAAATTTGTGTTCACAGCAGTTCATTGAAGTGTATATGTGTGTGTACGTGTACGTGTGTCGCTATGATTAGTATTCAGCTTCCGGGCCGAACATGGCAGACCATGTTCAGCGCTGTGTATATTATACGTTGTTTTGCGTTTCTCGGTCTACAAATTCACTGGAATTGGCAAAACTATAAAAATAATAACAATAATGTACGTCCTCCCAGTCCATAATGGACTCAAGCAAACTTTGCACTCCATAATGGGCTCGGCTGTCGCCTCGCCCATTATGTCGTTCAAAGTTTGCTTTCGTCCATTATGGGCTGGGAGGGCGTACATTATTGTTTAAGTAACATTTCTTTAATTCCAGTCTAAAATGAAGTTGATATATGCCAAAAACTTACATAAAACAAGAATTTTGGCTGCACAATTTTGGCGGGAATGTTTTCAGTATTGAAGGGGTTAAAGTGGCACAAGCATGGTTTTACTTTAAGTGAAAATACTTCCATAAAACCTTGATTAAGGTATTTTAGGGTAATATAATATCAAGGCATGCCTACAATTACCTTTTGGTATTGTTAGAACAGTTGATTGCCTAGTATGGATTCCTCACCATTTTTTGGTATGTATAAAACTTACGTCATCCGATGGTTTATATGTTATATCTTAATACCAGGTTTGAGTTTAGTCAGTTACAAGTGATAGTTCTGTATGCTTCAGTAAGTAGAATACTATGCGTGATTTTAAAATATGCAGTGTAAATCTGACCTAAAAATGTATAAACTCAGCTTGTGCCCCTTTAATGTTGTGGAAAACGAAACGAGTTGGGAACATTTATGAACACTGTCTGATTACTGTAATACTGTAATCAAGAAATAAAACTGGCCTAAAGTGGAAAATAATGTTACAGGGTAGAAGGATAGTGTTTTGAGCCCTGTGTTTGCATTAATCATCACACCACACTGTGTTGCAGGAAGTGACTATTTTTTTGGCCTGCAGCGAGTGTCGCTTTGAATTGAACCAGTGCTTTGGAGTGAAGGGGGGGGGGGGGGGGGGCAATAAACAGTGGGAGATGTGACGAGGTAGTATATTTTCACACAAATGGTCAGTGCTGGAGAAGTTGTTGGGGGGGGGGGGGACAGCAGGCAATATCAAAGATTACTATTACACACATTGTGATGGGGAGGGGGAAGGAGGGAGTGAGTGAACAGACACCACACAGCACGCACTGCAAACTCAAATCGAGAAATTCACAAAAAAATCTAGAGCTGTCTCAACTGATCACGGCATTGTCATTATTGGCTAATGTAATCTAGGTGTAACAGGAAATGAACATTTTTTTTTTCCCAAACCATAATCTGTTGTGAAATATGTACACCAAGAATATCTTGGGACATGCTACAAATACAGTACAATGGAGTGCTTTCAGTTGAGAGAGCCGACATTCAAAAACTCAAAAAAAAATAATATTAGAACTTCAAAATAGTGTGTGCAATACTAGTGCAACATTGAAAGGTGCACAATTACAAAGAAGAGGCCATATTCCTGATAATAGGAGTCTTAGTTGGAGAGAATTAGGTGCAAATCACAAAATGAAGGATTCACTCAATATTTACAAACTACAGGGGTGAGATCAAGTTGGCTATAAACCGGGTTAAAAATAAATAATGAATGTTGAGGGCGCTATACAAATGTCACATGGCGTAGAGGGCGCCATAGCTAGTTGAATCAGGAATATAGCTGATTGGCATGCATGTGTAAGTGCAAACCATGGTGGTGCTACATTTAAAACAAATGGAATCACATGCACATTAATCCGTTTGGTTTTAAAAAATTATCCATTTGACTTGGCTGTTTGGAATTCTAGTATTTCTGAGGACATAAAAATGTGTAGTTCTCCATGTCCTTTCATTTGGCTGAGGTTGCGACATCTGAACTCCCGCCTTTATAGACAAGGTGATCGGGGTAAGATAATTTTCGGCAGGGAAAGGGGGAGCGATGTAGGAAATCTTGGGAATGGAGTTACTCAAAGTGCATGCAGTGAACATGACTATCATATGCAGTGTGATTATAATGAAGCCAGAATATCATATCATATCATATAAAATATCTCTACATTATCGTTGTTACAAAAAAAAAAATTTAAAAAAAATTCTGGAGTTCATGTGTTAGCTCCGTTCCACCATGGATACTCAGACATATCATGCTCAAAAGAAAATAATCACCAAAATCCGAGAGAAAAAAAGGAATGACAGACAAAAAACAACAACATTATGATGACAAAATTTGTTTCCGTGTCTTAGCAGAGGCAACACTTCAAGAACATGCTATATGTTGTCTTCTTGCAAATTGGAGGAAACAACAAACAGATAATCAGAGACTGCCACCAGCAGGTGTGTGTGCGATACTCTCAAGTTTGCTAAGTCTTGCGAATTATAAGGTGTCTTTGGTTTTCAGTTATTGCCATCATAACAACACAAAACTTCATTAAAATATTACGATATTAGAATATGAATACACCTCAAAAACTTGCTACTACATGCATTTAACACCGTTTAATATATTCTGATGAAGAATGCAGTTGGTGTTGAATCAGATTTAAAATTAATTTACCTCATGCACATTTTTGACTTAATGTTTAAAAATTCACACTTTGATGAAAAACTTGATTAATATGCAAATGAGAATGTTATCATGCAAATTTTAAGAATATTGTAACTTTTCACTTTAAAAGTACACATGCAAAGGTGGTATGTAAGTGAGGGTGAGAGAATCCCGGGAGAGAATCCAGCACACATGAATTTAATTAATAGCTTTCTTTTTTGCAATCTTACAGCACACTGTTCTTGGGTAGCCTCTACTTAGAGCACGTTAAAATGTTAATATTTTTGCAGAGCGTGGGTAAAAATGGTTTTGTTCTATATTCTTAAGCGAGTAAGTTGTAATGAAACGATAGTCAACCTTTTGACCCATGCCTCTGAGTATCTGCATGAGGTGCAGCAAACAAACAAACAAACCAGTCATTTGCATTTTAAGATGATGATGTCGTCACAGCACAGGTGCATCATGGGTTTTGGATGAGAGGGTAGCACACCATAAACATCACAAAGCCAGTTGAGAGAAAAGAAAAACACAATGATTAGCGCTGCAACAAACAAACAAACAAACAAACAAAACAAACAAACATACGAGACGCATCATGTTATGTGCTGGCATTGGGCATAGCAGTCTCTGGAATCCTTGCAGTTATATACTGCATAAAGTTATTAGTTTTCACATTATAAATTTGTCTATAGCATTCTAACAAAAATACTTATTTGTTTTAATAAAAAAGAAATAAACACATACAAACAAGGTTATGGCTTACGCTTACATTTCTGATTTTCAACTCAAAATTTTAAAACTTGCACTTTTTAATTCTTGTTTGCAATTTTTTGTTAACATGCATTAAACTTCTGTTTACAATTAACTATATTTGTTTATTTTACGATATCGCAATCAGTGCTGCTATGGTTACAGTTACAACACTTGTTTGTTGCCATCAGTGCTGTTGTTGCTATGGTGACGGTTAAACTATCCGAACTTTTCAACTTTTTTTTTCGTGCAATTTTGCTTAAATACATTTAACGAGCACCTTTGACAACATCTTCCCAAGGTTTGGACTTAAACAACTCTAAATGTGTATCTTCAGGGCCATAAACTGAGGAAGTTGTTGGACTGAAATGGGAAAGTATAGTAATAGTAGAAAATGCCGAGTCAAGTCAAAATTGAGAAATCAGGAAAAAATAAAAATAAAAATATATTACTAACGATATCAGTTGTTTAAGTAGGTTTAGAATATTATTTCTAACTACAGTTTTTTTTTTAAAAGTTAGTTTTGTAAATTGGTAAGATTGGGTTTCAGTTAAACATGAAAATCATTGAACAAAGTCAGTATGCAAGGAGTACGAAACTGTTATGTTGACATGATCTCACAGATGATGTGATCTCACAGATGATGTGATCTCACAGATGATGTGATCTCAGACGTGATCTCACAGACGACGTGATCTCACAGATGGCGTGATCTCACAGACGATGTGATCTAACAGATGATGTGATCTCAGATATGATGTGATCTCACAGATGGCGTGATCTCACACATAACGTGATCTCACAGATGGTGTGATCTCACACACGACGTGATCTCACACATGATGTGATCTACCAGATGACATGTTTATTGATATTATGAAAACAAGTGCAGTAGTGTTATTTGATAAGTGAATGAGCAACTTGGTGTAGAAAAGAACAAAAAAAAGTGTTTATTAAAATGACATGGGTCAGTCAACCACAAAATCTGGACACCATTTAAGAACAAACTGCCTACCAAGCATGGCTATCTTGTTGACACCTTACCAGGAAAAGAAAATATATAATAAAAACAGATGAATGTAAAAGTAGTGGAGATATGACAGCATCTGAAAGAAATGCTCTTAAAAAAAATAACATTGTAATGACAACAAGAATGATATAACCCTACCCACACCATGAATATTCAAATTTGGACATGCAGAAATTAACATAATCCCACCCACTTTATGAATATTCAAATTTGGACATGCAAAATTAACATGATCCCACCCACTATATGAATATTCAAATTTGGACATGCAGAAATTAACATAATCCCACCCACTTTATGAATATTCAAATTTGGACATGCAAAATTACCATGATCCCACCCACTATACGAATATTCAAATTTGGACATGCAAAATTAACATGATCCCACCCACTATATGAATATTCAAATTTGCAGACATGCAAAATTAACATGATCCCATCCATTATATGAATATTCAAATTTGGACATGCAGAAATTAACATGATCTCACCCACTTTATGAATATTCAAATTTGCAGACATGCAAAATTAACATGATCCCATCCATTATATGAATATTCAAATTTGGACATGCAGAAATTAACATGATCTCACCCATTATATGAATATTCAAATTTGGACATGCAGAAATTAACATCATCCTATCAACACCATGAATATTTAGTGTTTGATATGCAGAATTAACATGATCATGCTCACAGCATATTTAAATCTCAATGGATTGTGCATGCAGAAATTTGAAAAACCAAGTGGTGAATGGCCAGCCCACCAAAACAATTCTATAAATGCCTTCTTTGCAATGATGCCAAGCATATCTACGTGTATGACCATGAATTTGAACTTGTGTATGTGGATTGGTCTGAATATGCTATGACTGTAAACTTGCGAAGTATGGCACATGATATTGTACATTTTCTCTAAAAAAACATGATCAAATTACACACATAAGATAATTTTTAAAATCAACATTCCATAAATTTCCTTGCTTCCTGATATGTTCTCATATATTTTAGTTTGGAAGTGAAGATAAGATGTGTTAGATTTCTATAATCAGGGATATTGTTGATGGTAGCAAAAATGTTGATTCTCAGTTTTGTTAATTCAAGAATTGGATTTGGAAAGATAAGATCAGCAAATGGGAAGGCAAAGGCTTATAGAAAATGAAACAAAAATTGTTTGAAATCAAAATAAAATATAAAATGGAAAAAGGGTTGGGTGAAAATTGGCCTCTTGGCAGATACATCACATTATTCTACACTAAATCTGAACTCTCCATAACTAAGGGATTACATTCAAAATTTTAAAATAATGTAATGAAATTATTTTCAACTATTAAATGTTCGTGTAAGGAATTCTTATCAAGATATAAGATAATTGTGAGTACCATATACAATGGTTTCTTCATTTTGTATTTTTTTTTACATTTTGAACCTCGGAAAGTTCATATGATGTACATGTCAAATTCCTGCTGTCTAATACATGTACACTTGTAAATTGTAGCGTAAAAATCCTTAGTTTAAAAAGTTTATAAATTTCACTTATTTTAAACCACATCATCTATAAATACTCCTAACATTTCTATTTCCACTTGATTCAAATTTGCATATTATGCAAATATGTTCATTAACATGCAACAATGAAAACAACAATGCAATTGCTGTATAAATGTGTATAAACTTAAAACTCGGTCAAATTCAGCTATTGAAGACAGATTCATTTGACTTTGACAGTTTTGACAGATTCATTTGGCATCTCATAACAATGCTGTAGTTGTAAAAAGTAAAAATTATTCAAATCACAAAGGCACCTAAGTGGTAACATCTGAGAACACAAATTTCATGCCAAGATCTTTCTCTCATCAGGACAGTCCCTTTTTTCTTCTTCTTCACATTTCAAAATTTTTTATTGTATTATGTCAAATTCCCACACTTTCCTTCATTTTGTCAAAATATATCATGTTACGAGAGTTTTACCACTATATCATATATATGGTTTGCAATGACAACACCCCTGGTATGGCATTCTTAAATTCAGACTGCACTTTGTCTGTGTACATGTTCATATGTAGAATTTCATGATTTCATATTCAATACTATCATTTCATAAATAACCACCAACCATGAATCTCTATGTACACGTATGAAAGACATGATTAACACCAGATCCTAAGGACACATCTACTTATCTGTATACATCTGCAATAAGTGAATCCAAAAACACTTCAGCAGTTTTAGTACTCATTTATTGCAGAAGACAGAATTTTTTTTTTCGAAAAACACTTTCTCTGTATTTTGTTCAATATCACCGCTTACGACTTAATAACTAAGAAATTTTAATACTGACCTTTCTTCCATTTGTCATCCTTTTTTGTTCCTCCTTTTAGTGTTTTCTCGTCTTCTTTTTCTTTCTTAGCATCCTGTGTATACAAACAATTATAATATGTTAAGTTAAACTCTGGAAAACCTATATAGGTTGTTTCCCTAGATATCTGCTTATGTTTTGCACTGAGAAAAGAGCAATGTATTGATGCTCTTCAAGTTTTCATAGAACAGTGATCAACTGAGCAAGGGAAGCAATTTCAGCATGTCATCTAATCTAATCTAATCTAATGTAATCTAATCCTGTCACAGATTCCATATTACTACTTTTCACATGAAACATAAAATGGTTAGTTACAAGTGAAGGTATATATATAAACTTTGCAAGCAATTGAAGACATTTACAGGGATTAATAACAGTCCCTTACAATTTCATTAACCAAGGCTTTACCAGGACTTTTCAAAGTAAATTATCAGTATTTTGTAGTACAATTTTGGAGTCCATTGCATTCACAATCCACTATTTGACTTTTGTGGAATAATCTTTACTTAGTCTGGCATTGGGAATATTGGGAATTCACAACATCTATATGTTTGATTACTCCATTTAACTTCCTATTCGTGTGAGGACTTTCAGGACCTTTCCTTAGTGAGTCCTATGATGTCTAAGTAAAGCTGCTTCATTTCTCTCCTACACAATATGTATACTATAGTTTCAAAAGCAAAGAAATTATTTCCAAGCATCAAACTCTATCACTGTAGTTGTTATGCATGCATCCTCCCCTTACACAACTTTTCATAAACACTCTTTTTTGTGTTCAGATTAACATTAAACCAAGACCACAGGATTCAAACTTTGGGGTTTAACATAACGAACTGTGAATGAGTTTCAATGCTGGAAATGTTTGCTATTATTTTGTCACACCATGCATGTTTTAATTTATACCATCATGCAGTGCATATAGGCATTTTGACACTGAATATGGGGGGATTTGGAGAAAAAAAATAAAGTTTCAGACTACCCTGTCGGCAGAAGTTTTGATTTAATGTACATGAACACACTGTAATAAAAACACTGATGCAATAATTGAATACAGATTTCACCTGTAAGTAAATGCACAGATGGGTTTCTAAGTGTATTTTTTTAATCATGAATTTGAACAAAATGAGGAATATTTTTAGTATATGAGAACATAGTCTTTCAAGATTACAGCAACAAACTGTTACTGTTATCGTTGGCAATTTGCAACGACTAAAAATAAAATTTGTAGACACAAAACTTCACAGTTGCGAATTTCACATCAATAACCTATAAAACTTTCTAAAATACTAAACTCAGAATTGATGAATTTTGATCCTGGAAAAACTAGATTACTTTTTGGGGGAACTACAGATTGTATGTATTTGTTCAGCAATTTGGGATGACTACTGATGCACTGCACTGCATTACATTAGAAGCAGAAGAGTTTACAACAATTTTTTTTACACCATGCTGTTTGAGTTCATATTTACATTGTCAACATTTAAAAAATACAACACATAATTATCAGTCACAAATATATTACACATTATTACCCTAAAAACATAATTAAAATTCACCACAAAGTCAGAAAAATCTTTAATTCCACTGTCCCCTTTACAACACTAGACAGACATAGCCTGAGATAATACAAACACGCATGGTATTAGTACATTGAGGTTTATTTACATTTGCTACCATATCGAACTGGTAGTAGCTATGTCATGATGGACACAGCAGCCCATCAAGTCTCAAAAGTGTTTTAGGTCATAGGTCGAGGCAATTTCAATTAAGACGGGAAATCTTATTTAAATCTATGAAAATTACCATCTCATTAGCTTAAAGTATGCACCAAAAAGTTATCTGAAACATTAACAAAACTGATTTGATATAATGGCTACTTTGGAAAAAAAAGCAATATTTAAATTGAGGGCCATCAATTTCAGTATTATTTTCTTTTAATAATTAAAATCACAAAAATTGAAAAACTTTGAAAACATTATTAATTTGCATAAATTCTAGTATTTGACATATTGTCTGTTGCCAAGCCAACCTGACACTTTTATGACTTGATGAGTTACTGCAGTTTTGGAATGGGGAGGGGATTGGGAAAGGGTGTTGTGTTAGGGTTACTCCACTCCAGTGTTAGTGCATACTGTTATCAGTGAGTGAGTTGGAATCACACATATCATATCAGTGTTAGGAGGGGGAGGGGATGTAAGTTTATGGGTATGTGTTGTGGGTTGTGGATGGTGATGTTTTACCATGGCTGATTTAGACTTGGCATTGTCGTCTTTGTCCTTATCACCTCTCTTGCCATCCTGTTTTATTAATCAGTAAGAAAAACAAAAAATCATATGGTACAACCAATAAAATCAATCATATATGATAAGCTATCATTCTAAAAATTGAAAGTCAGAGGTACGAAAAAGAGTTTGGCCTGTATGACTTCTAGTACATATCACAATATTTCAACATGTCAAAACACCAACATGATATTTTCACTGCTTCCACACACACATGTGCATGCCATCACACTTTCACCACCTGTATGCCCTCTTTAAATAACACAATTTTTTTTGCGGTCAAAATAATGACAGTCAAATAAATTTCTTGCATTAAAGTCACCACATAATAAGGAATACGGTAACAATCAAATTCAGTGGGCAACAAGAAATTGCTTCGAGTCAGTGGCATGTGAATTCGGCTCAGAGAGTACACTGCTTTTCATTTCTCTCCTTTTATTTCCAATTTTTCACTCTCACTCGCTTAGATGTCATCTTGCCCTCTCACTATTTCACTCTCTACCAAGATTGAGTCTAGTTTGTTTCAACTGCTTTGATTTTTAGATTACGTTAATTTCTATCATAAATTTCTAGTTCTTGTATAGTGGATAAAGAGAAATTCGCAGTTCATGTAATTTGGTTAAAAAGAGTGATTTTTAAGTGGAAGAAAATGACAAAATATAATATTTGTCACAAAAAAATGAGTCGTGATCAATTAGGCAATGTGATGTTGAAGTGCATTTGTGGTTAGTTCTGTAAGCTGTGAGGTGAACGAAAAAAAAAATGAATTTACTAATTTCTATCATAGGTAATGCATGACTGAAAATGAAAAAAAAACAGTGTCAAGAACACCCCTAAACTACAAGTCACACCAAACCACACACAGGACTAAACTGTGATTGGCACTGACGAATACAGACTAAACTATTAATACTGGGTAATGCAGCATCAAGTTTGGGAGGGGTTCACACACATCACCTTAGTAAGACCAATCCCCCTTTGTCTAGTTCCTGCAACCCTTCTAGAAGGAGGCTCTTCCTCTTGAAGGGGGAATGCCTCCTCATCCAAAGTTTCGTCCACAACAAACTTATATAGAAAGGATATGAAGATGATGAAAAGTTGATAGATGAACAGTTAGTTATGAGAATAGATACAGAAAAGTTACAATGACAGCATTTGAATCAATGACAACATGTAAACAATAACACACACTCAGTGACAAACATTTCATACAGACTGACACGCAGACTGACAGAGACCCACACACATAACAGACACAGACATGACATGCATATCTGAAACCAATGGAATGACTCATGCAACAACAACAACAACAACAAAAACAACAACAAAAACAACAACAACAACAACAACAACAACAATCATAACAACAACCACCATTGTAGTTCCCCAGTCACTCAGTCAAAAGTCAAACAGGTTTATTTAGATAAAATTTCTTGTAAAACCCATGCAAACTGGGCAGTTTCTCATCATGGAAAAATATGTACCAAAACATGTAGTAACGAAAAGGCAAAGTTATAAAAATCATTAAATATATTATCTTTTCATTGATACCATCATTGCAGCATTATTATACATCACAAAAAACTTTTGAGGCAATTATGTACTTTAGATAAAAACATTTCTTGTTTCTAATTTTCAACTTTAAAAGCAACAGTGCATCTACAAATTGGGTAATAATAAACAAATATTGGAACATTGGCTCTGGTTTGACAAGAGTTTGATTTCCCCTCTTCATTATACATGGGGCTAACATTTTAATTGCAGACAAAATGGTGAAACCAAAACACAGCAAATTGAAGTCAATATCAAGGCAATGTATCAGTCAGTACACATGACATGTTATCCTCGACACGTATCCATTCAAATAACAACATACCAGGGACAGCTTGGGTAACAACATTGAGTATATAACTCTCTACAAACAGATGTCAAACTCAAGCACAAATATCTCAGTTCAATGAACATCACAGGCGATGTGAAGCTACTGACAGGTTCCACTGATTGAAGAGTATCTGCTACTATACTATACTGTGTTATTCAAATCTTAACAGCAGAATTCATCTTTTGTTTCATTTTTTCTAACTAATCAGCGTGAACCACATTCCAAAGGCTTCACATTATACCAACTTCACACCCTACATTCAATTTCATGCACATACATTTATTTAGCAAAGAAATCATTTGAATCAACAGGACAGATAAGATAGCATACAGAGAGAGCTGTAACTTGTAAGTCAAGTTGTCATTTGACATCCCTTTTACCACAATACCTGTATTGTCTACCCTTCACTATAAATAATATCTGACTGTATTCTAGCACTACGCTGCGTTTCAACCTTACCTTCTTTTTGGATGATTTATCTCTCTTTGTCTTGTCACCTTTATCTATAATTGTGCCACTACCCTTGCTGCCAGGTCTGTCTTTAGAGTCTGCCCGTCTGGACGGTGGGGGCTGTACACAAATCAACAAGGGGTGATTAGTTCACAGTGATGGTGGTGTAATCAAAAATTGCCTTGTTGTAATCAGGTGATGTCAAAACAATGGTGTGGCAAAATAAAAGTATTAGAAAAGTGATATCAATATTAGTTTCTTTGTATTGAGTTATGTTTTCTGTTGGTAGTACAAAAAAAACTTGTAGCCTGTCAATTTTGTATGACAGGTTTAGAAGGGTGTTTTACAGACAGTTGAAGATATGTGTATTCAGGAAAACTTTGTGTGTGAATTAACAAAACAAGAAGTGTTGAACAATACATCACTTTAATGTGTCATGTATCAGTGATTACTTCCATTCTGTTTACACGTATATAGTATTGGTATTTACACTTTTGTACAATACTGAAATGTTATTGCATATCTGTATGCAAATGAGCATATGTACATGAAATTATTATGAAGGCGTTTATAGTTAGGTGAAATTTGCTGATTCAGATCAATACACATGTGTGTGTATGAAATATTAACAGAATCCCATGGTGCAAGAGTGCCAGAGTGGGTGCTCAAGGTATTTGCACTGTATGCTCAATGTGTTTCTGCTGGATTTTATCAGCAAGCAGCTACAAAGAACAGTAAAAAAGAAATACCTCAAGTACACCACACTAACACTCACATGTCATGAGGACTCTGTCATTCTCTTTTGGAACTGATACTAAAGTAACATCTTTGTTTACTGGATAAAGTCTGGAAGGATTATCTTAAACCTGAGATAAACTCTACAAGGATTAACCTAAATCCAGATACAACCTGCCAATTTACAACTTACCGATTTTCCGAGTCTTTCAGGAGATCCTTTCTCTCTGATCAGTTTTCTCCTCTCCACAATTTCTTCATGTGTGAGTGCAAACCTTGATAGGACTTCTCCTAGTTTTTGTGAGCCTTTGTCACTGATCTGATTACTGGCTAATGACAATGATAGAAGAACCCTGTTCATTCGGAGACCCTGTAGGCCAGGAAACATGTATACTGGTTAATTTGATACAGGCCTGGAAACAAGAACTGTGTTATTGCATTGAGTTATCGCATGTCAAGTAATATTTCACTGTCTACATGTGGGTTGACCCATATACTAGTATATATATATTTTTTTTTTTGGGGGGGGGGGGGGGGAGGGGTGGTGATGGTGGTAGTGGGGGGGGGGGGATAAGTCTATGAAAAAAATACTTCTATAGTCAAACCTACAAAGAAACTAACTGGTGGCAGTTGGAAAGTTGTAACTAAAAGGAAGTTTCTCTCTTTAAGAGATTATGTATGTTAAATTTGCTGGCGTTCCACTTATCTACTCAAGTTCCCTTCAACATTATAATAACGTGTATAACTGGAAGTTATACCATACTCTCCTTTTGCTCACAGGCTCTGATACATTCAGGAAAAAAACGTTGCTTTCATGGAAAAAAGTTTCCAATCAGAAATGAAGAAATATGTAGTTAAATCTAAACAAATCATAAATTGGTAAAATTTGAGTTAGAAAGGTAAATTGACTTACATTGGCTATGTGTGCTGCTCCACCATCTGTGATTTTGTTATAACTAAGATTCAATGATATAAGGTTTTTATTACATGTCTTTGCAGTGGACAATGCCTTGCCTATGAGTTCTGCACCTTTGTCTGTTATGTTGTTGTTACGGAACGAAACATTTGATAGTCTGAAAACACAAAATACAAAGATGTTATTAAGATATATTCTGTCCTTGAGTGAATGCTCAAGTTTTTTTTTTTTTCGAAAACTGACATGTGAAGCAGAGTACTTATACCCCCAGTAGCTCTTCAATAATTATTATTACTTTGTCTGCTTATGTAAAACTAAATAGTACAGGATCGCTAGAGATACATTTTTCTGAAATGACTGGGGTAAATAAACAACATTTCCAATGAGACATTTACCTTGGAATAGTCAAACACTACATACATGTACTATGAACTATTACATAGGTTGGTTGGTGATTTGCAATGTTTTAATTAAAAACTTCTCTGGCACTGCTCCAAGAAAAGGTACTAACTAACTGACTGGCTGGTGATTTCAAACTTTTTATTATTAAAATTTGACTTTAATATGATCAATTATGTGTACTGTTATGAGAGGGTTACTTCTCAGTGTTCTTTTAAACAAATTCCTTTACAGGGATTTAGTACTTACAGACTGTCCTCTCCTATCAAAGCAGCAAAATTTTCTTCTGGAACAGGAGTACCATCTAAAACTAAATTTCTATTGGTAGAACAGACAGACATACATGATGAGTATCAATACAATTCCAGTGACTTTGAAAACATGCAAGATATAACTGTAAAGTGGTATTATGGTTGGAGTGTACAAAGTCCTGAATGAAAACAATATGCTATCTGTGCACAGATATTTGGACAACAGTCTTTCATTAAATGATCCATACAGACAGAATAGAAATTACATTCTTCTTGACTAAGTTCATATGATGCAGCCTTGGTCTGGGTGGGTTTACAAGCCATAGGTGGTCACAAAACATCTGGTATGCAAGGATTTTAAAATGTAAATCATTGGGTATCAAAATACATAACATGCAAATTACAACCAAAAAAAGGTTGTTTCCTTGCCCTGGAATCATATCTTGTAGTAGTTCCAAACTCAGTACATAAATAATTTACCTAGTATATTTCACCTAAATCACTCAGCTTTCTCCAGCTATTATTGTATACAATTCATTGGTATAGACGTAATATTCATGCTCTGATTTAAGAACTAATACAAAGATATTCTTGGTTTGGATAGAATGGGAAGTAATACTATTGGTGTGAAAGTTTTGTTGAAAAAAGGCAAGGTTTTATATCATGTCATGTGTTGATATTATTGACCACACAACAAAAGTTTTTCAAATTCACACTGACTTACTTGAGATTGCTGCATTGTGGCAGACATGATGCTAAATCTGTTATACTCTTTTCTGTCAGACCAGTATTCCAAAGACTGCAAGTAAAACAAATAAATCAGACCAAGTTAACAACTGAATCATTTCAGAATCTATATTTACTGTAACCCCAATTTATACAATATACACCTCAACCTTGATGGACATGAAAACTCCTCCTACACACCACCTACCTCAGGTAGGAATCAGATTTGTGCCCATGTCAACATGAACACATCCTGACCTTGTTCGCTACGCGAGTGCATACGAGTTCTAGAATTTACCATCCTATGTGTAAATTCATAGCAGACAGGAGCACCTGAGGCAGGTAGTTGATGAGATTTATGATACATATATTATTCTCTTTTTGGTTATGGAACCCTAATTTAAAATAATCATATTGCCAAAAATATATTCAAATTTCATACACTTATTGTACATATCAGTAATATCATCTTCCCCAATTTTGTTTCACTTGACCAAAAATTACTAGTATCTATCACCTATCTATGACATTAATAAGTCACAGCTCTCAGACCACTTATGTCATTGTATTTTCTCCTACTTGCAAGGCCCCTTATGTTGTTCATATTTCCCTCCAATGGACAATATTGGGTTGATCTTATACATAGGTTTGATACCACACTGTATGAGTATATATGAAAGAAATAACTTACTGTAATGTATGAAGTTTTTCAATTGTTGGTAGACACTGTTTGAGAGTACTCATCATATTTTCATCAACTTTCCAGCCTGTGGAATACAAAGCAAAAGATGTCAAGTAAACTTACAATAGATTATATATCCTAAATCTGCCTGCCTAACAATCGGCTTTCACAAGAATTATTTATGTGGATACCTACATCACAATGTCTAGACTTCCTATCCACCTGTTTACATTTCCTTTCGTTAGGCTTACAACAAGTATGTCATTTCCTGAGTTTCTGACTATATGGTACATCACTAATTGTCAGCCTGTTTACAATAATCACATCGATATATTTCCTTTTCTAATGTCAAAAATTTACACTAAAATGACACAAGTTGAGCTACACAGCTTTTTAACAAAGTGAAAATATACGCACTGTTTGCCTTTGAGACATTACCAGTACATATCGTCTTTTGGCATTACTTTTTAGTACAGTTGATGGCACAAAAGGAGTTTCTTGGACATAGTATTCATATATTATTATTACTGTATACTGTATGTTACAAATTTTCAAATCCATTATTTCTGATTTCATGTTTCACAATAAAGCCCAAAGGATTGAAACCCATGGTCTTGGATTAATATAATCTTATAAGTAACCCAACTTTAAACTGAAGTTCTGTCTACATACAGTTCTAACCAAAATATTTTGAAGAGCCTGAGCTCCTCTTCATCGTTGGGTCTCCAGTTCTCTCAAAGAAATCAAGTAGAATAATATGAATATTACGTTCAGTCAGCTGTTGAATACTAGGTGACTACTGGTTGCTATGTTACTGTTTAACGTGTATTTAACGTGTAACAGAACTTGATTTCTTTGAGAGAACTGGAGACCCACCAATGAAGAGGAGCTCAGTCTCTTCAAAATATTTGGGTTAGAACTGTATGGTTTACAGTATTATAAGTAAGTCCATATGGATTAAAGAGGAGTATCCTTTCGTTCAAGACTAACTTTTCCTTCAGTTCTGCCAGAAATAAATATTTTGTTGGTAGTCTTACCTCGGATATATACTTCAGTCACTGTTGCTGCTTTGTCTTCATTTTCCATTTCAACTTGTACAGTTGGTTTGAAATACTGAAATTTATCTTTTGTGGTAAATGTAGTTGGTGGTGGGTCCTCAGGCTCTTTCTGTTCTTCCTCCCCTTCTTCAGTAACTTGTGCCTGCGCTTTGGGATCAGGGGGAGGGGGAGTTGGTGGTCTTTTTGGACGGATGACAACTGGAGGTATCTCCCCTGACTGAAGACCAGCTCTCCTGCACAGCTCTGTAAAGTCTTGTTCAAACATACCAGTGCAAGCATATGGTTCTATCAATGGATAAACAAGAAGGTAAATAAATATTTATAGACTGATTAATTCTTCATTCATGTTAAATAATACCTAAATTGTTAATTTGTACTAAGTTTATTTTCTGTTGGTATTTCTGATCTAAAAAGTTGACAGTTTTTGAGAAACCCATAATATTGATACTGTTTTTGCTGAGGTTGGGGAACCTCAGTAACAGAGGAGTGAGTCAGGTAAATTTCCATAGATTTTCATATCTTGTATTTTAATTTTGGAGGGGAACTCAAGTAATATGACTAGAGAACTTGGGTACATTTTGCCTACTTTACAGCCATTACTAAACAGCAAACACACAGGGCTAGTAGTCTTAGTTTTTTTTCTAAAATGAAAGATACTAATACAATATCTTCAATCTTACCTGGTGTCTTAGATTCATCATCGCCGGCATCTTGGGAAGTTGAAGAAGCAGCTGCCTTCTCCTTCAAGGCTTTCTCCATTCGCTTCCCCATCTTTACTTTCTTTACGAAGCTGTAAAAACAGACAACACAAGATGGTTGTTATATATGTATATCATTTATACTAAAGAAAATGATATTTACAGGACAATTTTAAGAATTGATGGTTAGTGTAGAAGTGTTACCCCTATCTTCCCTATCTTATGGTTCACCCCTACCTTCCCTATGTTATGGTTTATTCCATAGGTTTTTACTATAGGAAGGCTTGAACTATTATTGATATATTGAAGACATACTGGGTACATGTAGTTAGTTAGTGTTCATAGCGCAACTCATCAAATACATCACAGTATACAAAATGCCAACTTAATAGTGAATTGTATAATGAAGAGTGGGTTTCTTTTAGGACTGTTTTTGCACTGATACTGAAGTTATGAGCCAACATTATCTGTGTTGTACAGATATAGCTCAGATGTAAATTGTTTTATACTTCATAGTACATTATAATGTGTGTCTGTGCTGTAGTATCAGTACATTGTAGTTTGCACACTGTTTTCGTTTAAACATACAGATAGATTGTGAGGCCAAATACGAATTCGGAGATTTACAAAAAAATGTATAATTCATCTACATGTACATGTATAATATAACTGTCATTACTTTATTTATCAATATCAGTCAATATTGGATCACAACCACATAGAGGCCTCACCGACATCAACTGAATAAATTTAGCATACATAATATACAACTTCTGGAGCACCTTCATGATGGGTCAAAAAGGTTACAACCTGAACTATAAACTTGTAGTTGTACATAAGGTTAACTGTTTTAACCTACATTTTGTCATTTGCACCTTGTGTCAATCATATTTGTAGTATGGTTGTTTGTGTTGAAGACATCTCTACTCCTACACAGGAGTAACTAAATATGACTAACATATTGTAAAACTGAAAAATGAACACTTTCTGCCCAAGAACACGACATAAAGAGGACTTTATGTACACTTGTCACAACAACAAAATATATCCCCTTGACTGAGATGTGTTCATTCCATTCTATTACTGGATTACTATACTTTGGTGCAACACATGGTTGTAAATATTAACATATGTATCACACCATAGTACATGTTATCTCGAACAATTCCAAATTCCAATAAAACTATGGCCGGAGAAGATGGGGTTTACAAAAATAAGTAAGTTCCATAAAAATATAAATATTAATTCAAACACCTGTTATGCATGTCTGTTCAGTATATTGACACTGACAGATCAAATGAGTCTACTAAATGAAAATATGGTTGTTACAAATTTTACATTACAGTAAAAATGGTTTACCATTGTTTTAATAAATTAATCTTAATACATATAACAAACACAGAATTTATCTATGGATAAGATGAGCCACCATACCAAGATGTCCTTGAAACAGTTTGAGAAATGATATACCAGTTGATATTACTGCATCCATGCATCATATATAATGAGTTTAGAAGAATGTACACCATAACAGGAGCTGTTTTGGTGGTGATTTTTTTTTTAAAGTTATGTATCAACAGATTTGAGCAAATTGATAAAAAAACACAACTGTTTACTCAAAATCACAATGATCACAACCATATATATATATATATATATATATATATATATATATATATATATATATATATATATATATATATATATATATAGTAAATAGTATCAAACTCGTAGAATAGAGTGCTCGATGCTTGGGTAAGCAGGGCGGGAATAATCAAAGTGGGTTGGTTGGAACTTGAGGTGCTTGGTTGTAACTCCGAGTTTCACGCTCAATGCGTTCATCAGACCTTTGACCTTGTTACACCAACAGAATTGTCTGATGAACGCATTGAGCGTGAAACTCGGAGTTACAACCAAGCACCTCAAGTTCCAACCAACCCACTTTGATTATATATATATATATATATATATATATATATATATATATATATATATATATATGTATGGCTGAATTGACTTGGATAACCACAATATTGGTATTCTGATACAAAATCAAGAGTTCAGTATTTTTACAACTCTGTGAGATTTGCTCATTCCTGTGACTATAACAACAAAATGTCTAATTACCAGAACAAAAATTGAAATTCAGAAAGAAATATTTTCTATCATATTTATTGATAAGCAATACCAAGAGACCTTTGACCTTGTTACACCAACAGAATTGTCTGGAAAGTCCACTGGATCTCAGACAACTAACACAAGTTGTCTGAGAGTGAATGTATGTTTATAATTAGATTCATGTATTTTATATTTCTAGTCAGAAAATTATTTTATTTGAGTCTAATTTGAGTCTAAAACTACTACCATTGCATCTCTCATGTAACTTATATGTACATACATGTATTGTCGGACAGGTTATTATACAGTAGACAGCTGATATTTATTTCAGTGTGTTTCAAATTCGACTTCTAAATTTTTTGGTAGCTGTCATCACTTCTAATTATGAAGACACTGGTTCACACACCACAGACATTTTGTACAAAGCTGTTGACTGGTGTGTGCAAACGTGTGACAAAATCAGAAGTGAGTTCAGTTATACATATTTATGGGTGTACCACAGAATCAACATACATTTGTAAATGTGAATGTGTATACATGTACATGTATGCAGTTGTTGACAAGTTTATGATAAAAAACATGGCCATGTACTGTTATTATACTGATCTGATTTGAAGTTTAAACCTGGGTCTAGTAAATCTGGCTTGATATTGCTGCTATGTACTACCAAACTATTGAAAGCTTGAACTTACAGCTCGGTAGAATCGAATGCACCTTCCATTGAAAATCAAACTTCTTAAAATCTTTCCAAATGTAATGGCTTGAGTTTGACAACATTTTAACCTCTATTTCAAAAATGTGGATGGAGCATTCTGATTTTTTCCTTAATTTTAACTGCGAATTAATTGGTGTTTTTTTTTACATGAGTAACAGCAAAAATTAAAAATTTTATTTCTGAGGAACATTGTTCTTGAACAAGAAGTGCAATGGTAGGTAGTTCAAGTGCATTTTACCGTAAATGACTATGATCTACATCTAGGTGATGGGTGATATAAAAAAATGACAATGAGAGTTTGACAGGCTGTAGTACTCACTCTCCCTTGTGGCTCATGGTGATTTATGGAACAATATTGAGTAGGAAAGATGACGAACATGCTGTCATGACAATAGCATGCAAGCAAATGAAGGTGAACACCAAACATGAGAAAAAAGAAAAACATCTTACATGTTAATGAAACAAATGCACACATCAAAAAATCAGACAATTTTTTTTTCCTTGTTTGGACAATAAATGGAGGGGTGGATGGAATGTATGAAGGAAGTACACAGAATAGATTTAGACATGCAGTTTGTGAGGTACATGAAATCATGGAAAGAAAACTTGAAGACATACAGAAGATCAAGAAGACTGTCACACAGAAGGAGTGTTTAAATATATATTTTGACTACTATATACATGCTTTCAGCTTTGATTTCTACAGAAAAGAAAATCTGTAAAAAGATTATCACATAGTTTTACAAGTCTTACAGAATACAGCTAAATAAAATACTGCTTGTTTCATGTTAGTGTTCACTGGCTCTGTTTGACACAACTCTGCAGAAAGTAATAAACTGCACATTCTACACTTTATAAAAATAAGGTACAAAACATGTAGCAAGATTGTAATTTCTTGCTACATTTTGTCTAAATGAAGTAAACCATTTAAACATACTGGTTGTCTGACTACAACTAGATGCAGACACATGGGTGCCAATGTTATGATGTCGGCATTTGTTGTCTGCATGGTGACACATTAGTTCAATTCATTTGGATACAAAGTCGCAAAAACTATTCATTCAATCTTACTATCTGAAAGTGTAACATGCAGTTTTTTTTATAGGTTTCTGTGCGGTTATATCAAACAGAGCCTGTGAACACTAACATGAAAGTGACAGTATTTCAAGTTTGTTTTACAAATTACAGTTGCAACTGAAATTTTTAAAATAATTAAGGAAAGCAATATTTATTGAGATTACATTTTTTATACACAACAAAATAACTTATTTTACACATTACACATTACAAGAAGCAGGATTATCATTATTATTTTAAACAAAAAATTAAAAGTTAAAGAGTTCTAGCACTTGGTTATTGGCAGAGTTTAGAAATCTGCATTATTCTCTTATTGTTATGTTACCTTGGTTAGTGGATATATTGATATTTGCCAAGACAGCATTTAGCATACCACCACTACCCCTATTACGCACAGCAAATTAATACAAATATTGCACTAATTCTTTATATATCATTAAAATTCTCCAAATGGGATTCAGGGGTGAACAAATCCACTGGTCCGGTGTCTGGGACTAGCGATTTTTTTGAGCAGACCACACAAATTTTACCTTGTCTGGTCCGTTGGACCAGTACCTTAATGTTAATAACTATGTTAAAAAGTCATCTGAATATACAGATTCATAGGTAAGATTCAATGTTTCACATTAGCGGGACCTTGGACCACTAATTCTTCCAGCAGGACCACTGGATTTTTTAAGGCACTGGTCCGGGGACCACCAGTTCACAAAATGATTTGTTCACCCCTGGGATTATACATTTCTTTAAAATTACACACAAATTTTATAAGCATAAAATTATGCAATACATGATTACAAAGCTTTGTAATAACAACAAATACTTTCACACATACTAAACACATCACATTCATATCTTCAATTAATAGTGCTATTAAAGGTACACTAGCGTCAACTGGAAAGTTTTTTGAAAGCATTTTGTTAGATTAACATATATCCTAAACAGTACTGAATCACCCGTGGGTAAATGTATTTGTACAGCTTTTACATAACATCTGGTACAATATATATATATTGACTTTTAGGTCTGCACCCAAAATTCAGCACCAAAATGCAATCACAATTTCAATCTGCTGCTGTACTATGTTTGGATATAACTGACCCCAAATCAACATACACAATGTCTAATTATTGGTATTATAGCAAATTTCAGTGAATACATTGTTGGTTGTCTGATCAAAAAAAATAACACTCCAATTACAGCTAGTGCAGCTTTAACATGTAACATGTTGTTAGAGACATCGAGTTAAAGGCAGTGCTACAAGATATTCCAGATTCATTATAATTTATACATCATCATAGCTTAGGTTTGTTAGATGAGTGGTACACACAGTGACAGATATGAACGACAGGTTGACAACCATAATTTATGTGAATCTAGTGACCGTTAGACAAATAATGGAGTTAGAATGTAGTGTGAATATTTGTTTTTCATATGTTAATAACACATTGTCATGCAGGAGTTAGGCAATTTCGTTATCGGTGACATTTTGAGCAATGAACACTAGCTCTAGAAGTGTCTATGTAATACTAGTATTACGTGTGTGTATATTTGCCAGTTTCTGGACAGTCGGACTACACTCGAAGTTCGACTCAAAAACTCAGTTTTCTGATACTACAGTGATGTTCACGACAGTCCTAGTACCTCGGAACGTGAGATTGCTACTTTATACGTGCTAGGTGTTAAGATTATGTGGAACTATTCGTTAATCTTAGAAGTGAATGTTGTTACGAAAACGGTACATTCGACGACACCCACAACATCGTACAACACACAACCAAAATATTGATCAGACACATTTTTGACGAACACAACAAACGTGACCCCATAACAATTTTATGGACTGCAAACGGTTGAAGAAATGATAACAACGAACCAAGCACGTACCAAATTGATGCCTGAAACTTCTACTATTACCACAGAAACCACGATAGATAGTGTCACCGCTTTTTAGAAGAAAATACAGATATCTCACAAAACGAGGTCGCCACTCTAAAACCTTGTCGGCCACCAGTTTCCAAATCAATGCCGAACAACACCTTTCGTCTACCAACATTCATTCCCAGTAAAACAAATAGTCCCTTGTTTGCCAAGAGCGAGTACACATAGTTCTTTAAGACTAATAGAAATACTCTTTTTATACTAACTAGGGAGAAATAGGTAGAAAGGTAATATTATGTAGATTAAAAAGGTTGAAACACTCAATACACTTGCATAGAGATGAGTAGTTTAATCTCCATCCGCTGTAAAAAGGCCAGATAGCAACTAACATCCGGGACATTGATTGGGAAATCAAAGTGCGCCATCGTTGAAAGATATACAAATCTTTTGTTTTTAACATAGGTGGCGCAGTCAGTGCCAATAGGCGAAGCGCATCAAACGTAAATACCAATATATCTATGAAAATAGCTGTAGAATTAGATAAAAGAACCAAGTTTTGGTGTATTGCTACACCTACACACGTTCCTAGAAAGACGAGAAGGTGAGCCAGGTCGTTATAGATCCTTGAAATTGAAAGCTTTGATTTTTCATTAAAACTGACGTAACGTAATCGGCAGAACTTTAGTCTGAAAATGATTCAGGCATAATATACAAACGATTCCATGACATAATTAGTATACGAACGGGTACACTAAGTCACAGATAAGTATGTGTGTTACTTATCTGTGACTAATACATTATTATGCCACTAATGCAACCATAGACCCTCCATACAGGAGGAGTCTATGATGCAACTAACAAAGACGACGGGGGGTGGGGTGGGGGTGACAACTAGTCTGTCGCCTCTACATTAGCATTACGATTGAAAATAGGTTTTTTGTAAGTGTTTTCGATAGTGTACTCAGTACTATTCTTTTTAAACTAAGCACCCAAATTAAACCGAACAAATGTCAACTTCCCACACATTGAATCGAGATTTTACTTATCCAAGGTCTGGGTCGAGTGAAGTCTAACTTAAACAGTCGTCTTCTGACCTTCGATTGTCTCCTGTAAAGTTCAAATCCAAGAAACAGTAGAAAAAAATCACAATGTGTTTTTTTGTAAAACACATTGCGATAAAGAGTCACAATTTTCCCCTAAAACTTTTGTTAAATTTCGTTACGTCATCAGTATGTATATTTTGAATGTCAAGTTCTAGTAAAGTTCAGGAAAGAGCTTGTAGACTTAATATATTTATGCAAATTGTTTAAAAAGAAGATCAGCTACGTGAGTTGTTGACACATTTTAAAGGTTGTATTAAAATGGAATTCGAACAACAGTCTATAACCGAGGTCCCATTTTCGACTATACTAAATATAAAAACACAAATGAAAACCGGGTGGTGTCAGTACGAAATAAAAAATAACCTCGAAGAACAAACTTGTACTCCTTTTTATACTACACACGCACAAATTACTTGAACTAAGACACACGTCGTTCCTGGCCTGTCTATCATGGTGTCAAGAAAACACATTCTCACAAACCAGAGCTGTTATATCTTCCGCTACACTTCGAAATAAAGCCAAACAGGCCGTGGTTTGCGACGATGAGAAAACATTCTACATCAACCCTGTGCTCGTTACAAATACACGGTTGATACCAGTGACTCACACGAGCCATTAAAATGCCACGACGCATAAAACAACACACCCTCTGTATTACATACCAATACAAAATGTTAGTGGACCCACCTTGCCAATGCCATAACTCGTCAAATCATAACGTTTTGTCAAAAATCCTGATTTCCAGTACGGAAAAAGAAGCTTGAATCCGATCACAGTGCAATTACTGTGACTATGATCAAAACAACAACTAAATACCGACAAAATCGCTGGAACGGTAATAAAAGTTTGAAAAGCGTTGATATGGATACTCTTGTCAATTTTAAATGGGTTTAGTGCGTGTGACGTCATCAACCTTTTGTTGAACAATTACATTAGTGTTTGTTGTTTGCAAGTACTTTATGAGGTGTTTCACATCAAATAATGTCCATTTCGAAAGGGGAGTGTTTGTTATGTAAATTTGGGGGTAGAAACTATTGGGCTTTTACAGGTACTACTAAAAAGTCGATTACATGGCTATCAAATGTAAGTGTTAATTCTTGCATTCCAACAAGTTAATAAAATTTAAAGCGATGGAGGATTTGAAAACGATTATAAAGAGTATGGGGATGTGTGAAAAAAACTACCCTCAGCAGAAAAAAAGTACACAAAAATATCAAAGCATTCTCTTTTGTAATTTAAATGAAATTGAAACTCATAAACTAGAAACAAAAAGTCAAAATAAAAATAGCTCCCTTCCCCTCCCCTCCCGCTATTCAACAGCGTTGTAGATTATTGATTTCGGGGATGGAAAATTCAAATGAAATAATTAAATATCAAGTCAAACGCTAGAGGGCGCACTATACGAAAACGAGCTGGACGCCGTCGCAAGTGAATGAAAGCGCAGTATGTATAGTTTGGACTTTGCCTGTTTGCATATACCGCCAATACGTATATGTTGTAGAAAACACACACCAGTTATAGATAAATTGGACAGTAGTTTATTGAAAACATCAAAATACGTATCGCTTTTTTCCCACTGTGTAAAAATCCGCCTTTAGTAGTTTTTAATTTTGTTTCCACCCCTCTCTCTAGCTCATTAAATATTTTGTCTAAATATAAGCAAGAGGAAACAAAAAACCCCACAAAACCATAAGTGAATCTATCCTATGGCAGCTATTTTACTGTGTATGAAAAAAAAACCAGGTTCAAAGTCCCATTATGCAAATCATGTAACAGTTGTCATGGCAACATGATCCAACAAGGTTAAAAAAACACAATTGGATGGGTACATTGAGTAAGATTCTAATGTGAGAAATACAGGTGAAATATAGATAGGAAATTACGTCCCTTATGTGTGAAAGTATCATCTTGAAGAGAAAATTATTCATGAGATTGACACGTTTATGCTATTTGATGATTCGTCTCCTACGTTGTCCAATTAGTTATGGTCATTATAGAATCAGTCAGTTAATTTGGCAGTCTACACACGGCTACTCTGTATGTCATGAAGACGATGGCTGATAAGTGGTGAAAAAAAGAAAATATACTCTGAGTTTGAAACGGAAAGATCAATATTGAACGATGACTGTGAACGTAATGAATTCGATGTGTGATGAATACTGATATAGGAAACGATTTCATGCTACAAGCAAGGTCTGGAAATGAAATGGAGGAATCACACAGTCGCGATTGTTCGTCGTGAGTAAAATAATCAACAGCACCATTTTATTGCCGTATTCCAAATTTGCAGCTTTGAGCGCAGTTGAATTAAAATGTTTTAACTGATTTTAACTGAAATTATTTAGTCCACAACTATATTATCACTTATTATATAGACACAGAGGTCTGTCTGTCTGTCTGTCTGTCTGTCTGTCTGTCTGTCTGTCTGTCTGTCTGTCTGTCTGTCTTTCCAGTGTGTTGTTTTCGCGCACGCATGTGACCTAGTACCTACAAATCAAATTTGCACTAATTAACTAATATGTGAAACATATTTAATTACTTTTTGGAGGATAAAAAAATCTATTTCACACAAATTAACAACCGGAACTGTGTACATCTCACATATGAATTACAAAATGCCAAAAGTTGAACTGAAAACAAGCCACAATGGTAACATAGATTTTTTCTTTAAACAAAATTGATTTTGCAAAGAATATAAACCACATTTCTGTGTCTAAAAATATGAAACATTGATCTCTCGTCAGATTGATTAAAAATAAGTACAGGCAGTCAGTTCGACAACGTTCAGACTTCTTAAAAAGTCACTAGTCTTTATTTATGTTGTACTGGAAATTATTAGAAAGTTCGACTACTCTTTTTTTTAAAAATGGAAATGCAGAACGATTGAAGTTAACGATTATGAGAAGCATATGCATTTATCCAACTAGTGGCATTGTGTATACAAGCATACAGAACACACCGGGAGTTAATGTTAATGATTTAATACACGCGTTATATAAATGAATAGGGCCCATTGACTTATACGATTCTTTACCACATCAAACATTTTTGATAATGTGCATTAGTAGAGTACGACGAGACTGGGTAAAGGATAAGTGTTTTTGTTTTTGTTTATTTTTGTGTGTTTTTTTTGGGTGAGAAGTATGGACACAGACACTTGGTAACACGAAACTGATATTATGTTTGTTTGTTTGTTTGTTTGTTTTAGTGTTTTTTTTTGGATGGGAAGTATGGACATAGACACTTGCTAACGTGAAACTGGTGTTATGTTTGTTTGTTTGTTTGTTTGTTTGTTGTTTGTTTGTAGTTTACGTCATACATGAATTTTCATTATATTCTCATTGATATAAAGAGAAACTCGGACGATTGTAAACCTGATCTTGTTATAATAATTTAGCAAAAAATAATCCTTTCAATCCCTGGACAGTTGAATTTATATCATACACTTATGGAAGTGAGTGTAGTATAGACCTAGACTATATTATGGTAAAGAGCGCAAATGTTGTAGCTAATACTGTCTCTGAAATCAGTCAAATCATCGACGTTTTCAGTAAAAAAAAATTAACGAGGTACTAGGTGGAGGTAAGATACCGTGAACACACGGCTTGAGCTCTACCACAACTTGCACACGTTTTGATTAATGCACTCTCAACACACGTTGTTTTATGTGGACGCCACTATCAGTTCCGTTTGAATAACGTCTCAACGAAAGACGATCATAATAAACGAGTTTCTTTCTCTCTCTTTGATACAAAAAGGAAACGATTTGACGGTTAAAAATACAGTAAAGCATGAATAATGGACTCTTGTCGTGCGTGCTCACTGGTCGTCATAGCGACACTGAGAAGTGCACCTTTGTTTGATCGATAGTTTGATAGCTGTCGGCTGTACAGTTAAATCTTAGAATTTAGTAGAGAACAGAATTGAACATGACTAGATTGCGTTTGTTTGCCCTCTAAAATATATTAAAAAGTTGTCAATCAAATGGAGCCAACGACAGCTTGACAAATCAAAGAGGAAAGAGGACAATTTAAGATAAGATATGTACTATACGTGACCCGAATTTCAGCTTAAACTAAGATTATATTGAGTTTACTTGCCAAAGAAACTTACTGAGAAGACGAATGGATTTATAAAAAAAAATAATTTATATAAAGCTAATTGCAGTGCTACAAGAAAGATTTAATCCAAGTCGGTTGTGACTATAGGTCATTACGGATAAGTCAAGGTCATGATGACGTCAGTAGGATTTATAACTAATAATCATCAAAGAGAGACACGAATTAAATATATTGTGAAAATTTCAAAGTCATCAGATGATTTCGCCAGGGTAGGCGACTGATGTGATCCGTACAGATATCAACAGGTGGTCAGTACAGCACTGGAGTCAAATCACCTGACTCGTCATGAAAGATAAATTCTAAAAAATAAAATCATATTTCCAGAATAACTTAAGTTTAAAATATGAAAAATAGCAGCATATTTTCTTCCTAGGTCAAGATGACATACATCATAGTAGAAGTACTTTGACCTGCTTTGATTAATTTCAACAAGTTTTCAGCTGGTATATACTATGTTAATTATAGCACTTAACTGGTACATGGTGGAGCCAAGGGAGACATAATGTACATGTATTTCCTATTATCCGATCACTTTCCTCTTTAATGTAGGCCGCCTTTAATATGTACATTTCATTTGTAACCGTTCTATCATTTGTCAGTCGTAGTTATTTCTATAAATTATTCATCGAGACACATTCTATGAGTTTGATAACACTAAACAGTGCGTTGGTTAATCACTGGAGATTTTGACCTACGATTCTAGCCAATTGCCATGTATTAAAATACCCAAACACGCGACCTAGCTAGCTCTGTAGCTTTCATCTTTCAAGAACGGTTAATTGAAATTTAATTAATAAAATCGGTTAATTGTAACTTATCATCATTAAATATTAACAACTGCATGCTCCACAATATACACAAACTCCTTTTCACAACTGGAAATCAAATCGACCTTGAAAATATTATTTGAAAGAAAAATTGTATTCACAACATGCAACCCTAGAGCGCTATTTGTAATCATGTCTGAAGATACAGTTTACGTTTCTAAAATATCATGTTGCAAAAATCGAGATGCTGTTTCCATGGCAATAAAGTACGTACGTGACGATGAATATGTCTAATAAAGTGTTTACCCGTTCTTCGATATAAATGTTCACAGTGGTAGTCCAAATGTTTATGACTGTAATTTACATTATTTTATTGTCATGGAAACCAAACTTGCTATATAAACGTTCTACTGAAGCCTACTGTACTAAATAACAATAATAACTCAAAATAAAGATTAAATTTTCATTTCAACAAACAAAACAAAGACCGCGTTTTTTTCCAGTCACAGTATAAAATTACGTTTCACTTATCAACTAGCTAGTATCTACCTTATAAATACAGATCATGGCGGATTCGCTGATAACTAATAATCAGTAAGCTAAGTGGGCTTCCGTGTTGTAGACCGATGATGTCTATAAATAACCATTGACATGAAATGAACACGATAACAGTTAAAATGTGTATTTTCGGACCGCATATTTTATGATAGTACATTTTGTAATTGTATCGACATCAATATGGTATGTTTGCTGATCCTAGCTGCGGTCACCACGAGACTATATTGTTGCTATAGTGTAGTATATAGCACTGAAAGGTGAAACTAGAGCATATTGACGATTCTATCAATTTCCCGTTTCCAATATTAATCCCTGGTGTACATTTCATCTCCATGTCCATTTCATTCAGTCAAGATGTATTTAGCGACATTAGCATATAATTTAAACCAATTACACTGCAGGATATTGAAATGCACGATAACGTTTTCGTTAACAAACTTTATTTGTATTTTTGGGGCGACCTATTCGACATCCCACGATTAAACTGAGTGAAGACTTTTCATAGCAATACTTAAATTTGTGACTGGTGGATATTTCGAGACAGCAAATCCGTGCATTGATGTCAAACAACCAACTTTTAAAAATGTTCCGAATCTAATAAAGGTATGTTGTAAGTTCCAAAGGCCTACTAAATTAATGTTTCATTATTTCCACTTCATCTTGCAATTAAGTATTTTCCTTTTTGTTTCATATCTTGTGTCATTATTCCGTTCACGACCATTGCAGCAGATACATGTATGGTTAGTGATTGACTAACTAACTAAACTAAACTAAACTAAACTAAACTAAACTAAACTGTCTGTCTGTCTGTCTGTCTGTCTGTCTGTAAGTGTGTATGTAAGTGTGTATGTATGTATGTATGTATGTATGTATGTATGTATGTATGTATGTATGTATGTATGTATGTATGTGTGTATGTGTGTGTGTGTGTGTGTGTGTGTGTGTGTATGTATGTATGTATGTATGTATGTATGTATGTATGTATGTATGTATGTATGTATGTATGTATGTATGTATGTATGTGTACAAAATAACATGCAGCAAACATACCAACCATGTAATAATCAAAAGAAATATAAGATACGAGACTACTAGAAGTTAATAACGTAATTATGGAAATGAAATTTGGAACTGAGCTTTGGTAGTAGATTATAACGTATATCCGTCACATTGACCAGACCTAGACTAAACAGTTTAAATCAGTAATATTGCCTTCCTGTATGTTGACGTCATAAATCATCAAGGTAAAGGAAATTGACATCTCTTCTGACTGTGCGGTTTACTAGGGGTCAAAGGTCACACGTTTTATTAAAATTGATTGTAATCTGTCAAATGTAATTGATTAATCAAGACATGTTAGTAAATTAATTATGTCAGTAATTTATTCTTACAGTTGTGGTGTCATCGTATATTATCTATCAGATTTAGATTAAATATCTTAGATTATTTTAATCTTAAAATCTCCAATCACGATATGACTATTAATCCCACTTGAAGCTTATTAATGTCAATAAATATGCAAATATAAAAGGTACATTGAGGCATATTATCGGTGTCTGAAATAAGAAAATATTGTATAGAAAAATGGTGTCGAAATCTGTGATCATAGATTTGCCAATGAAAAGTAGATATGATTAAAGGTATACCCAACATATCAATACAATGTTACAATTATGGCACAGTTCGTGAGACCACATAAAATGAATGTACACAATACACTAGCTATAGATAAAGCAAAGTCAAATCACCACGGGAGATCTGAGCTGATAATTCAGTACACACAGAGGCTGGAAACCAACCATGGGACTTTTTTTGAATAATTTATTGGTAGCAATCAAATTACGTCATGGTGATTGTTCACATTGTATCTAAATACATAATGAGAGCACCACAGCAGTGGAAATTATTCAATATGTTCTAGTGATTGGAATGGGAACAAAAACGCTTCATTTTTTTGGAAACAAAAGTGACAGCCATAGACTATAAAGTTATAGGCTTTACCCTGCTTTACCCTTTAATCTGCGCGCACGCGCATGTGTGTAGGGGTAGTGTACGTAAATTACATACACGTATGCCACTACACAGATTCGGCCTCAGGCTGAGATCACACGCTATAGATCTCGCCATGATTTCGGTCAATTGGGCATGTGCTTCAGATACTGTTATTGAAGTTCTGTGTTTATTTACCAGCTAAATCCCTAATAAGTATTAATTAGCCCTCCAAATGACCTTGACGTAAAAATACTTTTAGTTTGGAATATCTGTGTTGAGGCTGAAATGCTTAGTTAATGTTTTGAGTTATGGTTCCCGTAGATCACATTCCCTGTCGATATTTCAAAATGTTTGACGCTACGTGCGTTCAAGCTGTTAACGTTACCTACAAACCCGTTGCGAGAAAACAGCTGTCCTCCTAGTCACCATCGATAATCCACTGTCAATTTACTACAGGGCAGAGTACACTTATTACTTTACTAAAAGTACTTGGCAACTGTCAAATTATCGGTTTCTGAGAGTCGATGCTTAGAAGGTCACACATAAATATAAAAAAAAGAAACACACTGGTACTAAAGTCATGTTTTGTAAACTTCACTCAAAGAATGAATGAATCCTCTAAAATTTCATTATTTTATGCATGAAAAATAAACCGAGTCAATTTTGTAATTGAATAAGGATAGAGAAACACGGGTAATATGTCGTGAGTCGTTCCACTGTGATATTTGTAAGGAGTGCGGCATAACGTTCTTCTCTATATGGTATATACAATCATAAAAAAACCCCAAAAACTTTTATCAACGCAAACTTTTCATTGACATTACTACTAGAGAGGTGCGTAATTTAGTGAGAAAGTTTCGGTGATTCAATTCATACGAGGAGAATCTATCCTCAGTACGCTAGTGATTCAGTAGTTCTACCGTGTATAAAATACACACCTTGACCTTGACACAAGATTGAAACATACACAAGAAATCCATGCAATACCCTAACAATATAGATAGAAATGAACAAGGGTGTAAAGGTACGTACGGTACATTCACTAGTGAACTCGTCACTAATTTGTACACCTGCATTGTTCTCTTACACTCTGTAATGAATCAATTCACCTCAAATGAAATGGTTTGCATATATACTAAATAGAAAATAGCGTGTGTCCACGGTGGGCGTCACAGGAGTACTTTTACAAGGGAAAACTCATCAGTAGGCCTATTTGAAAATTTACAGAACCGCCGGCCCTCGAATAATGAACCTACAATAACGTTAATAATGCAACGTAAAAATTACATTCTCGAAGTAAGGGATATATTTCAATGAAATTAAGATAACATTATATTGTCCATAGAGCCAGGTAGCTAAATTTGAACGTATTCTTTCCCCCCCCCCCCATAATGTCTATTAATCAATTCCCTGGGCAGAAAAAACAACAAATTCTACACAGTGTATTAGCCTTCCATATGTGCGTGATCAAGATTTATAACGTGCTTGTCAAAACTGTAGCAAACCTTCTCGTAAAGCTTAATGCATCGTACCAAGAGATAAGTATTTGCGATCGGAGACAGCGACCTATCAAAGCTAATTCACTACTCAAACAAATCTGACGCATTCGGTTGCTACGGTAACAGCCAAGCGAATTGTGAACTATCAAAAAGAGCGCAGGGTTTTTATGATGATTGCCAATACGAGAAAGTGACATATTCTATGAGTTTAGTACGAGACTTGATACTCAAAAAACTGTATTTGTAAAGGCATTTCCAAATTGTCGCTATTAAGATCGGTTTACTTGGCTCTTTGAAATATACCAATAAATGTGTTTTATATAGTTTCAAGAACACAAGTTCTTATATGTTTTTTGTGTTAAACATCTGTACAGCAATATGATTCTATTCATATTTAGTGGCACTTCAACGAACTCCGTTATCGTAACTATAAACATCCTGTTTTAACATATAAAACTAATTTCTCCCAAACCTATATTTCTAAGACATTTTGTGCGGAGAACTATAAATACGTCATTTTCTAAACACTGTTATTGTGAACGTTCTGTCACAAAACAGCCTATCATGTCTCCGTATGATTATTGCCAAATAGAGTATATACGTCACTGTATGTGCTGTGACGTAATCCGCAGATGAGCTTCTATTCCTGATATGTTTGTATAATATTGACACACAAATTGAATATATAATAAGGTCACACTTCATTTAACTTTACCGTTTGATGAATTATCTACGTCCGTTTTCATTTTTGTCAAATTATGCAAACAGGCAACCAGCACCAACTGATTATTAACAAGCACATTTTTAAATATGACAACACCATTATGGAAACAATTTTCAGTTCGTTCCCTAAACCCACACGTACGAACAAAATACTTTTGTTAACAAAATACTCTGACATAACATTTTGTTTCATTTTAATCTGCTACCAAGAGATGGTTCAAAGGTGATGTTTTGTTTCAAAATAGTAAGTTAAAGAAAAGTGTACGTTTTACAGTGTAGTGGATACAGTTTTGGTGAATGGAAATCGACACTGTGTAATGTAGACATTTGACAGTAGAGGGGAAACTGTCTATGTATTGCATGTGTATGCAAAGTGTCAAAAGGTATAGTCGTGTGTCATCCTGAGAAGGCACTAATTATCTCATTAAAGCTTCTCTAAACAAATAAATATAAAATATGTACAATGTGTTTCAAAAAGTCAAACCATTAAGTCAATCAGCGTCACCCTCCTACGTGCCGTTGACATGGATTCACAGAGACGAAGTGTTACTGGGGAACGGAAATAACTTTGAGAAATATTGTCTTCTCTGCTAGTATGAACCAATGTGGTTTCTATGCATACGTACGTATATGAAACGTTGTATGTATGTCGATATGCGCATATGCATACGTATACACGTTTGCTATTATATTTGGTATGTTATGCAATTCTTGTTGAAAGCGACTAAGTAATTGGCTAGGATCGGTCGTATGATATATTCCCCTCCGGCAGTGTATCCTTTCGGGTTTATTAGACACTTTAGGGTGAGATGCATGTTCGTTGACTCATTTTTCCTACATAATTTTTCTCAACTGTAGGGAAAGGAAGCACCAACGCACAAGTGTCACGTAGTTTAAACCTGTTTTCCCCAATTTTGTATTTTTTTGTGTACAAACAAATACTCCCTTAGTAGAAAAATAATTTTAACCAAGGAGGTAAAAGGATTCTACATATATTGTTTAATATATACAAATTGGGAGTAACGTGTGATAAAAACTGACGTAAGGGTACATTATGTCCGTCACCACTCTGAAATGTATATCACACTCAACTACTTGTACACCAGCCACGACGTTGAAATGTATTACGTGCAATCACACTTGTCAATTTATTATTTGTAATGTATTAAGAAATATATACTCGTGTTTCTTTCACGACACTGCAATGTACAACACGCAAACCACTCACGTGTCAGTTACCAGGGAGAATTACACTATACGCCATTAATATGGTGCTATCTAAACTCGATGTAAGGCTTTCCAACTCGAGTACCAACATGTTGCAAACACCTAAGAAACGAGCGTCAACAGAGGCCATGAAAACACGTATCTGAACCGAGTCCTTTTTGTGATAATCAAGGGGGACTCTGATCTGAGTAATCTCACCTTATAAGAATATTTATTTTCTTTGTAGACATTCGAACAGGCGGTAGTATAAGTACTCAAAGTAAAGGTGGTTGGACTTTAAATGTGTCGATTTTTTTTTACAAAAAATCGAAACCATATATAGAGTCTTGAATCTATTTGTCGAGATAGCGAATGCATTGCAGACATAGCAACTTAGCCCAGTGGATCGTGATAACCATAAACTGATACATTTAGTGTCTGGGAATATATGGCTGTCTTAGGCTCAAGGTTAGACAGCACACATGCAGTATTAATAAACAATGCAAAGTTATTTACAATGTTACATGTAAAACATAACGCGACAATACAACTACAAATCAAACAGGTGTGTATGTGTACATTTTACACGTCAATCTATCGTATGCACGCACTCGCAACAATCCCTACGTCGATCGTGCGCAAACAGTAATATGATTCCAAATATTCCGTAGATTTATAAAGCTCACCTGGAGAACGAAGCCGTCGACTCCGTCGTGCTCGTCGATCGCGACATCTTGCTAGAGCTGGTAGAACTCCACATTGAGGACGATTAGGTTTCTTTTCACAATTTACAAAGTTATAGTTGTTATGTTAAATAATCAAGTCACTAAGTCACACTTTCAGACACAATAGATAATGATCCTTTTTATCAACGTCACAGATTGCGTAAGATGGTACAGAAGGTGTGAAGTAGTTGTTCTTTGGAGTGATAATCACCCGTGATTCAAGCCTGTCTAATATTTTCGCTACTACTACAGTACATACATCGAGGCTCCCTAGGTTGTTTAATATTTTCTGACCTTTTGGTTCTCGCCGATATAGAGTAATGGTTTACCATGACAACGAGACTACCGAAGTATGCTCTCATTGCAGTTTAGGAGTATAACACGAACCAATGAACCGATGCCACGCGAAATCAATCAATTTGCAATGATATCATTTATATAACTTGAGGCTGTGCTTTCAGTTCAGGATATCTCGATAAATTATCTTTTGCAGCGCGATAAGAATGCCTAGATTAAAGACAAATAATCTTAATGATTAACTGATCCGTCAATTGGTTGATTAAATTTAGATTAAGTTAATTATCTTATCTATTCGTCAATAATTGACCTCTGAACTCTAAGACTCAAAGGAGCGCGACCTCGTCTAAGAATCACTGAAGATGATCCACTGGCAAGATATCACTGTTTGGTTTTGAATAATAAAATACGGGAGAACGTTAATAAAAATGTCTTGTAGCCGACTTTTTTTTGCAATCTCAAACTGGAAATTAATTCATTTAATCTAGTCATTTGAAAATACGACAAACGTCAGTCTTCGACAGTCCGATTCTGTTATTTTCGGAGAATAATGAAAAATATGAGACATAAATATGATTTCATCTTCAGATGCTCATTTATTTATTTATTTTATGATTTCGATGAAGTTAGCAGAATGCGCCCAGGTGACAAATTTCCCTGAAAATCAAAGTTCTTCAAATCTTCCCAAACTTTGCCTTATGAAGCTTGTACCTGGTCCTTTGGAAATATGATACATTATCACAACCAGCCGAACCATACGTATATTCGCCCTCACACGACGGTTTGTGGTCTGAGATTCGACATAATGTTTTGGGTGATAGACTGACAATCTTTTCAAACCACTACGTATAGCTCGTATTTAGGATATACGTCTAAGACATTTCAGTTGGATGAAAGAAGACCAGACACCACCAAATCGTGAGACTGAAAGCTATATATTATAATCAGAAATAATCCGAGCTATACATTTCGCATGTACTACTCACGCTCAAATCTACGGAATAGAAGTGCTAAATATTTTTTTTTAAATTCAGACTCAGATCACTATAGGAAATATAGTAGTCTGAGATTAAGAAAAAAAAGCACGTTTGGTCAATAGAGTCTTGGATTAATGAAGTAAACTTAGACGGTAAAATACATAGCCAGGAGCGTCCTCATCACCACCCCCTCTCCAAGAAAGGGATGAGAAGAGCGCCCACAACGATTGTCCTTTCGGTCTTAGTCAAAAGCTGACGATTAAAGGCCGATGTCGGATTAGAATTAAAATTTGGCGAAAAAAACCCAGTTGTCTGACAGTTACAGAAAAAGTTGGTACTGAACTAGAAAATGATCTTATCTAATCTTTATGACGTCACTGATGGAGAACCTGGAACTGAATCATGGGCCTTTAACGTAGAGTATGGCCTCTTATTTACAAATTTCTGGAAAATTTATAAATTGAATCATGATACAATAATTCCGTGCATTTTCACTCATTTGTAGATTTCAGATCAGAAAATCATCGCCACAAATTGAAAATTCATCAGCCGAAATACGTATCAGAGTAATATGGTCTCTCGGAATATCCGTTAATTTCTCTTAAAATTTTCTTTTCTTTTCTTTTAATCGTTTATTTTCACTTATCATCTTCACTTTGGGGGGTTCGGGCTTTGAAAAGTAATTTTTGCGACAACTGTTGCACATGTCTTATTGGAGAGCGCCACCAGCGACGAGTTTGATATTTTTGCTGGCGTGCTAATTTCTATTCGTAAACCATGGTCTACCACATGGACACCAGATGCTGTCACCAGGATAAATCGACAATCTGTCCTATGTGGAAATACAAACACAAATCGCTACTTTCCAAAACATTAATGAATTAATTCCAAAACTATATTCAGATTATGTTGACTTGTATCTACATTGTATTATCAATATATACAACACTTTGTATCTACATTGTATTATTACTATATAAAACACTTTGTATCTACATTGTATTATTAATATATACAACACTTATTATCTGCATTGTATTATCAATATATACAACACTTATATCTGCATTGTATTATCAATATATACATTACTTATTATCTGCATTGTCTTTTCAATATATACACCATTTATTATCTGCATTGTATTATCAATACACACAACGCTTAGTATCTGTCAAAATAAAAAGTTAGCCTCGAGTCTCTGATTTCCATGGCGTTTTCACTGAAATATTTAGGGAAACATTAGTATACACAGCGTCTAGTTCATTTATTTATAAACCATCCAATAGGCATCGCCCAATAACAGGTCCAGTGCAGTGTTAGTGCAAGAGGAAACCGGAATACCCGGGTAAAACCTGCGTTGTTCGGTGGAGTTACACTTACAGCGTGGTAAATTTAATCAAACCCTTGAATAGCTCGACCGCAGTGTAAGAGGCAAGTGGTTTAACCACTCGGCCACCGACAACCCACTAAAAAACGTACTTTATCAACCCAATCTTTCCATTTTTTCCATTAAACAAAATAATAACTTTTAATAAACCATCATCCAACCCGTTGCTATGCAACAATGAAATCAACAAACCGACATAAACATCTCGACAAAACGATCGCTAAGTGACCAGAGAGTAAATAAATTAGGGGCGGAATAATATAGTACAGTTACCAATGCGTGATGACGTCATCTGGAGGGAAATTAATCTATCAATCAAACCTTTAAATAACATCCATAGGAAGTTGTTAATGTTTGACGTAGTAGCAAAAATAGAAAGTTCAAAGTTCAAAGTTCAAAACTATATAATACAGTATACAGTACAGGAAATGTATGAAGAAAATAAAAGCTTTAGCCAGATAAAGAACGGTTATAATTAGATTAGCATAGATCGGAGAATTGAGAGAGAGAGAGAGAGAGAGAGAGAGAGAGAGAGAGAGAGAGAGAGAGAGAGAGAGAGAGAGAGAGAGAGAGAGAGAGAGAGAGAGAGAGAGAGAGAGAGAGAGAGAGAGAGAGAGAGAGAGAGAGAGAGAGAGAGAGAGAGAGAGAGAGAGAGAGAGAGAGAGAGAGAGAGAGAGAGAGATAGAGGTCGTGTTTATTCTATGGCAATTCACTGCGATTGCAACTGTTATAAGTACATTCTCTGCACAAGTTAAAAATCATTCAAGCGACAAACACTAAAGTTCGATATTACATTATTTCCGTCGTTTTCAGTCAAGCATTTCTAAACTCCTTTTACTCGCCTTGCTGTAATTGAAAATAAACGGAATGGTCTTTGATATGAAACGATCCGTTAAGAATTACTTTTCGTTTGAAATAGCGCCATGGCATATGTAACTCTGTTTTACCATCACTTTTAGTTTCTTTATGCAGTGGTTTACGTCGGCAGGTCAGTTTTAATACTTGAAAATGGTCTTTGTCAGTTTGTTTATTGGTTGATAATGGAAAGATGGTCAAGAATTACATCAATGTGAATATATCTCTAACGCCAAATCACCAACTATTTGGCAATCAATATAACCACCGGATAATGTGTATAACTCTATGGGATAGTAGTAAGAGTGTTGATTTCCTTAAACAAGACGCTGAACTCCAAAATTTCTTTTATCATTTCAAAAAAACCAGGAACAGGGTTCCATATATATCATGGCAAAATTCGGAGAAAATTTTCGATTTTCTGGGATATTTGTCCCTTAGGCACATTCAACAAGCGACTACAAAATTTCAATAAAATACCATAAAAAATAACAAAATTAAAGATGCGAGAACACTGAAACGATAAAATTTCCATTCCTTGTAAAATGCAGCCGTGTTCTATACATGTGCATTGTAATTGTATTCGTGCCTTCTTTTTTAATCTTTAAGAAGATGAGTAAACAAAAACCGTAAGCACAAGAAGCAAATTCAAAAGAACGGATACAAGTAAATATCTTTCTATTTGTACAAATTTGCCATGTTTTCATTTTTAAAAGTAATTTTCACAGACTGTTTGATGTCAAAGCGTGTTAGGTTTACTTTCCATGACGTCACAATGGTAGATGCAGGTAGCTAATGCAAGGTTTTAAAAAAACCGGAAGTGAAGTTGTTTGAAATGAAATAGTTTCTATGCCTTTCGTCTAGACGATAGTAAAGTCGCTTTAAACACTTCGAAATGCGCTATTACTATGATGCTATTTTTGAATGCAAATACTAGGATAAAATAGTCACTACCATCAAAATTATCAGGATTTCTCACTCCTTTTCTCGCCATGCCCATGTCTCTTTCCACTATCTCATTTTCTATCGGGTCTTTCTCTAGATTACCAGTTCTCATTGTTTCAAACGTATGAAGCTTCATGGAAAATATCTATAGTCGTTGACAGACTGGTTGGTTGGTTGATGGGTTCATTAATGGGTGGTCAGTCGATCAGTCGGTATGACGATTTGTTGGTTGGTTGGTTGGTTGATTGGTCGACTTTTCCAGTCAATAATTGCTCTTCCTAATCGTCTACCTTCACCCTTCCTTCAAATCATCAATAGCTTATCTATATATCGTTAAATTAGACAGTACAAAATAATAGCAGAAGTCCAGGATTTTAATTTTCGAGGTGCATACAACGTTATTAGCGGGAAATGGATCCGTTCGATACAGCGTTATACACATTTTCATTGTTACAGTAGAATTGTATTGGGATAGTGAATACAGACACTTACACATTGAGGAAATATAAAACGAAAGCCATGTATGAATACATTGTGAAGAGAAATCCATGATTGATGAAAACGATCTGTAGCGTATCTCGGTAAACGCGCATCTTAAAAGCGTTTTCGTGTTTCGATCGATAATGGGATGTTAACGATCTGTATAGGAAAAGATAAGAAGGAAGGAAATTCAAGGTCTCAAGAAAATGGAATTAATCTAGTTTTGCTCCTTGGTTTCTCTCTCTTCCTCTCTGTGTGTGTCTCTTTCTCCCTCCCCCCTCTCTCTCAATGTCTCTCTCAATGTCTCTCTATCTATCTGTCTGTCAATCTGTCTGTCTGTCTGTCTGTCTGTCTGTCTATCTGTCTGTCTGTCTGTCTGTCTGTCTGTCTGTCTGTCTGTCTGTCTGTCTGTCTGTCTGTCTGTCTGTCTGTCTGTCTGTCTGTCTGTCTGTCTGTCTCCTAAGTCCCAGGAGAAAAAAAAACCATGAATTTGCATCTTTGGTTCTGATCGCTCACTACAATTGTATCATTTAGCAAAAAAACTAAATTGATATGCCAAACTAACACACTTATGTCCATTAAAAGGTATGCTTTCATAGGTCTGTTCACTGATAATTTGAGCAGTTCTCCTTATGCACCACGAGAGATCTACTTCTGGCAAACATGCGATATATTATCAACATTTTTTTCACCCACGATTCTAATTTCAAGGAGGGGGTAATGGAACAAATACATAGATAAATGCCTGAATCAATATTTCTGGTTGAAAACGATGGGTTTTAAATTACCACAATCCAAATAATAACGCCCTTTGGGATTGTAACGACATGGCGCCGATCAAATTAGTCTGTTTAAATACATTTATAGTGTTGAAATTGTCAAACAATGTGACTTTTTGAACACAGGTTCTTTGATTATTTGTCAAAGAATAATATAGACATTTTAATTGTTCGAAGAGTCAAGTAATTAATTAATTTGAGTAACCTTCGCAAAATGAGAGTTGTGTTACCATAGCAACAAGTAATTGCTTGAAAACCTTTGAATCCATTTATTGCTTGAACATTAATTTCGAATTGTATGGGAGTGCTATTTTAAAGTTGAAAAGGAAAGATTGTAACCATGGTCCATTCTTGCAAACCAGAGCTGTTAGTTCTTCTGCGACACTGCGAAATAACGGTGCCGTAAAAGAGGCTGTGGTTTACCGTCGACGAAGCCAGGATCCTATTTTGGCTAAACCAACTGTGCAAAAACACATTAAAACTTATCAAGGAGGTTTAATATGAACACATAGCATTGTAAATTTTGTAACTAAGGCTGCACTATTTCTCGAATATTTTGGTAACCAAAATATTACGTCATGATAAAATATTGATATCATGCCCGGATTCTTGGCCTGGGTTCTACCAGTTGCTAGGCACGATTTAACATGCTTTAATAGTTAAACTAATGTAAGAATACTTGTAAAGTAAATGAAATCTGGGTAACCATTGACAACTATAAACTTTCAGACTATTCCCTTTAATCTGTACTAGCTGTTACTGGGGTAGAATATTTTCGGTCAGCAAACCAACAATAAATTCGCTGAAAATTCTTAAAATACTAAATAGACACTGTACACGTAAATTAGTCTATTTTATCTATAATTTATTTCATAAGAATAGGTCCATCGCCCATCATTCGAGGATAAATTATAGCCAGTATTTTTTGGAACACAATGACAAATAAAATAGAAATTACAAAGATAATAGTGTCTTCTCTCTGAGTAAAATATTATTTCATCTATAAGTAGCATGGTAACAAGTTGAAATTATTATTATTCATTCGAGCGCTGATTTTAGGGCGCGGACCCAAAAATCAATTTGATTGGATATGTTGCACCATACTATGATGGACAGTGACACAAATACTACACACGTACGTTTACCAACAGATGATTCAATACTGTACACGATGCATGATATTATGTTTAAGTTATTCTATCTAACAGAACAGTTTGCAAAGACGGTCCAGTTACTACAGTATCATTTTCACCCTTCAATCTAAAGTAATTACAATTATACTTAATGATTTTACTCGTAGTAACAAATAAAGTCACAATCACGTTTCCACGGCAACGGTCGAAAACATCGTTATATCAATTTCATAAAATCGATGTCGCAATCATATGTTTGACATTTTCTCATCACGTTATCTTAAGAATCGCATAATGATATCCAGAATATGAAGTTTGATATTTTAGTTATTATATTGTTCAAAATATCGATCATAATTTATGTAAAGTAGATAAAATGTTTTGGGATTAAAGAAGATTATGGCTTATTCTTTGGATTTGAGCCGTCTATACTTAAAAGTTAACCTACAAACAACAACAACAACAACAACAACAACAACTTCAACAACAACGGAAGTTATCTCTTTTGTTCGAATTCAGAATTTTTAAGCGCAGAGCTATTAAACATACATTTCATTGCAGACATGCATATGAACAAGTAGTGATATTTCACTCCACACAACATTTTAAAATATAGTAAAATAACTTGAAAAGCGTTTCACAAATTAAATTTAACAGGACAATATTTAGAACACGAACGAGGTTGAGATACACGTTATTTTCGACCGTAAAATTCAATCTTTTGTAGTCTCTGTTTACTTAACTTAGTCGTGGAATGCATTCGTCTCGTTATCTCCACAATAGTTTGTATTTACTCGAGTACGGAAAGCAAACTGTATGTAGCCGAGGGGTGTTGTGAAAAAAATACACAAAGGCACCCTTCTTACTTACCTAGTGTTCAACAATACACTTCACATTGTTCAGAAAATAGCAAAAACAAATTTGAAGTGCTAAAGATAGGCGAACTGTCGAATCAATATTTGGGTTTTGATAACACATCAACAATGTAGAATGCCACTAATTGCACTAACATAAAGGACGGATGTACTGCCCATGGCGGTATACTTCTCCTAATGGTCTTAGCCAATCGTAATGTATTGCACAATATCGATATTCAGTCAGTACGTTTGTTTGAAATTACAAGTCGTAATGGATGTTATATAGTAAATAGTGCTGCTCAATCATTCGCCCCTCATTATTTAGCCAGTCATATTAAATGTATCACACGGTATCATCACTCAATCTTATGCTCCATATTTGACCAATCGTAATGTATTTTACAATATCACCACTTGATCACACGTCTCATTTAACCAATCATAATGTATGACACAATATCGCCACTCAATCACATTCAACTGCTATTGATAATTGTAAAGCGCTCTAACAGTGTGGGAAAGGGTTGTATGAAAACTAACATTATTATGAATATCAGAGAATACATATTATGATGCAACAATCCATATACAAAACAAAACCCACATAAATGATTTATTTCGAACGCGTATACGTAGTATGGCCCAGAGGAATTAATAAAGTCCACAATGTGTATGTATGTATGTATGTATGTATGTATGTATGTATGTATGTATGTATGTATGTATGTATGTATGTATGTATGTATGTGTGTATGTGTGTATGTGTGTATGTGTGTATGTATGTATGTATGTATGTATGTATGCATGTATGCATGTATGCATGTATGTATGTATCCAACCAACCAACCAACCAACCAACCAAACTGCACTGTAACACTCCATTATGAAAATAAACCACAAACTCAGACAGAAAATTACAAACTCTCACAATACCCCCCCCCCTCAACTTTTCAAGTAACTATATTATTTTCAAAGGCACACATTTGTCAATTAACTCTAGTATCATAAAGTAGCGTTCATTCAACCTTATCATCCAGCCTGTCATTTTTATGGTCAAACGGTAATAAAAAAATACAAAATGTAAACTCTCCATAGTTTCCATAATTTATCTTCTACAATCAATTTGGCTAATGGTGCGTGACGTGGTGTAAATTACATTGCAGCATGTTATTGAAAGCCATGTCACTCTCGACTATAGGGTTATTTCACGCGTATATTTCTGCCATGATCACCTACTTTACTACTGTCACGTGGACAAGTACATGAATTGGCCTCTGGATGAACTCTGTATATATCCCATAATCTGTTATTATTAATACTATGATAAAGATTCTTGTATATATAATTTTCATATACAAATAAGACTTCAGCTGTTAATAAGATACACACCCGACATATTGGCATAACAGTAGCATATTGGAAACACTAAAATGTTGATATTTGGTTTTTGTGGTAAATGTTTTGTACAGGTAACTTTCAAGTGATTTTGAGTATACATTGGTTGATTTTCATCACTACTATATTGATATATGCATTTTATAATACCCGTTTATTTAAAATTATTGTATTTGTATATTGATTAGAAAAGTGTTCTGTTTATTTAGTTGTATTAATTCAAACTTGCATTAGTGCATGTGTTTATTTGGTTAGAACATATGTATGTATGTATGTATGTATGTATGTATGTATGTATGTATGTATGTATGTACATAAGTGTGTATCAAGTGTCTGTCTGTCTGTCTGTCTGTCTGTCTGTCTGTCTGTCTGTCTGTCTGTCTGTTGAATGCGTGTCTGTGCGTAAATGTGAATTTAATGGATTTAAATGACTTAATACTATAGTCACAACAATTGTGGTTTTAACGGATTATGTTTAAACCAGTTGCTAAGAGCTACAGTGATACAGGTAGGTCGGCAGAAGACGTCCTCTCCAAAAACTGCAATCGATTTATAATGATGAAGTAGCCTACCACAAATGAAAACCAGATCTGAAAGACTTAGAGATTATTACTAGTAAAATTATTCACTAGATCTAAACGTCTTAAAGGAGTTTTTATGTTGTTGAAATTATGATTAATTTGAATGAAACTGATAAGACCATTGGCATCGGTTTCGTGTATTGGTTCTTAAAAATTTGAATATCAGAAATTGGGTTATTAAAGCATTTGAGAGCCATCATGTGGACAAACACTTTCATCTCAAAACAATGGCAACTATATAATGACTGTACGAACTACATAAATAGTTACTTTGCAGTAATCCATTAGACACACATACCCGAATCTACCCTTTGTTTTGAAATTGCATCTAGCAGTTTATAATCGTATACAGACGTGATAGTATTTCTAATTGCCATGCCTTTTATCCCCACGCGTCTCTTTAGCGTTGCTTCGATACAGTGAAATAAACTAGTGAAGGGCGACAAAGGGCATATTGCGAATGATAAATGAATTCTTAAGATCACAATGAATCATGTAAAGATGAAATTAACCCTTGAAATGAGACAAGCGAAATGTTTTTCTGCTAAATCAGATTAAGTTGGCCTCGGTTTTCACAACTTAAATGATGCTTATAATCCAATTCTTTGTTGTACTCATTCTGTTATTTTCTTCGATTACAGGAAATCTAAGGATGAATTTACTAAAGGCATTCATTCATTCATTCATTCTTTTGTTGGGTTTTCAATGAACACGACTGCGTAGATTATTCTCGGCAGTGTTGTTGTTGCGTGTAGCTAAGTTTCGACTTTATGTCGTGGTTAGTGACTCCGAATGAAAAAAAAACACTTCACTTGATTTTGTTGACCCAAAATGGCTTAAGTAAAGTTTATAACAGAAGAGAAAGTGGGAACTGCACATATTTGATTATACAGTTCAGTTCCTAGTTATCGTTTAGATTTTATTGCAATTTAAATGAAGTTGACATTTGTGGTTTTCAGACGTTCATCTGATCAAGTGACGACATCTGAAGGCAGAGAATATTTTGCCCTCCTTGAGGAGTTCATTGAATTTGGCACGGAGTATTCTTTAACAGTGAACTAGTGTTTTTATACAAACACTTGGCGTCACGGAATATCGACGTCGGCATACACTATTAATCTGTCAACTAGATGTTTTATTTAGAACCAGTGTTATGGTAAAATACTACATACACACTTGTACATTTTTTTTAAAGGATAATTTTCGTGAGAATTGCGTGAAAACTGTTCAAGAAACGAACCCGTTTGCAAATAAACGAGTAACACGGTACAGTATCACCATGTTATCGTAGGATACCCTTCACCGATCCATTCACGATCACCTACATGCGTTTTCTGACCCGAAGAGAGATGTCATTCATATTGAAATAGCACAGTAGCATGTCGACTGTGTAACATTATTATTTACCCACTATAGTATTCCCCAAGATCAGATCGTTTTTAAAGCTAAACGTGTACAAGGTCGGTCTAAGCACTGGTAAAACTAGGTCAAAGCGCCACTGCGATACAATAATTTTAAACCCAGATATCATTGGTATTAAACGCAATTGTATGAAATACCAGCTTTAAAATTTAAACTGCTTGTCCTACCGACTGATCAAGTGGAAGGGACTTTTTAAAAGCAAACACCAACCTCTCCACGCGACGACAGTCACTTTGTCGTAATTAAGGTTTAGATTACTATGTCATACGTGTTGTCAAGTCTGCCTTACCTTCTAAATCGTTGCCTAGCTGCCGGAGATCTGCCCGGACCTGGTGCAGACATACCGTTTCCCCGGTTTCTCTCTGGACCAAAGCTCTTCTACTTAAATCTCCCCTTGGGAAAAAAAACGCAGCGATCCTTGTCAATGCGTCGACTGGGCTTATTGTAACTCCCGCTAATTCTCTGTGTAGAATCGATCGTTGGGAATAACTACCGTGTCCTCAAAGGATTTCTCAGGGATCTTGCTTCCGACAAACGGATTTAGCCGTCGCCGAGTAAAAAACAAATCAATTTTGCCCGATTGTTGCAGTTAATGAAAAAACGATGTATAGAAGATGACGTCGAAATGCGGATGAATAGAATGTACGAATTGAACAAAATCGGGAACAGAATTATACCTGTTGCAATTCACACTGTGGTGACGTAGAACGTGATATTTGCATACGAGGTGATAGTCAGCCGAGCCTGGACTCTTGTGTATCTCCTTTCCCCCGGGAACCTAAAAACGTGGCCAAGTAGACGATTTCGATGTGGAGAGGTCAGTGTGTGTTTGGTTTGCTACGATCAGACCAGTCTGTTTCTATTGAAGCTGCCGCATTCGCTGTCAGAGTGAGTTGAAAGACACGGTAAATGAGAGCTCTATCGTCGTCCGGGAAACCCTCTCAAACAATCAATCTATAAAAAAACTGTCAATTTGGTGATAATTTCGGGCAACGATCAAGCTCCTGATATTTAGCGAAATAACCACTTATTTCTGAGTATCTCCGTCTAATGTAAAAATCAACACTCCAATTGAGTGCTCATATATCATATTCAAAGGTCCCGTGATTTTGTAAGTTCTCAGACTTAAAAATAAAACACATTAAGAACACCATAACAGCTGTTTCAACTCTAGCCAATGTTACGACTTCTTATCAAGTGGTAACTTAAAATTGGTTACCGTATAATGCATGTGAAATCAGTCACTAATCTCATTCCAAATATAACCTGCAGTTACACTTTTGTGTGATTTGATCTCAAATATGCAAATACAATATCCTTCAATGCTACATAAAGAAAGTAGAATGGGAACGCCTAGGGCTCATTAGTCGACGTGCAGGTAAGAGTAGAGAATGTAGTAATGTTTTAGGCGAGTCTGACAGTTTCTTTTGCCTATTTGTTTAAATTATGGGCAGAACAAGAAGTAGCTGAAAGGAATTTATGTTAACATGACAGCTGAAAATCATAAAAGTTTTTCTCAGTGGTGTCGGGGAGGAGAAGGGGGGGGGGGTGGAGGTCGCTCTGTATACACAGCCGACAATTCACTGTTTATCTGTGTTTTGCTCTTTGACTCAAACGGTGCAATTCACTATGACATGAACAAACACAGTCACTGCTCCCGGGTAATATGGTGCTTTGCGTACGTGAATAATTACACCAAATTTGACAATACACGTCAACATACATTTATATTCTAAACCTATCTAGCGGCGTTTGTAAGTCAATGGTTTAAAGTAAGCTAACTACTTCAACGTAAGCTTTGTAACCCCGTTTGACCTACATGTTCAGTTTTACCGATACACCAGTTAGCACCCATCTCTAACCGAACAACCTAGTGATTTCATTGTGTCCACCAGAAATTGTCAGACGAACACACTCAACAGAGCAATTTTGTTTTTGAAAGTTGTAGTCACAAGTACTATTAAATTAACATAATTATATATATGGTAATTACCACATCAAAATGAAACTTTTAACAATGTATTATGTATCATCTTATTAATCATCTTATCATTGCTTATCCTGAGGAAAGCGACTTGTGCGTCGCCGAAACCTTGGTGTTTTAAATAAAAATAAAGATAAGATTGAAGATCAGAGACCAGTTGAACCGCCTCGTTTTATTTACTTCACATTTATTAATAAGTAATGTTATAGGTAATTGCGAAATTCAAAATAAAAAATAAAACTGTGAAATTCAAAAACGAAAGAAAAAAACCAAAATAAAAATGAAATTAAACAAAAATAGTTATGAAAAAAAGAAAAGAAAAGAGAAGACAACACATCAAAAACAAACACATAAACAAACAAACAAACAAACAAACAAACCAAGCCAAACCAAACCAAAATAAACCAAACCAAAACCAAACGAAATGAACAACAATTATGGAGTCTATGGTTCATACTCTTGAAGGTCAGTTTTGGAAAGTCTGGGGTGATCGGGTCAAAGAAATAATCTGATATTGTTGTCTTTAACCCGACTTATTTACCCTAAAAGTAAAATTTGACGCGATTCGAAGTCTAACCTTGGCAATAGCTGAATAATACAGTTTGCCAGAATTATCCACGATTGGCTGCGTTTTACAAACGAATGATCTCATTTCACATCAATGAGCTTAGAATTCAAATAGTACTAATGGATATTTCACTGACTGACAATATAGAAACGACGGTATGAACTTATTTTCTTTACATTGAATTGTAAGCAATCTTTGATCTTACCCTTCTGTTTTATTTTATTCCCCAAAATATCAAAATTATCAAAAGTTACTATTCTGGTATAGTGTTTCTATGTATTGTATGTTTCAGAGACGTCCAGTGTTCTGATCCGAGTGAGGGCAGTATACACAATGATACGTACAATCTATGATTGGTTGCTTAAAAACTCGCTTAAATTGTGTTTTTTTTATTTGATAAAAATGGTTTTAAAAGAGAACATGTTATTCAGTGTTCACGCAGAAGGAATCGGTGTAGAGTGTACTTGTGAGGGACTGGCAAGTGATTGACAACCTTTTTAATTACAAAACACGGTAAGCTCTTTAAATATAATCAAACAAGCTTTTCCTTTTAAATAATTCATCATTTGCATAACCAAAGCTTTTGTGTATTGTTGACCTTTGACCGTTAAATTGGCGGGGAAAGTAGAGTTAGAAAATCAAGGTATACATTATATATTCGTGTTCGGTGACCGTTACAATTAGATATTACGTTTCACTTGTTATTAAGTCTACTTCGTGTGTGGTACAACATCGTTTATGGAGGGTTGTTTTTTATTTTTGCTTTGATGTCACCTAAAGGACATTTTTGCAATAAAAGTTGACCTTTTAACCTTTAAGGTAGGATATAACTTCTAAAAAATGTCACCTTAAATAAACCACTTCAACTAACACTGAACTAAGCTTTACTGACGATGCATGTGAAATCGTTTGAATGTCCATAATGAGTATAGCGCCCTCTGTAGTTCAAACGCTTGAACATTTCGGATCACTCTTATAAGAATAAGACATGAATGAATCACATTAAAGTTACAATTCGTATAATCGAGAAGAAAAGTAACAAAAGAGTTGCAATGATGTCAGAACTCATCATTTTATCATAAAAATATGGTAGAAGTTATAGTTTAATATCATTGTCTATATATCCCGATTTTTTATTCTCTTTCATATACTCATCTAAATAATTGTCTATAACATAGATATTATATTGAAACTAAAATAAGCTTCATATTCATAATAAAAATTACATAAATATGATTCTATTCAATCTCTTTTTTTCCCTGAAAATGAGCAATTCGGTTGGGCAGACATTAAAAATTGTAATATCAATAAAACTAGGCAATATCAGAAAAAATGAACACAGGAAACCATCTATAAAGAACACGACCTAGATAATAAAGATTACACACAGAGGACGGAATAAAAGAGTCCTTTTCTCATTACTTGTCCTGCAAACCAACAATCTTAAACGTTTACCAGATGAGTAAAAGTGAATTTCTGTGCTTAAAATGTAGTCATTAACTGACATTCAACGAAAAATAAAAACAAATATAACATTCATTGAATGTAAACTGATAAAAAGACTCGTTTGTAGTACACCAGTAATTTTGAAACTTAGAGGATTTATTCATCTTCTATTTCTCTACTGTGTAGATATCCAACAAGGATTATCATATTATTACTGTATTAACATAATTTCATAAAATAAAGCATAAAACCTCCTTTCTTATCATTTCTTTACATTTCACCTAGAACGCAAGGCTAACATACTACATACTACATACTACATATAATCTTAGAGTGTCGAAGTTGACAACACGATTCAAGCATCGCAAGCAAAACTACCCCATGAGGCAAGTACAGTGCATTCTTTCGTTTTTATTCTATCTGTCGTTATAAGTGTAGCCTTACTGAAAGTCTGTTTCTCATGACCCCTATACTATTTCAATTGGTGAAATTACAAAAAACGACGCCCTCTACGTCAGGATTAAGAAATCACAACACCACTGATTCTCAGATGGCAATTACACGCGCGCGTATATATCTGGACGAAAATTATCTTTAATTGCTGATATTTGGGAAATTTAATTTAAGCAATGGTTCAAGTTTCCTTCTGACTTCAATTATCATTTTTAAGTCATTTAGACTGTTAAGTACAATTAGGAAACAAAAGTATCAACATGATTGTACAGATACACGTACATGTACTTTTTAAATTTTTTAGCTGACCGACCGACCCAACATTTTAAGGTGTAACGATGAGAATTAAGTACTAATGGTGACACATTTGAAAATAAATGAAACACTATAAGTTTTTCCCAAGATTAATTAACACTTATGTCAGTACTTTTTTAAAGATAAAAGCAGGGTTTTGTATGCAGACAATTTTACAAAATGTAGTAACTTCTATTATATCAAACAGATGCTACAATGGAAATCAATTAACATCTGAACTTTGACCCTTGTTATCCCTGTACAGTGTGTTCGCCGTATTTACCATACTCGAGTGGCAAAATACGAAAACATTTCTAATAATACTTTTCAACCAATTTTTGATATCAATTCACATATTTCAATTATTTTAATGGTTTCAGTTAGGAATGAAGACGAAATACGTCAAAAATAATGAAATAAAATCAAACTTTTAGCGCAAAAGAATTTTGAGTGGAAACTTGATCGCCTAGAGATTAGGAGTCACCTTTGACTACTTTAGAGTCATTCGACGACGATCTTCTAGTATGCTTTTGAGACAAGTGTAGGAGACAATGTGATTGGACAGTTCTTGGTGACGTAAAATTACGTCACCCTCTTCTCGATTTAAAACGTGTTTCATGGTCAATTATCCAAATAAGATTATCCATTGAATTGTTACTATACACCTTAGCTCTTAATTACAGTGGAAGTAATTGTTTAATTACCTCACAGAGTCTGCAAATGAACGGATTCCCATGTATATTTCGTTATTGTATATATCGTGTTGTCACCCGAATCACGTAATCTCTCTTGATACGTGACAATTTGGTAATCCATGTTCTTGAGATTTTTTAAACACAAAATAATTCCTTTCATCTTTTGAAAGTACCCACTTAAACTTCACGGAATGTTTTTCTTCTTCTAGATCTTCTTCAAACTTATCGATCGTGTAGACAACCGAGAGACAACTAATTATACTTGCGTCCATAAAATTAAACTATAAACCGTGTGCCTGCCATTACCTAGCCTAGAGACTTGGGTGTGTGACTCGACACACTGGATTGACAGTGTTCTGGCGAACGATACTTCCAAGCCAAATCTCTGGGCTAGCTGTAACTCACGGTGAGATGATTTTTTTGTTGGACGGAAACGATGGAAACCTACGTAAAGGGGCAAGCCTCTTTGCGATAAATACAAGACGTGTCGTGTTATTGAACAAGTATATAGGTTGTAAGTATTGGTAAATGCATGATCAAAGGTCGATCATTCGT